>NC_088395.1:24517500-24852500 GCF_037993035.2 Macaca fascicularis | reverse complement strand
CACACACACACACACACACACAGAGAGAGAAAAGAAAAGAAAGAAAATAGAGTATTGGTACAGGAAATCACATTAAGACAAAGTTACGGTGAAATTAGGCTGGGCCTTAGTCCAAATGAAACTAAGTGTCCTTATAAGAAAAAGAGAAAGAGACACACAGGGAAGAAGACTGCCATGTGACAACACAAGCAGAGATTGAAGTGATGAATCTACAAGCTAAGGATTAGCAGATGCTAGAAAAGGCAAGGAAGGATTCCCTGTAAGTTTCAGAGGGAAAATGGCCCTGCCAACACTTGAATTTCAGACATCTAGCCTCCAGAGCTGTGAGACAATACATTTCAATATTTTAAGTCACCTAGTTTGTAGTTCTTTGTTAATATACTACCTACTGAAGTCTTATACTTGGGTCTAAATAAGCCATTTGGGTCCAAAAAATCCATGATAAGACATGGCTTAGCAGCTGCATATACAAAAAAATTGCTAGGCATTTTAATTTAGAGAATGCTCAAAATGAAAAACACTGAAAATATGGATGCCAAGAAAGTTAACACAACTCTGAATAGACTTAACAGAAATTTACTATCTAGAAAAGGTAGCAGTGACACGTTTCTCCTGCTTCATACTAGTGCTAGTGAGAGCACCTAAAATACTGCATGTAGTTTTGGGCTCCTCAATTTATCAGACACAAAGTCTTTACTAGGATCAATATTCTGAAAGCAGAGCTCTAGAGAAATGAAGGCCTAGGAATATTGGGTCTAGCAAGGAACATTCAGGAAGATAGCTACCTTTATATGTCTAAGAGGCTCTCATAAAATGGGCATTGAATAGGTGCTGAATAAGTGCTTACCGAAGGCAGAGACAGAAAAAGGGATCAGTCTAGCTTTGTGTAGTACCATTCAGTTGAAGTAGGACCAATGAGTAAGCTCCAGAAAAAAAAAAAATTCAGGCCAAATGTAAGACCTTTCTACCTAATTAAAAATAAACTTTAAAAGTATACTGACAAAGCAATCGAAATATCCATCAATGGATGAATAAACACATTGTGGCATATCTATTCAATGGAATATTATTTGGCCATAAAAAAGAATGAAGTACTAATACATGCTACAACACAGATGAACTTCAAAAATGTTACACAAGGTGAAAGATACCAGACACAAAAGGTTACATATCGTATACTTTCATTTAAAGAAAATATTCAAAGTAGGTAAAATCCATAGTGACAACAGGGGCTAAAGGAGGGGGAAATGGGGAGTGACTGCTTAATGGATATGGAATTTTCTTTGGGGTGATGAAAATGTTTTGGAACTAGACAGTGGTGGCAGCCACTTAACATTGTGAATGTACTAAATGCCACTGCATGGTTCACTTTAAAGTGCTTAATTTTATGTTATGTGAATTACACCTCAATTTTTAAGAAGTACATTCAAAAAGGTTACTAGCACCCATGTGACGGTAAGAGAAGCTGTACATAGAATTTAGTAATCTCATCAAATATGCATGTCAAAATAACAAAGGAGAGCCTACTGTAGAATAACTAATGACTAGGTTTAAGACTTTAGGTCATAGTTCTAAGGTGCTCTTCCTATATGGACTCATGCTTACTGCCTTAAGAGACCACAATTATTTTCATGTTTTCTTCTGAAAAAAGAAACTGCCCTAGGTAGCTTGGCAACATTCTCACTGTCCCTAACCTACTTATCAAATCGACTATTTGTTCAGCCATAGCCATTTTGAAATGGTAACATACAATGATTGTAAGTTCATTATTTCTCCTCTCCCTTTAAGGACAGAAGTCCTACATGATACACATGTTACGTGTTCTGTTATAAAAGACTTCAGCAATTTTACAAGTGAGGAAAATATGAGAAACATTAGGGGGTTTATCAAAGTAGGACTAGAAGTCATTTCACTGCTTTCCTTGTAAGTGACCTTCAAGAAATTTAGTTGATTAAATAATTGAATAAAGGGCTCCACTATACTGCTCCTGCCCCAGGGACTATACAATTTCACAGATTATCTCTATCATGATCGAGAGAGTCACATACAGACATTTTCTCAGCTCTACATCAAGAATGAATATGTTAATGAGAAAAAGTTTAACTTGGTTTGAAATCCTAGTTCGATAATGAAAGATTAAGAATAATAACAACAACAAAACCAGAAAGCATTATTTTTGGCAAATTATTAATACAGTATCCTCTGTGGAGGGATTCCATACACATTCATACACATTTCACGATATTAAAAAGTCAAAACCACATTCTTAAAATAAAGAGATACTAAAATATTTATTGCCTAACTTGGGTAAGTCTCATCTCTATCACCAGTATGAAAGAGTTCTATTTTTTTAAAATAACATCAACTTTTATTTTAGATTCAGAGGGTATATGTACATGTTTGTTACATGGGTATATTGCGTGATGCTGAGGTTTGGGGCATGAATGATCCTGTCAAAGAGGGTTCTATTTACTCAGTAACTTAAATAGGCATCAAAATTTTCACTCTCGTATTTAAATGCACCTCCTATATAGCAAAGAATACTCAGGGAATATATGTCTTAAGCAACAACTTATATACTGGGAATTTCCATGAGCCTAAAAAACTTAACAGTGAGATATATACATATACATACACACACACACACACACACACACACACATAAATGAAGTATCTGAGAAGAGAGAAGATACACGTGTAAAACCCTGAGAACAAAACTGTCCCGGCTTTCTTATTCTAACTCTGGCAATGTGAGCCTGCAGAAGAGCCAGCTTTCCTACTCCAAGTCAATTCTGGAAAGTACTCAAGTCAACTGCAACCTAAAACTAAATGAGAATAGGTTTATTATGTGCAGATAAGACTGGCACAGTAAGAGGCTAGTGCTTTACCATCAAATTTGAACAACATATTTAAAGCTCCCACTAGTCTAGTACTAGGAATGTCTAGTGTTCCATCCAAACAGGCATTTATAAATGTCTATTTTTGCCCACAGATATCAATTTTATATAATCTATGTAACGTTAAAATAGTTTTATAAACAAATGTTCTGTTCATTAACATGTTTCTAGCACCTAGCAAAGTGCCTAGGATGTATGTGTTTAATAAATAATTATTAAATGAAAGTAAGGTATGATTGAGACAGAGCAACTGAGAACTAAAGAACCAGATGAGTAGAATCCTGCAAAATAGACACCTTGGAAAACCTTCTGGTGATTACAATAATTCTGTCCATTGCACAATTGTTTTTTGAACTTCTCTAGAACTATCTTTGGAAAAATGCATTTTTCCCTCCTACTAGAAAAGCCCAGGAACCTCACAAATAGAATTAAGAAATTCCTCGCCCATTATTAGCAACTCAAAGTTGAGTACATAAGAGTGTCCTGAGTCCCACTGTCAAGGTCCCTGTCAGGAATGGCTAAGGAAAGTATCACCAACCAGCCTGCTCTGAAACTGAGTAACTCCACAGGGTCATGTCCTGAGCAGCACTGGAACCAGAGGAGCTAATCTATGAAAGCTTCTCCTTGGGAAGAGTAGCTGATAACCTTGAGAAACACATGCCTAAAACACCGCAGTTTTGAGAAGGACAAGGATATGAAGAAAAGAACAAGTCACTTTGAAATCTAAAAAGATTAATAAATAATAAAAGATAACCTGATATATTAAACCACTATCAACATCATCCTCAAAATGTATCAGTCTAATAGCTTAACGATCTAATGATTATACACTAACCTTTTACCTTCTCTTACCAAGAATGCAATCATAAAACTGGTTGATTTTCTAAGAAGTAATTCGATTTTCACTGAACTTAACTTGATGAGTTAGATATTTAAAAAGTCTCAAAGGCAGCATCAGTTCACGAAACAAGGTGATTCCCCTAAAGCCTACAACCGGATTGATGAGTCACACTAAATACATACACTTTTGTTCTCTCTCTGCACCTGCTGATGCAAGTCTTGAGACAAGACTGACGTAAAAATAATTCAATATGACAGCTAATTCTAACGTTCCACATTTTTAAAAAAGTTGTTAATCATCAAAGGTACACCAAAAAAAGGGCAAGGAACATTTTATGCTTATCAAATTAGTTTTAAAAAATAAACGATAGTGTCCAAATGATAGAAAGGCTATCGTAAAACTGGTATGTTCATAAAGTACTGGTATACAGTATAAGTTGGGATAGCCCATTAGGAAAGCAATTTGGCAATATAAATCATGACCATATTGTATTTATGCAATGTATGTATGTATTGTTGATAACAATTTATCCTAAATGTCAAATAAAGAAAAAATCATTTAAGCAGAAAAATATTCATCACAAAATTTCAAGTAGAGATATTGAAAAGTAGCCGAAAATGCCTAATGAGAGGTATAGTTAAATTTGTGTTTAAAATTTTTGGTACTGGAGGCCAGGTGTGATGGCTCATGCCTGTAATCCCAGCACTTTGGGAGGCCGAGGCAGGTGGATCACAAGGTCAGGAGTTCAAGACCAGTCTGGCCAACATGGTGAAACCCCATCTCTACTTAAAATACAAAAATTAGCCAGACATGGTGGCATGTACCTGTAGTCTCAGCTACTCAGGAGGTGAAGGCAGGAGAATTGTTTGAACCTGGGAGGCAGAGGTTGCAGTGAGCCAAGATCATACCATTGCACTCCAGCCTGGGCAACAGAGTGAGACTCCGTCTCAAAAAAAAAAAAAAAAAAAAAAAAAAAAAAAAAGGTACTAAAAATGAAGTAAACACAGAAAAATGCTTGACAAAAGACAAATGTGATACCAGTACATATCTTCATTGTGATGGCAACCATGTAAAAAAAATACATATAGATACGCAAAAGAATAACTGAATACACAATGATGGCAGCTGTTTACAGTTCCTGACTAGCTGCCAAATTTTGTGGAATGATATATTATCCTAAAATTAAAAGTCATTATTATTTTAAAATAAAATATTTTCAGCTGGGCAAGTGCCGACAGTCCCAGCTACTCAGGAGGCTGAAGCAGGAAGATTACTTGAGCCTACGAATTCAAGGCTGTAGTGAGCCATGATTGCGCCTGTGAACAGTCATTGCATTCCAGCCTGGACAACATAGCAAGACTCCATTTCTAAAAATGTGTGTACCTATTTTTCTAAAACAAGTCTGTGTATCAACCCTTTTCAGCAGGAAATGCTGAAGTCAAAACTTGATTGCTGGCCTGTCTCTGTATTTAAAAATAATAACAGGTTCCCAAGTCTCACCTTCTTCTCACTAAAAACCTTACAAATCTTCAGGCTAGACAAATTTGGAAAGTGAGGCACATTATGGACCTGTCCTAGTGAGACAGATTGCACATTATCATATTATAGGTTCTGAAAAGATCTGCAATAAACTTGTTTAATTTTGGTTAGCCCAGCATCTGCTAGATGTACTTGATCACAAAACCCTCTTTGCTCAAAAGACCTGCAAACTTCTCACTACAGTTTGGGAAATGCCATTTGGGTCAAAGATGCTCAAAGGGGTCAACAGAGGGAATGCATCTTAATTACCAGAGAAGTGTTTCCAGATGCCATGCTTTCCAGTTGGGAGTCATTAATGACAGTATGTCTTACGTTTCAGGTGTGTATATTAAGGTAGAAAAATGGCTTGAGTGGCTCGGTGCAGTGGCTCACGTCTGTAATCCCAGCACTTTGGGAGGCTGAGGCAGGCAGATCACCTGAGGCCAGGACTCGGAGAGAAGCCTGACCAACATGGTAAAACCCTGTCTCTACTAAAAACACAAAAATTAGCCAGGTGTGGTGGCATATGCCTGTAGTCCCAGCTACTCGGGAGGCTGAGGCAGGAAAATTGCTTGAACATGGGAAGCAGAGGTTGCAGTGAGCCGAGATTACGCCACTGCACTCCAGCCTGGGCGACAGAGCAAGACTCCATCTCAAAAAGACAAAACAGGCCGGGTGCAGTGACTCATGTCTGTAATCCCAGCACTTCGGGAGACCGAGGTGAGCAGATCACGAGTATAAGAGATCGAGACCATCCTGGATAACATGGTGAAATCCCATCTCTACTAAAAATACAAAAATTAGCTGGGCACGGTGGCACGCACCTGTAGTCCCAACTACTCGGGAGGCTGAGGGTGCAGTGAGCCAAGATCATGCCACTGCACTCCAGCCTGGCGACAGAGCGAGACTCTGTCTCAAAAAAAAAAAGAAAAAAAAAAAAGACAAAACAAACAAGCAAACAAAAAACCAAGAAAAATGACTTGAGAACTACTCAACTATGCAGCTACTTATAAACAACTAATCCAGCAGAGGGGACCAAAAACCCCACAAAATAAACCATTCAGGGAACAGAATTGGGAGGATTTCTGCCTCTTACAAATGGGATTCTGATCAAGCCCAAATATGACAGCAGTTTCTAGAATGAAATGGCCATGTCTTCTTTTGCAATTATGTAGTGGCAACTAAAGAAATTTGTATAACTCATATGAGAATTAGTTTCCCTTTTAAATATAAATATAGTATTGCTCATGACATGTGAAAAAAAGAAAGCATGTATCTTTCTGAAATCTGTATTTTTTAAAAATAAGATTAGTATATGCATATGGTAGTAGGGCATCTTCATAGGGCAAATACTCAGTATCTACTTCTCAAAGCAAGCAGCCCTCTACCCTCTTCTACATGGTTCTTTAGCATTATGAGACTGTTACCTCTGGTCGAAGTGTAGCTTTCATGCAGGCTGGGCAAAGAGGCCCAGTTCGGGAGAACTGAAGGGGAAGGTGACGAGTTCGATTGCCACAGGTTGGCTCCTCACATATCAACCAGCCCTGGAGAGAAGAAAGGGAAAACTTCAGACTTATCACCATCAACAAATATAAGTAACAAATCTTTTTTTGGTTATCAAGATAGACTCATTTTATTTCATCTTTTCTCAGAAATTCTGACATAACTCTAGTTATCTCTCTCTCCTGACATGTTAATTAGCTAAATCTATGCCCCAAACTTAGAAGTTAGGAAACCCATTCAGTTTAAAAAAAAAAAAAAAAAAAAAAAAAAAAAAAAAAATCACGTGAGATGTTATTTCTTTTTCTTAAGAGAAACACCCTTCCTCACTCAAATACATCAAAACTTGCCAACAAAAACTTCTACTACAGGCAGAATGTAAACCAATGTGTTTTAGTTCATTAGGAAAGACCATTACTGAAGTAAAGAATGCACCACATACATGTATAACCTTCCCAATAGCTGAGTGACTATTGGCTAGTTACTTAATTGCTGTGCTGTTTCCTTCTCTGTAAAATGGATACCACAGTACTTACTGTATAGGGTTGTTGCAATGATGGAACACATTTACAGTGTCTAGGACTATATTTGATATAAAAGAAACACTTAATAAATATAATCAATTATTTCATGTAAACAAAAATAGATTCTCTTATATGTGCTTTCTGGAGACATAAAACTAGCTGCAATGTTTTCAAGGACAACTTCAACTTATCACTATTTTCCAGAGGTTTGAAATACTACAGCTATTGCTCACTTCTCTGTCTTTTAGAACCCTCTTCTCACCTTCCTTCTTCAGTTACTCTCCCTTGCTGATCTTGTTTGAATTTTCTCATAGTGATGTGATAAGAATATGCCTAAGACCTTAAATCAGCATTACGTTTGTTATAAAAACATTATCTGTTAAACAAAGGAGACAAGACTTCCAAGTGGGGTCAAACAAAGTTCAGCTGTTTATACTAAGGAACCAAGGTCTGTGGGCTTTCGTGCTATATGTATTGCCACAGAGGCGTAAGTATAAGGCAAATGTTAGGGTGAGGTGCTGGGTATAAAGGTGAACAAGGTATGCTGCTGCTCCCCTGTCTCATGGTGTTCTGATCTGCGGAGCCCCCAGTAGGGACCTGACTATCTGTAGGTCTTGGAGCATTTTGAGACATGGCAACTTCTGAACTGGTCTTGAAAAATGAGTGGAAGTTTGGTAGGTAGAGAAGGCAGAAAAGACAACTTACACAGAAAGAACAATGTATGTCAAAGAATAAAGGCCAGAAAGAGCTATGCTGTGTTATCATTAATAAAGGAATCAATAACATGCATCACCCCGTATTCTATTTCTAGACTGAACAACTTGTTGGTCTTTTCCCCTTAGATAAGAGCAGTATATACATGAGTGTTGATTCATTATGTCAGGTACTTTAGTCTGCCACTTAGTAATGTTTCCATGTGGTGTTAATCCAAAGCTGAGGGATGCCCTCACTTGCTGCTGTGCTGTTTGACCTCATTCCTCAGAATAGGCTTTTCTTGGAAGTAGCTATAACAAAACTCAGGGGAAAGCACCAAGAATCAGTTCTTCTGGCTCCATTTAAAACTATCACAAAAAGGCAAAGTGTATAGATCTTTATAACTAAAAAAATTATGCTACCTTTAACGAATGTAAAATTCATCTAGTCAATACACCCACAGTAAGCATTATTCCTACCTTCATTCAAGGCTAAACTATTTTAAAATTTAATATGAGCTTTTCAGGTAGAGGGAGGGTCTCAATGAGTCCTTAATGAAACTTGTAATATATGCCCAGAATTACATTAAATATTGTGAAGAACAGGCAAAAGGGCCCCAGGTACAGTTTCAGGAAATTACAATCTAAATAGGAAAGCAAGGTCCACACACAGAGACTATAAAAGCAATTCAGTATGGCTTGGCTTTAAGAACCAAGTTGTGTGGTACCAACTACAAATGCTAACAATACAGAGAAGGGATAGGTTAGTGTCTGAGATAAACTACTACTACCACAGCAAAAGATCATGAACCAGATAATCAGTGGTTCGGAGTCACAGGCAGCTGTTTGTTTTAATTTTGAGGGTGTATTACAACATCTTCTTGATTTAAAGAGACATTTATATTCACATTTTAATATTTCTGAAACTCAGATGCCTTTATAATGGACACATACAGCTTAATAACGTACTTTAGTTTACTCCAAAAAAGCTGTTAAGTCAAGAGTGCAGCTCACAATCAGCTCCTTAGAATTAAAGAAACAAGATACTGGCCGGGCACCGTGGCTCACGCCTGTAATCCCAGCACTTTGGGAGGCCAAGGCGGGCAGATCACGAGGTCAGGAGATCGAGACCATCCTGGCTAACATGGTGAAACCCCGTCTCTACTAAAAATACAAAAAATTAGCCAAGTGTGGTGGCACACGCCTGTAGTTCCAGCTACTCGGGAGGCTGATTGCTTGAACCTGGGAGATGGAGGTTGCAGTGAGCCAAGATTGCACCACTGCACTCCTGCCTGGGCGACACAGCAAGACTCCGTCTCAAAAAAAACAAAAAAAAAAGAGAGAGAGAAACAAGATACTTCAGTTTAGTCTGTTCTAGGCATGGGAAATATAGCGGGGAAAAGTGGAGCTGACAGCAAGAACAGTTATTAAATTTTAAATGCAGCCTATAAACATTAAAGGTAAGACTAGTTGTTTCTTGAAGTACCCATTTAGGTATATTAATAAAGGAAACAAACCATACAGGACTGGACCACTCCTTTATCATTCATTGGGTCTGTTACTTTAAATTTGATAAATGAGGCTTTATATGCTTTGGAATATGCAGTTAGTTAATGTTGCCAACCATAGTTGTAATTCATCCAATTCTAAACAAAACTAAAAAAATAAGCAGACAGGTAACAACTATCATGTTTTGAGACAAGAAATTATTCAATTCCAAAATATAATCTGGATATTAAAATTATTTAATTTTTAAAATATAATGTTCAGAAACTATAGAGTTCTTTTCAGATGTTTTTGAAATTTGATTCTGTCAATTTACTATGACTTCACAACTCACTGGGGTAGCTGCCAACCACGGACATGCTAAGTTATCATCTCACCTGTTTTTAAAGCAAACACCTAACCCTATCTCTGACAGAGGTACTAACTAAATGTCCTTTCAAATCATATAGAAAACAGATAATATAATTTGTCTAGACTTCCTACCAGTTATAATTAACATTAAAGAGGTCTTTTTTCCTTTGTCACCTCTCTATTCATCGCTTATTTGGGTTTGTTTGTACTTACTATCTGTTAATCTCCCTTTACAAATGACAACAATAACTAGTGCTATTATGCATGGAAATTAAACATGCTGATAACTGTGTGAAGGGAACTGGGGCTGAAAAAAATATTAGAAGCCTGTAACTCTTTATGCTTCTTGTTTTATTTTGATAATTAAGCTTTTGGTCATGGTGTATTTTAAACAAAACTCTTCTATGTAGGAAATAGGCCCTAATCATATTAAATACATGCTTTGCTTCAATTCAATTTTGTAAAGTACATTTTATTTAACCCTTTGTTCACCCAACAAATACCAACCAGCTAGCTAAATCTAACCTTCAAGGAACATTTGTGCTGTTAAAAAATAAATATAGGCTGGGCATGGTGACTTATGCCTGTAATCCCAGCACTTTGGGAGGCTGAGGCAGGTGGATTGCTTGAGCTCAGGAGTTCAAGACCAGCATTGACAACATGGCAAAACCCTGTCTCTACCAAAAATACAAAAATTAACTGGGAGTGGTGGCACGCACCTACGGTCACAGCTACTCGGGAGGCTGAGGTGGGAAGATGGCTGAAGCCCAGGAAGTTAAGGTTGCAGTGAGCAGTAATTATGTCATAGCACTCCAGCCAGGGTGACAGAGTGAGATCCTGTCTCAAAAAAAATTTTTGTTCTAAATAAAAATAAATAACTATAACAGGTATTTGAAAATATTCCATTGATGCAAATCTTATAAGATCTCACACTGAATTTTGTCTCTTAAGAGTGACAAAAACAAAGCAAGTGAAAATAATAATATTGTGTAAGTTCACTTTGATTTATCACTCACAAAGACAAAACTTAACTTACTTTCATTTCTCACTTTCAGAAATAACATACAGCCTGTACAGCCCAAGGCTACATTGACAAGTCAATGGAAGAGGATATTTTAAATAAAAGTATAGTTCCTTGGAACTACTAGTTATTTGGAACTACCCAACCTATAAAAAGATTTGGATTTTAATAAAAACCTCTAGAATCACTTTAAGGATGTCTGCTATCCAAATATGCCATTTTATTATGTAATGCCACTTACAAATTATCATAACCAATAGCAATAAGGTCAATAAATTTTCAGTTGCCTGGCTTAGCCACATTTATATATAGAAAATTCAAAAGAGGTGAAGTCAGCCTGTCCAATAGCAAAACAAACCTTTACCAAAATACGCCAAGCTCTATCACTTGTTGCTTTAATCTCAGCATCACTAATTCCTTAAAATCATTGTGTATGAAATTGTGCCAAATGCTGATTGGTTCTGATGACTAAATTATATTTCTGAGGCCTCAACTAAAATGGCTTCTGTCTGCACATGTTAAAAAGGGATCAATTTCCACTTGTAACTAAGGCATTCCTAGTAGTTGCACCTTAAACACAAACTGTTATTCATTTGTGTACATTTGTATTTTTAGAAGGCTACACACACAGAAATCATCTAGATCTGAAATTGTGGAGCATAGGAGGCCCTCAAAAATAACTTTCGAAGAAACTATCAACAGAGTAAACAGACAACTCACAGAATGGGAGAAAAGATTTGGAAACTATGCATCTGACAAAGGTCTAATATCCAGAATCTATAAGGAACTTAAACAACTCAACACATGAAAACCAAATAACCCCATTAAAAAGTGAGTAAAGTACATGAACAGATACTTCTCAAAAGACATATAAGCAGCCAACAAGCATACGAAAAAATGCTTAACATCACTAATCATCAGAGAGATGCAAATCAAAACCACAATAGGATACCATCTCACACTAGTCAGAATGGCTATTATTAAAAAGACAAAAAATAACAGATGCTGGCAAGGCTGCAGAGAAATGGGAATGCTTATACACTGTGGGTGGGAATATAAATGAGTTCAGCCACTGTGGTAAGCAGTTTGGAGATTTCTCAAAGAACTTAAAAAAGAGCTACCATTCGACCCAAGAACTGCATTACTGAGTATATACCCAAAGGAAGATAAACTGTTCTACAAAAAAGACACATGCACTCATATGTTCATTGCAGCACTATTCACGATAGAAAAAACATGGAATCAACCTAGGTGCCCAACAACAGAGGACTGGATAAAGAAAATGTGATACATACACACACACACACACACACACACACACACACGCACACACACCATGGAATATATAGTACGCAGCCATAAAAAAGAAATGAGATCATGTCCTTTGCAGCAACATGGATGCAGCTGGAGGCCATCATTCTAAGCAAATTAATACAGGAACAGAAAACCAAATACCACATGTTTTCACTTATAAGTGGGAGCTAAACGTTGGGTACACATGAACACAAAGATGGGAACAGATTCTGGGACTATTAGAGCGGAGAGGGAAGCAAGGGCTGAAAAACTACCTCTTGGGCACTATGCTCACTACCTGGGTGACAGGATTATTTGTACCCCAAACCTCAGTGTCATGCAATATAACCCATGTAACAAACCTGCATGTGTGCCCCTAAATCTAAAATAAAAGTTGAAGTTATAAAAATGTAGAGAAGCAAGTTTATAAAAAAAAATAAGGAAAATAACAATGCACAGTAGTTTGCATACTCGAGTCAAATATATAGTGGGCCCTTCACCTCTCATTCCCAATCAGTCACCAAATTTGTCTACTGGTCTTTCCTTTATAGTCCCATTACCACCAACCTCATCAAAGCCAGACCTCAGATTGTTCTATTTCAGTAGCCTCCTCCCTGGTTTCCCTGACTCCATTCTCTCTCATATCCAACACAAAGGGCTCTCCACTCCCATCTCCCAATCACATACCTTCCATAGATAATTAAGAACAAATTCATTGGCCTGGCTTTCAAATCCTTACAACCTCATCCCACTCCCCCACCCTTTCTCATCATTCTCTTACACAAACTCATTGCCCAATCAGGTTGGTTTTCTCACTGTACTTACCACATTTTGCCTGTTTTCACCTCCTTATCATTACACAGGCTGGAGAACCTCTGCCTAAAAGGTCCATTCCTTGATCATCAGTTCCATTCGTCTTTTGTGAAATTTTCCCGATCCACAGGGATTTCTTCTTTATTCCACCTAACGCTGAGCATACGCTGTGGTGAACTGTCTCTTAACCATCTTATTTTACCATCTCGTTTTGCCTACCGAACTGGATGGTCAGTCCCCTGGAGAACAATTTGTTTTGGAGCTGGTACTGTCCTCCCTAGTCTCTACCACAAAAGTTCACACTCAATGAAGAATACAGAATTGAGGTTATGAAAAACCACATGAGTAGGGTTTCTTTCCTCCCATTTACTAACAGATAATTTTATGCAACTCGCTGAACCTCTTTCTGAGCCTCAGTTTCCTCATCTATAAAACAGGAGGTAATAATATTTACTCTATTAGTGTTGTTCAGAGGATCAAATAAGAAAACTCACAAAAATGTTGAGTAAATGTAAAATATTGTTATTATCTTGTCTCTGGTATTGGGGAACATTATTGCTAAGCTATAGCTGACAATGCACTATTAAAAATGCACCATTTTAACCAGGAAAGAGCCTGGTCAGCATCCATCTGGTGTTATCACAAAATGGAGAACTAAAATAATGGATAAACAGTATGATTAGGTGGTGCTGCTTCTCAATTTGATTGCAAAATATTACAACTATGTAGTCAACATAAGTGAAATGTTCGTTTTTTTTTTTCCTGATCAAACTAAAATATAGTGAAGATATAGATGGTAAAACAGGCAGTGGGGGAAGAGGAGGCTGTCTTTGCTTTATTTCTGGATTCACAGATTTTCAAGAGACAACACGGTTCTGCAGTGACGTATGATTTAGTTTAAATTGTAATGGCTCACCAGGAGTGCAGTGACAGGGTCACAGGACGGGGTCTGCCAGCATGCATGCTCTGAGTTCATCAGATTATTACTAGTTTTCAATAATGGCCATTAACCACCCCTATACCAAAACTAGATGCACTCTGATAACATCAGACTCTCTTTTCAACCTAAACCATTTATAAATGTTCCGGGGTTCCCTTGCAGGCACATTTTTCTGCCACAGAATTATCCCTAGTGGCAAAAAATGGGTCTTCTTATAGATAGTGCACAGTATGGGCCCACAGCTGCTTTTGAAGAATGACATGTTGTGATTTGGAATTTCCAGAAATATCAAAAAACAAATTGCTTTCTGACCCACATTTGTACCCAAAACTGGGAGAAAATTTCCCTAAGATCTCCAGGGGAAGTTTTAACAGGAATATAATTTTGCTTTTAAAGTTAAATCTTCTACACTGCAGCATGCTGGCATGTCAAAGAGTGATTATTAAGTCCCAGAAAGGTGTTAGGGTAGGAGATGAAAGAGTAAATCAGGAAAAATAAATACATAAACTAACTATTCACCAAAGTTAATACAAGAATATTTTGAAGAAAATTATCAAAACAGAAGTAGAAAGCGCCTCATCGGTCAATATAAGAATTTTAAATATTATTAAAATTGATTTTTTAAGTAAGACATCTCTTTAAATGAACAGTCATATGTCATTTCATCCAAGTTATTTGAAACTTATTGATCTTATCATTTGTAAAAGGACCAGACTCTGCCATCAGTTTGCTGAAAGGATAATGGAGCACTCCCAAACTGTTATGATAGATTGGATGCAAACAGTGGTCCTCATTTAAACACACAGAATAGCACTATAAGTGGACAAATTCCAACCTCAGCAATTGTATATTACATGATAAATTAGCAACTTGGTCTGCTTTGCCTCACATCAAATCCAATACAGAGCCTTGCTATTTTAATTTGCAATCAGAGCTTGAGCATCAGAAGAGGTACCTGAGGTACATTAACGAGCCCCCATGCAAGCCGTCTTCTCTTGTTATACTGTGAGCACACAAAGCCAACAATTACCAGCAATTGTATTTTACCCCTACAGGACAATACCAGAACAGTTAAAATTGTCTCCATGCAAGCAACCAGGGAAAATATACTTAAAAGACTTTATATGGAAAATTACATTTTGGGGAAAAAAGTTCAATGGAGGACATGTATCTTTCTGTATGGGCAACTATAAACCTCTCTTAGTATATTCAAGCCTATTCTGTAAAATACTCTCCCTATTCATCCAACTCAAAAGCAAGCTACATTTTTAGGCTATAATAGGTCACAACTAAGTACACAGTACCTTGCTTCAGGAATAATTTTGCTTTGTCTGTCAACTGTCAACAAAACACAAAGAGCTCATGCAACCCAGCCATGTACTATGGATGTTAGAGATCTAACAAAATACAAATAACAAGAATACAAGATTTTCTAGCCACCCTGCTTTCATTTTATATGAGAAACTGAAAGCATTTTCCTTTCCACATTCCATTAATCTCTATTATATTACAAAGCTTTTCACAAAATACTTTTCCCCCCTATATGAAGCTACAAGTGACTTGGGGATATAATATTCCAACTGTAATGAATGTCTGACTTTCTAACATGAATGATAATAAATGGATGTGTCAGGTAAGGCACATAGTCATTTCAACAAGAGAAAGGAGGAAAGAATCAAATGGAATGAGTTGGTAAAATGGTTACTCTGGTGCTTGTACTAATATTTTAGTGATGAAACCTCTAGAAAAATTGTTCATTACTTCCATTGCCATTCCTGCCTCTCAAGTCTTCACTTTTGAAAAAAACTACCACCTTAGCTATGTACACACAATAATGAATAAACTTCAAAAGTGAACTCAGAATCACTATATGCACAGAAAAAAGACTGGAAGGAAGTACTCTACAATGCTATCACTGGTAATCTGTGGTTTTCTTCTTCTATTTCCGTATTTTCAAAATTTTCTACAACAAGTGTATATTGTTCTTATAATCAGAAAGTTTATTAACGAGAAGAGACAGTATTGCCAGAGCTTTCAATATAATCAAATCACTAACACAGCTGAAAAATATTCTGAGCTATACCATGTGTATGCTTGCTGCCAAGATAAATTTTCAGGGAATGTGCTTATGGGGAAAGAAAGGGCACATGAAAAAAAATAGTCTGTTCTTAAATTTTTTTTTTTTTTTTACTAAAATTTCAAAAATAGGTCAATTTAATCACATAAGCAATTCTCAATGAGAAAGTGACAGGGTATGTATCAGTAGTATTAGTATCATTTATTAAATTAAGCCATTTACTAAAATGCGCCCAGTCTATTATAGAATATGGTTTGAATACCTTTCTTTATGATGGTGGATCTCTGAAGGTAGGTAATAAATCGGTTTTAAAGAGAGGTGCCTTGTTCCCCACGCCCTCTCCCCTGCCTTTATTCAGTGTGCACACAGATCAACTCAGATGTCCTGGGGTAAGAATCAAATAAAACAAAATCCAATCGGAACGGCATGCATGCTTAAAACCTTCTTACCAGAAGAGTTTTTCTTTGCTCAAGTCTAGCTAAAAGTAATTTTTATTGTTTGTTTGCTCAGAGACTAGTATTTATTGGTATGGTTTCAAGTGATACGCCTTTGGGTAGTGAACGACAAATGTTAAAACTGAACTATAGCTACTACTGCCTCAAAGGACATCTTAAAACCAGAATGGAGTTCAAACTATCACCAGGCAATGTTTGTTCATTTAACTTTAATTATTTTCTCCTTGAGAATGGTACTAATGAAACTGAATATCTTTCATGGTTTCGAAGGGCCGTTTGAATAGTCTGTAAACAGAACTAAGGGTAGACAAGAGATCTGGCTGAGCCAGGAGGTTGCTAGGTGATGTAGAATGTAAACCCACAAACTTGTTAAGGTTTGCTTTGCTTTCATGCCACTTTCACACACTCTCAAAAGTTTTGAGAATTGATTTTTCAGGTGGTCACTTAAAAAAAAACAAAAAACAAAAAACTCCCTCCCTTCAAAATTCACTCCCTGCCGATGTTCTGCCAGATTCAGAAGAGATGAAATCCATCTAACCTTTGGCTGCAACATGGGAAACTTTTGGTTTTACATGAATGTAGGATTATATATTTTCTGATGCCCATAATTTAAGAAACAAATGCAAGGTAGATTTTAACATTTCAGAAAGACACTTCTAATCTCTTATGTAACTTAAAACTAAAATTTCTCTTCAGAAAAAAAGCATGATCACAGTTTGGGAGACCTGGGGCACAAAAACCAAAACCCTGTGGCAAATGCCTTAACACAAATGATCATGGTGACAAACCTTTCAGTATAGCCACTCTTGTCTTCACTCTTCTGGCATGTACCAAGACTCACTGCCTGTGAGGCTTCTCCCTCTGGCCCCCTCCTCCAGCCTCCTTTTTAAGTAGCTGATCAGAGATTGTCCAGTAAGAGCACTTTATTAGATCATCAGCCAGAGGGGTTCACAAGTACTGAGAGCAATGGGCTCAAATGCGGCACATCAGTTTTAATAGACCAGGGGCTACTAGTAAACTGCAGATACTGCTGAGAACTTTCCATGCACTGAACTCTTGAAAAAGCACCGTCTCTCCAGCTTAAATGCAGCTGCCTCTTTCAATGCCGCAAATGGGTAAATTTGACAAAAAAGCCACCATTAAGACTACATGAAAGGCTCAAGACAACATCCTTTCAATGCTTTGTACTTCAGTAATCAGATGTACTTACTCACCCCCTCCCCCAAACCCGATCAAGAACTATTTCTGAATGGTAGGAAATAATTCCACTTTGTACATCTTTTAGTTAATCAAGACTTTCTATTCAGCAATTTGACCTTTTGTTCAAAACAGGATTATCAGTTTTTTCGCCAGTTACCAAGGGCGACTCGCATGGTGAACATAATTGCAATAATTTGCAAAACACCATGGCAACCCACATTACAACTAGGTAAATACTGGGCTTTTGTGCTACATTGTTATTTTCAGAGATGCTGAAGTCAAAGAACGAATGACAAATGAACACAAAATTTATATTTGCTTTGTCTCAAAAGAGAAGAAAATTGATAACAAGAATTGGGGGGAAACCGACTACAGCTGTAATTTCTAACTTGATTAATTAGGATGGTAACAGTCCTTAACAGTATATTCAACAAACAGCCCTGACTTCGTCTCTCCACCCACCTCTCTCCATACCACTACCACTATCCCCCCCACCCCAGACAAATTTTTTCAGCTTAGAGAACAAACATCCCCCATTTGCTCTTTTCTTCAACTTAATGGAATCCTTAATTGCAGAATATTGTTCTTCTGCTCTTCATGGCAATGAAAATGAGAGAAAGGAGGAGAGTGCCAGGGCAGACAGGGAGCTATAGTCATTTTTTTTTCCTGCTTCTTTTGGACACCCCAGGCCCAATGATGAGACGGCATTTTCCTGGAATCAGCAGCTGTTTCGTAGCAGACAATAAAGTAAAAACTATTTGGCTTTGCAGAAAAGCCACTTTTCTCTTGGCAACACAAGGTAAGTCTACATGCCGAGACGAAGTTTCATAATTTAAATGCCAGAACATAAGATGAGAAAATAATGCCAACAATAAAAAAGCATACATTTGTCTTGTAAAGAAATTATTAACTGTATGTACTGTCCCGAAAGCTGCTGAAATGCATATGCTTGCTATTTGAGAAAGATGTTCAACAATATCACCAATGTGCTGAAAACCACTTTATACTCAGAGATCCCAATTCACAAAACAATCTAAAAATATAAACTGAGTATTCAGAAATATAAAAATCAACATATTTTAGTAAACACAACCTCAAAAATAGTATAATCTTTTCAACAATAAATATGGTTAGAAAAGTTTTATCAGAATTTTTTACTCAGGTATAAAAGGTAGGTTCTATTTTATAGTAAAGGAGCAGTTTTTTTTCTAAGAAGCACAAATTCTGTCATAATACCTAGCTGTTGGAAATTATCAAAGCTGACTTTCTCATGCAAAATGGAATATTTCAGGATGAGAAAAGAAAAATACACACAGAAAGGGCTTGCAGAAGTTATATTGCCGAGATCTCGAGAGAGAAGCAAGCAGCTCCAGATGCATTCTAAACACAGCCCAGTCTGCTTCCCTTCATCTGTCTTATAACAAGCAAAAGCAAAAAGAGAGTCTCTGAAACGATCTGCATATTTCCCTTAACTTTTGAAAAATCAAATGGACCTGATACCATAATGGGTCCATTCTTATTTTGTCAGGGCTGAAGACTCCCTGACAGATCTCTAAGATTCAGCATAGAGAAATCACAATTTAACATTCTTCCGAATATGCCTCCGAAATTATAGATACTGTGATTTCTCTCAAAGAGTATAAATCAAAAGGATATATGACACATTAACTCCTTCTCAGTCAGTGATAACCTCTTTACACTTTGAAAATATATTTTATTTTCCGGCTGAGTTCACTCCAAATTTACCATACCTGTATTAAGTGCATTCCTATCAAAAGTCTAAATGTTAAGATGAAATATATCCCTTAATGCCAAATTAAAGGGTTGAACAAGCCTTTGGTACTTTTTGATCAGAGAGAATTGATGACAGATCTTGAAGTGGGCCTAAAATCCCCATCACACTTGAACTTAAGAAACCCTTACATATAAATGAAATATTTTATAATCTACCCGGAATTTCTTCACTTAGAACATTTTACCTTGTATATTCCTCCCCCCTTCTTTTGTGGCTTCTGTTCTAATGTGATTTTTTTTCTCTTCTGTTTTTACCCCCTTTCCGCCTTTTTTCTTTGCCAACTGGCTGAGATGCTTCTTGACGTATATTTATTTACAAAGGCTCATCTACGAGTGATTGCAACATCCAACCATCTATAACGTTAATAAATTACCTAAATCACTAAATCAGGAATGGCAAACACCTAGCAGGTATATTGCAGTTCCGTTTCCAACTCTGTCCTGAAGACCACTATAGGATGGAAGCTGGCACCCAATATAAAACCCATCTGTTAACCCTGTTCCAGATACTTCTTGCTCTGGAATTCTTAACTCTGGCGGTACACTGGAATCACGAGGGCAGCATTACAACACAGCGCCACCCCCAGAGTGTCTGATTCAGCAGGTCCTGTGTGGGGCCCGAGAATTTGCATCTCTAACAAGTTCCCAGGTGATACTGCTGCTGCTGGTTTGGGACCTCACTTTGAGAACATCAGTCTGGGATACGAAATGAGCTTTGGGATGTTAAAAAGTTCCCCCAAGTGATTCTAACGTGCAGCTAAGGTTGAGAACCACTGTTCTGTATTATTCTCATTCTCTCTCTTGTTCAAAGAGAACTACTGGTTATTATTTTCTGAACAATGAACTTCATAAACAGAATTGTATTTAAAAAATTCTCTCTCAATTCTTTCTATGTTTACTCTTTCTTTAGATATTATTTAGGTGGTTCACTCTTGCTCTTCCAAGTTTTCCATGCAGCATCAGAACTATCAAAGTCTCAAATCTGACTTAATTGTATTAAAAGAACTAAATGGTTTATATCAAGCACATAGCATAATACCATTCTTCCTTTAAACAAACTAATAAACAACCTCAATCTGGCAATAAAATTATAGTTCTTAAAATATGAAATGTGCTTTACTTAGAATCACAGAATTTTAGGAGTGCTGGTGAAAACAGTATCTATGGAAAGCAACCACAATTACACGTTTGACTTTGACAAGTAATATGAAATGATATCTTTAAACCCTAAGTTTTAAAATTGGAAGAGACTTTAGAGCTCTAATCTTTTGTGTTGTGAGGAAAATGAGGCACAGAAGAAAGTATATTTTTTGCACACTGTCACACAGCATGTAGACTGAACTTCTAGTCCAGTGCTCTTTACACACTACATCTGTGCTACTTAATACATGAGCCAGTCGCTGTATGTGGCTGTTGAGCACTTGAAATATGGCTAGTCCAAATTGAGATGGGCTGCAAGTGTAAAATATACAGCAAATTTCCAAGACTTAGTTCAAAAAAGGAGACTATAAAATAGTTTAGTGGTATTTTTAACACTCATTACAGAATAAAATGTCATTTTGGATATATTGGGTTAATTAAAAATTTAAAAAATTTTAAATATTAATACAGACGGGTCTCACTATGTTGCCCAGGAGATCCTCCTGCCTCAGCCTCACAAAGTGCTGGGATTACAGGTGTGAGCCACCACACCCAAACAGGCTAATTAAAATGTATTATCATATTATGAATATCTCTCATTTAAAAAAAAATACAAATGGAAGTTTATCATATAACTGTTCTAAATCCTGTTTTTTCACTGAAAAGTGGAGGAAATTATGGCCTGTCAGTACATATAGATCTGTAGTGTTCTTAACGGTTGCACAAAATTCTATTAAATGATTGTAATAATCTAATGAATTCTCTTCTGATCAACAACGGGTTGTCTTCAGTCTCTTACTATTACTACTATAATGCTGCAAGCAATATCTTTGTATAGTACCTTTGATAATATCTGTAAGGACTGTACATCTGTAAGGAGATATACCCAAATCAGAATTGCAAAGTAGAATGGTATGTTCATTTACAATCTTGATGATTTTGCCAAATTGCTGTCCAAAAGGTGTACCATTTTTCATGCCCACCAACAGTGTATGAGAGTGCTCCATTCCCTATACCATTTACTATGCTATGTACTACCTAAAAGTCTTCCAAAATAAGTGGAGCACAGAGGATTTTTAGGTCAGTGAAAGCACTCTGTACTGTGATGGTGGAGGTATGTTAGAAACATCTGTCCAAACTTACAAAATGCACACCAAGAATGAACCTCAACATAAACTATGGACTCTGGGTGACGATGTATCAATATAGGTTCATCAGTTGTAACAAACATACTATGGCAGGGGATACTGATAATGAGAGAGGCTATACGTGTGTGGGGCAGGGAGTATATGGGAAATCTCTGTACCTTACTGTGAAATTGTGCTGTGAACCTAAAACTACTCTAAAAAATAAAATCAATTATTTAAAAAGTCTTCTCAATTCCACAATTATTAACAATATTACTTTTATAGTTCCATTTTCTAAGTTTAAGTTTTTGATCCTTCTGAAAGTTGTTTTAGTGTAAGGAACAAGAAATAAATCAACTGTATTTTTTTCCAGATGATTATTCCTACTGATGTGAACCACCCTCTTTTAAAAAACAAAATGCAACTTTGGGTCTATTTATGGGCTTTCTATAGTTGCTCCATCGAAATCACCAAATATTTTTGCACCAAAATATTTTAAATACCCCAATTGTAAAAACTGGGAGGACTGGTGGGTCATTTTCTTTGTTAGAGTTTTCCTGCGATTTTCTTTTAAAAATTGAGGAAGCTTTAAATTTATGGATAAACTTAGGGGAACTGACAATCCTAAAATGTTGAGTGGTCCTAGCCAAGAATATATGCTTTGCCATTTACCCAAGTCTTCTTTTAAGCCATTCAGAGTTCATATATATTTAGCACATTTCTTGCTAAGTTTATTCCTAGGTATTTCATCTTTTTAGCCTGTATTATAAATGATATTTAGTTCTTTCGTTATGTTTTCTAACTGGTTGTGTGTATACAGCCGAAAGCTACTGATTTTTAGCATTAATTTTATAACTAGTAACCTTATTAAAATTATTTTTGTCTGCGATAGTTTCTTGGTTGATTGCATTGGATTTTCCATGTTAGAATGATCTGTAAATAAGAATTTCCCCCTTCTTCCAATTTTTATATATTCCTCTTTTTGGTCTAATTACAATGGTTAACATTTTCAAAATGTGATATTTATCAACATTTCCACCGGGCTGCCTCTAGCAGATTTCCCAAGGATCTAGCGCCATGGACCTAAGAACTAAGCCACCAGGAATCTCTGCAACTGAAAAAAAGTAACTTTATTAAAATTATTACAGATTCTGTAGACACCTTTGTCTCAGAGTGCCTAAAATCAACTTTGGGACTGAAACTTTAGCTAAAGGACATTAAATGGTTGACTAAATATTAAAATAGCTCCTTTCATATTTGGGGAATTAGTCCTCTTAAAATATCCCTTCCCTAACATAAGTCTTATTTAAATTAAACTACAGTATTCAATCATTTCTCCTGGCTCTGCCTCTAAAAACCACAACTTGAAATGGGGCAGAGCTGAATTTTGGGGGCCTCAGTCTCTTCCTTCATAAAGAAGGGTGTTTCACCAGGATAGACGATTGTAAGGTCTGTTTAAGTGTGAGAATTCTTTAATTCTACAACATAATTTTTTAAAAATGAGGTTCCCCATATGCCTTCATGATTTATCCATAACTGAGGTTAGCAAAATATACACATTCCTAGCACTGAAAGTATTTCCTGTTAACTAAATCTCATTACTCCACCATTAAGTTAGGATTTAGTGTTACTACTATTTTCATTCCAGTGCTCCCGGCTGAGTAATATATGTCGGTGAATGTCTACAGCAGTGGTTCTCAAAATGTGGGCCTGAGATCAGCAACATCAGCATCATCTGGGAATTTGTTAGAGATGCACATTCTCTGGCCTTTATCCCAGACCAAGAATCAGACACTCTAAGGGTGGCACCCAGCAATCTGTGTTTCAGCAGGTCCTCTATGGTGTGACAGTGATAAGTGGGCATGTATTTATACAAATAAGGTTTAATAAGTATAAATCATGAGACTAAATGGCATATTCTATCAAGTTGTGAAACATATAGAAGCCAGGCTGAGGCAGAGTGCTACAATGACAGATAAAAGGCTTAAAAAATATATATGTATCAATCATTAGTTGTTAATCCTGACATTTGCCCATTACATTACCCCTCTCAAAGCCCAAAATACCTTACTCCCCTCTGAATACTTTGGTTGCTAAGGATTTTAATACACATTCTCAGGGCCTACAATTTCGAAATTGCAAGAACCGTAAGGAAAAGATCTGCCATCCTAGGATACGTTTTCATGTGTTATTGAAACAGGTTCAAAGAAAAATTCTTTAGATTCAGCTCCAGAGCTCTCTTGACCTAGCTCTGAATCTTCTAACAAGCCCCTGAATCTACTTTTATGTCTCACTCATCTGTGGCAAGCCTAACATGCCTCCCATCGACACTAAGATGATTTTAGGAATGCCTGTCCATTTGCTAGTCCATTGCCTTACTTCTGATTCCATTCTAGGGCTTAGGAGATGCTGTTAGGAAAAGATTCTCTTTGGTTTCTCATTTGATGTTTTATATAATAAAACTAAAGAATTTGACTTTGCTGCATAAGCACTGTCACTGAGTGTTCCTCCAGGAAAGAAGAAAATGGGCCTGGAGTAGGTCATTAATTTACTAAGAACAGAGAAGTCTCTACCTAATCAACTCTTCTTCCATGGGAACACTCAGAAGGCCTTGTACATTAGAAGCCAGCAGAGAGATTTACATTTTTACATGCTGGACTTCAAACTACTGTCAAGGAAAGAAAGCCACTCGTAACAGGATGAATTTTTTGAATTCTTTGGGGATGAGTGAAGGACTGATATTGCGCTAACTGGCCACAAACTGGACACAAGGTTACCGAGCATACAAAAGCTGTATGCTTCAAGGTGGTCACATACCTGGGGCATTTTACATGCCAGTATGAAATGATGAAGACTCTGTACTCTATTGCCACATTTACAATGTCACTAACACACTGACGATCATAAAACTACGTGGGTAGTTATTTGGAGTGGGGATATAGCTATTCACATGTCCGGCAAACTGATTCCCTAAGCAGAGAGGATTCATCCTTCCTCCGGCCCAGCTTACATCCTGGCTGCCCATACCAGGAACATCACTATCAAAATAATATGTAAAGTGTCTGTTAAAGTGAACAACCTTCAAAAGGGTTGTACTTTGCACATATTTGTATGAATCACTTTCTTCAAATAATTAAAATGAATGCTAAGGGCAAGCAACATGCTGGGTCTATATTAAAACACAGTTTCAACAGCATTGCTTGGGGAATGGCTCTTTTTACCTGGGACATCTGGAGTGCATGAAGGTAGGCATGACTTTAAGTGCAGGAAGAAGTCCAAACATGCTAATATATAAGAGGACATAAAGTTTGTGGATGGAGAAAAGAAGGAAAGAGGTAGAAGAAAGGGAGACAGAAGGCCACCACCTCAGTCCCCAAGAGCTCTGAGATGCTATCATTCAACTTTGAGCCTCTATAGTCTAGGATAGTGTCTGATGCATTGCAGCAGATGAAGAAATACTCTTTTAATTTTACACTGAGGGAACTAAACTCTCTGATATCGAGATTAATTCAGATGGCTGAACACTCCAGCCTCCCTCAGGGTAGGCTGTCTGTGAGAGTCCAAAAACCCTTCCAAGTCTTCCTTCACTGTGCCCTCCTTGCAGGAGGCAGATAAAGAAGCCCTGTGGCAAAATGGAAGGGCAGGAGCCAACTCAAAGATCTCTTCTCACCTCACTGCTTCAGGAGCCACATGCCTTGGGAAAGCCCTTCACCCTATGAGCCTTTGGGTGTGTTCCTGTGGATACTGCAAGTGCACCTACCCTGCCTCTTTCACGGGATGACACTGTGAGCATCATGTAAGACCAGTGTCCCAAATTGCCATAAAAGACTTGTGTGATCAAGAGTAATTCCTGGCCAGGCAGAGTAGTTCATGCCTGTAATCCCAGCACTTTGGGAGGCCAAGGCGGGAGGATCACTTGAGCTCAGAGTTTTGAGACCAGCCTGGGCAACACGGTGAGACCCTGTCTCTACAGAAAATTTAAAAATTAGCTGGGCATGGTGGCACACACCTGTAGTCGCAGCTACTTGAGAGGCAGAGTTGGGAGGTTCGCTTGAGGAGGAGGTCGAGGCTGCAGTGAGCTGTGTTCACACCACTGCACTCCAGCCTGGGTGACAGAGTGAGACCTGCCTTAAAAAGACAAAGAGTAATTCCCACATACAAGCACTCATATCTTTTCTCCCAGCAATATACAGTGCAGTATTTGTGGGCTTTTCTTCTTTCAGGAATGTTTAAAACATTTCTATCCAAATGCTGTGGAGCCATTGCCTAGTGATGGATTACTTACAGGTTATGATGTGACCCATATTACTTGGGAAAATGGAAAACAGTGCATCTTCTCTATGTCCCTTCACAGCAAACGACTCAATGATGATTGCATCCATTAAATATTAAATATGTGACCAAAAGATATGGTTTGTTGGTTAATGAGAGGCAAATCTCAGGTAAAATTACATTTTTAGAAAGATTATGCTTGAAGTCAAAAAAAAATCTCATCACCTACTTTTTGGTGGGTAACCAGGCTTCCTACTGGAAATAAGAGTTTTCAGAGAATTCATAGATATTGTTACTCTCTTGCCTCTTCTCAAGGCTTCTCAAAGTACATGGCTTTGCGAAGTAATGTTATGCTTCACATTTCTTATCCCAGGATGATTTTTAGTGCCATTGCACAGTGATACAAGGGTACTCTCACTACCTGAGCAGTTTATGAAATATTTTAGAAGTATGTAAATCCTGTCTGAAAGCTCCAAAACAATCCAGCGCACCATCTATGCTGGCCAAAGAATGAAAATATGGGAACACAATCTTCTACCAACAAAAATGACTCTTGCCGTTTGCTCACGAAGAAAAGCTCAGCATTATTTAACCTTTTCCCTAACGTGGACAACATTAAAAAACACTTTACTTACGAATTTAGCAAACTAAAAGTAAGCATGAACTGGAAATGCCACCGAGAATTGCCATTATGTTCATAATTCAACTTTGCATTACTCAATGCAACCTAAGGGGCAGCTTTCGTACAGCACAAAATACGAACTACACATTTCTGAAAGGTCATGGGAACACTAAGAGAAAATAATGAAGTGAATTAGTGAAAAATGAATCCAGGGCAGATTTTTACACTAGAAGTCAGTGTTAATAAAGTTTCTTACTAACAAGGTATCATCACTCTCTCAGAAATGGAAAAGCTGTAACATTAAAATAACTTGCTAAGTGTTTCATTTAACTGTTTAGATTTTTTCCTACACAAGGCAGGTAAAAAGTTATCCTTTCCCTCTGTGTGTACAATTTATTGTTTGCCTTAGAAAAGTAATTTCCTAAAAATGCATTTTTTCTTTCTTTATTAGGAACCCCAGTGACTCAACAGCTAAAAATGAGGAATCTAAGAGGGCTGAAAAATACTTAGTTTGATATTAAATTATATTTTCATTACCATTAAAATATTTTTTCAAGGTCACCATAAATACTGATGTAAATTAATGCTTTAAAAAAGAGCGTGTGTGTTATTTTTTGATAAAACAAAACCTTTGTAAAGGTTTCATGTATTTAAAAATACAAAAAGACATTTCAAGTAGAAAACTAGCTTACATTCTTTCTGAAGAACAAACACATTAAATTAAATCCTCAAGGCTAAGGAGACTGAAAATGAAAGACCAAGTCCTTATAATTGTGTTAGGGAGTCAGAAAACATAGTACAAATGAGATGAGAACTTTCTAAGTAACTCTAGGTCAAAAAGATACACATTCCAAGATTATTTCCAAGCCAAAAGCGTCACAAAATAAATAGAAACAAAGAGTATAACACTATCATTCACAGAAAACAGAAGATGTCCTACACATATTGAAAAAAACCACTAAATTGAGAAGAATAAAAAAAAGTCAATTTATTGGCTGACCTACTAAACATTTCAAGAAAATACTGAATTTTCAAAGATGCATGATAGATTAGAATAAAAATTATAATCGTCAAAATAAGTCACTTATGCAAATTAAAAAAAAATCAAGCTTTATTGTGATATTGATACTATATAAAACAAATATAAAAAATGTAAAACTGATCAAAATATTTTTGTTAATTTTGCCTTCATATAACAATTAGCTTACAATCTATACTAATTTTTACATCAAATGAAGAAATTATTTTGTCATTAAAGTAGTACTTTTAGGCCTATCTAGTCTATTTTACTAGTCTATTTTAAAATAATTTAAGAAATAAGAAGAATAAAGATAAAAATCTTAATATGCAGTTTGGTAAAGTTCAAGTCGGTCTTTGAACAACACGTTTATCTATCCAGTAAAGCTTGTGTTAATGCGATGTAAGAGTTTGGCAAATTCAACTTTAATGGAGCATAAAAGTGCTTTTGCTTGAAAGTGAGATCATTTTTAAAAATTCAAAGCATGATCACTTTTTCTTTTTTCGTAGGAACAATCTGATACAAGCAGCAAAGCTTAAATAAACTAGAAACATTTCAAATGATCCATAAAGGATTAATAAGCACTGCAGGAAGTCCTATAGGCTCAGCGTATACATTTTCCATCTTTTCCCCCCATGATGGGCATGATATGAAATTCTAAACAGAAGTGAAGTTTCAAAGTCTCTGAATGTTAAAGGGTTGTTGAGCTGAGGTGAGAAGTCACAATTTAGGGATCTCTAATTTGAAATGGATCAAAATTATAATGATATTAGGACAAGAATCATTCAAATTTGGACGTTCAATTAAAAAGGTATTCTTGCTGATGGGAATAGCCAGTGGCAAGAAGCAAAACTAAAGCAAAAGGAGTAGTGGTAAGCTGCAGGCCACTAATATAACAAAAACAAAATGACAGCTATTATTTTGGCAGAGATAATCTATGCTGAAATACAAAACACACACGCACACAATTTCTTTCAATACAATTTTCTTGTCTTCCCACTGACTTCTGTGATTACCACGGAAAGCAGGGTTCTAAACACATTTCTCAATTGAATCTTCAATCAATAATAGTAAAAAATTCAGATGGAAAATATGGGAAAATGCATTACGGCATTAGTAACTGTTTACAAAATAGGCTGAACTTATCAATATGCACGAAAGTTGATAAGAAGAAACCCCAGATACCCAAAACATCATATTTTTGTCATCCCAAAGCTCAGTCACATTGCTTGTACTCATCAAATCAAAGTTCTTTTCATTCTTAGGTTGGCAATCATTCTTCTTATTCCTTATAATCATTAATTCTTTGAGAATAAATACACCTCATAAAAACTCCTCTGTTTTAAATAAAAAATGTAAAAAGTCCCCAAAAAGTACATCAGCTGATTTTCTACTAAAGATAAAATGCCAATTATTCCTTATCTATAGACATAATTACAACTCAGCATTCCATCCTAAATTGAAGCCAGTAAGACCATAGCTTTTTAGTAAGTGTCCAGGTTTACTCCTGGAATAAACACTCAGAGAGGAAATAAAAACTCCATTCCTTAGTTTTTATATGAAGTTTAGAATATGCATATTTAAAAAACCTCTGTGTTTTAATAGTTCCTTGACAGAGGCATAAATTATTCATGCTACTATTATATTATACAATGAGATTTACTATCTTAAAATGAAATGCAAATACTAAATGAGAAAACTGACATTTAACAATATCAATGAATGTTGGAATCAACAAGAGAAAAGCTTAAAAACAGACAAACAAGTAAAAAAAACTTGTCTCAAGTAAACAGCCTTAATGTTGGAGTACAACTGTCAACCTCTCATGTACTAGCCTTTGGTGAGAATACAGAGGGCCCTTACTAAGGCTTTGGCTATTTTACTGCTGATTCATATTACCATTAGCTGATGGGTAAAAGAAATGAAGTCAAAGCAATTCAGATTTCCACAGTCATAAATTTAATCATTTACTGAACACCTATTCTGTTTTTTGAACTTTCTAGTAAATTGATAGATTAGGAAGCAAATTTTCACTCTTTTATGGAGGAGGCTTTCTGAAAAGAGCATATAGGCTTTAAATCAGAGAGGCCCAAACTTAAATCTCAGCTCTACAATGTATTATTACCATTCTAACATTGGTTGTGTTTACTACAAGATTCAGCTTCCTTATGTGTAAAAATGGAAAAACTACCACCCACCTCACAGGGTTGTTGCAAGAATTAAATGATACCATTTAAAAACGTATGTACGTAAAAAATACTTAGGAAGTGTTTGGCAGCTAAAAACATGTTAGTCTTTCTTCTTTCCCCTGTTCTCCAGAAGTCTACAACCTTATAGGGAACAAAATGATTTGCCAAATGAAAGAACAACTATAAGAGACTACATTAAAGAAAATGGGGGGAGAAAAGTTGCACTTTCAAAGTTCTTTAGAGATTCAGAGGAAAAAAAAAAAACATTCCATAGCTGTGATGTCCACGAAAGGCTTCCTAGAAGTGAGATGGTTTTAGGTCTTAAAGGTGAAGGAGAATTGAAAAAGATAAAAATAGCAAGTGGGTGACAACAATCCCTGCAGTTGTGAAAAAACAAGGAGGTCTGTCTAGACGAATGAGAATTTGACAGCGTTGCTGGATGATAGAGTCTGTGGAAACGGAAGGTTGGATTTATAATGTCTCAAATGCCAGAATAAAGAGTTTGGCTATAACACTACATAAATTTAATTGAACCACTATAGCACTCACAAATACATATAAAGTATACGTTATATTCTAGAGTGGTATACAAAATAGGACAGGATGCTAACTACAGAGTTAAGGTAAAAAATTTGCTCAAATTCATTTGGCTTACACACATTATAATCTAACCCACAAAGACCAATCACGATTAAAAATAAAGAGTTCCAGCTGGAAGTGGTGGGTCACGCCTGTAATCCTAGTACTTTGGGAGGCCGAGGCGGGCAGATACCTGAGGTCAGGAGCTCAAGACCAGCCTGGCCAACATGGCAAAACCCTCTCCTTACTAAAAACACAAAAATTAGCCAGGTGTGGAGGTGTGGTGGTAGGCGCCTGTAATCCCAGCTGCTCGGGAGACTGAGGAGGAGAATCACTTGAACCCAAGAAGTGGAGGTTGCGGTTAGCCGAGACTGTGCCACTTCACTCCAGCCTCGGCGACAGAGCAAGACTCCATCTCAAATAAATAAATAAATAAATAAATAAATAAATAAATAAATAAATAAGTAGTTCCAGAAAAACAAAAATGAAAGGGAGATATGAGTGCTATTTACAAATACTTGGGGGGAAAAAACCATAAAGGAAGGTGGGTATACTCATGTAACACTGAACATAGGTATGTAGTATGAAGTGAGGCCTAGACAGAGAGAAGAACGTTTAGATTAACTATGAGGAAAAACTTCTGAATATGGAGCTTGTGAAGATGAGGAGAGAGCCCAGCAAGAGACTGCGGGAGCACCATTAATGCAAAATATTCAAAAGATTTTCAAAGCACAGTGGCAGAAAGATAGATTTCTCAAGATGCAGTGTTTTCGCCTGGGTGACCCGTAGACAGTATGTTAGTTCTGCAATTTATGACTTTTGGATTAAAGCTGGGAGAGGGGGGTGTCCTTCCAGACATGGAGAGCCCTTAATGATAGCACAGCTACACAACTGCACAGTGATCAAGAGTTACTGAACTAAGAAAAACCTTGGCAAGTACTCCCTCAATTATTTTGGCCCTTGGGCATTTTGATGGGAAACTACTCATTGATATTATTCTTTTTCCAACATTCATTTTATAGAATATCAAGACAGAGTCAAATGTTGACTTACTATGGTAAATAGAGGGGAAAAAAGCCTGCTTTGATTTCCTTTCCTTTATTACCACCTTGGTTTTGTGTTGTAGAATGTCGATTAGGTTTGAAAAGAGGGTGGAAGATTGGGGGGGGGGCGCATACTCTTCCCTTCAATGAAGACAAAAGATAGCAGCTATTTCATTCTGCTCTGTGAGTATGCTACTCTCCTTAATTCTTTCACCATCACATTAAGCTGTGATTTTCAACAGGGTCCTCAAAAATGTATTACATTTTACCTTTACTCTAAAAAAATTAGTAAGCAATTATAGAGAAAGGATAAAAGTAGGACAAAAATGTTTTTATTTTTTTAGACCAGCTAAAATTTTCAGAGTTTAAAATGACTAGAAAGGCAAACTGTTAGGTATTCAGAAGGAAAATGTGAATGTTTTCCCAAAGGCATTATTAACAATTAATAATCATTACACTGGTGCCTTGTTTACCTGACCTTGTGTAAATTCAGCAGCCTGGTAATTAGACCCATGTTTTGCACATTTGTATATTTCCATGCACAGATTTGACTCATTCATTCATCCATTAAAATTTGCTTGACAGACGTAGATGAATAATCAAGCTACAATTTGTATTTACTGGATTATAGAAAATTGCCCAAACTGTTAAGTTCAAGGAAAGCGCATTCTTTTCTCTCTCTTGTGACTGATGTAAAGCAATTACACATCAGAGGATTGCCCCAAAGCTCTCAGAAGAAGTGGCACTGCTTTTGCAATCTGGGGTCTTCAACAGTATCTTTTTTCTTAACGCTACAGATTGTTTAAAGATTAACTCTAACAGAGGGAAGAAAATCTCCCTGTGCATGTAAGTTTATCATTTAACTCATTACACTGCCATTTTATAGTAAAAAGCAATGTTCTGATCAACCTTCTACATCCAAAATAAACAATGATGCAACTTTATTCTGCAAAGTCACTGAAAGGCTTGAGGAAGAGAAATAAGGCAACTTATTTTTTGGATAGGTTTGTGAAAAACACTTTTTCCTCAGGTTTCTAGAAAACAAATTATCAATAAGACCTGACCAGACCTCTCCCTAATATTAATCAGTGAGAAAGGCACTATAAGATTTCATATTAACGTATTTTCACGCAAAGAAGCAGAACACATTTTAGTACTAACTCCTCCCTAAATACAGATGTTTAGTACTAGTCAAACATGTTGTCATGTGAAACTGTATTTTATACTATGGTATTCATTTTGCTTTTGCAGTCACTAACCAAACCATCACTAATATACGTTTTCTGGTCCAAGGTACAGTATTTCTTTTACACAGCTAAAGATACAACAATTTTGCTGTCTTAAATCCATCTCTTCAAACTGCTTATTTTGATTGTCTACTTTAGAAGAAAAGGAATGATTCCTGACTTTAAAAAAAGTGTGCGTATAGCCAGCATTATCAAACTTTTTAAACCTTAGATCATAAAACAAATTTTTAAAGAAATATACATAAAGATGCAAGTATATGTTTATATAATTTTTCACTACAGACATTTAGCACCACAACTGAAAAAGAATTGCTTAGAACCCGTTTTCGTAAACATGTTAACATTTATGCAGTTCAAAATTTGGCTTGAAATAAATTCTCTGGTTAGGTAACAGTTAGACATCATGCCTGTCTTACTTACAAATTCAACAAATAAAAAGGTTCCCTAAATTTCTGAAATATACAACTGATTCACTTAGTATTACCAAAACCTAATTTGTTTCTTCCAAATAGTCCATCTTTTCTTCTCATAAGACAAACATCATGATGGATATCTAACTTCTGTGATGATGGCCTGAAATCACACAAAGATTACCAGAGAACCAGGTAAAGCATTAGTTTAGAAAATGAGTTGCTCCTACAATCTACATGCTTATACAGAAATGGAATTCAGATCCTTCTAGAGAGTGTGACCTCACATAAAACTGAGTGTTGGCTGGATGTGGTGGCTCACACCTGTAATCCCAGCACTTTGGGAAGCTGAGGCAGGCAGATCGCTAGAGCCCACGAGTTCAAGATCAGCTTGGGAAACACGGCAAAAGTCCACCTCTACAAAAATACAAAAATCAGCTGGATATGGTGGTACCTGCCTGCAGTCCCAGCTACTTGGGGGGCTGAGGCAGGAGAATCGCTTGAGCTGGGGAGGCAGAGGTTACAGTGAGCTGAAATCACACCACTGCACTCCAGTCTGGGCTACGGGAGTGGAAACCCTGTCTCAAAAAAAGACAAAACAAAACAAAAACCAAAAAATACAACAAATGAGTATCTGCTGAGTCTATGGCATTATAATAGATGTTTCAGGGGTTTTACATCAAGAAGACATGGTCCTGGCAGTTTAACATGATAAAACAACTTTGATTTTAAAGCCAAACACAAAAGTTAGGTGTCTGACTCTTGCCCTCAACAGAAACACTGACACAGTGGTGGTGGGGACAGGGTGTTAGGATTCTGAAAGGGGAGGGACTGCTGTCCAAGGAGTCAGAGGCTGCTCAGAGAAAGTTTTATCCAGTGTGTGACTTAGATGATTTCCTTTTGGTTTGTTATCTGTTTGGCTGGTTGTCTTTTACAAGGTTCCAAGTATTGCAAATTATATTTCACTCTACCTGTTAAAGATAAAAGGAAAGTAACACAAAAGTACAGCTCTTCTATCAACGGCTAGTGATGGTCAGACAAAAAGAAAAGCCATCTAAACACATGTCCACTTCTTTGCTCTAGCTTATTCCTACAGAGTTGCTTCTACTAGCAACCCCAGAACAGAAATGAAACACTGCATTACTATTATCTGAAAATACTTAATTCTGTACCACATACTCAAGTTATCTTCCAAAAATGGGAAATAGCCATTCTGAAGGTAGACAGAGGGGAGAGGTTCCCTGAAATCAAGGCCAAACAATTCTATAATGAGCCCTTCTCTGCTGAACTATCTTCTTCTGTCAGACCATTAGGTGCTCCATAACAGGAGGCAAAAGCCAACTAGGCTCTGTCAGTCTTGTGCAAGAGTGCACTTGTGCATGCTAGGGCTAGGAAAAGAGCATGTAAAACCAGACAAATACACATGCATATACACATGGTGCTAAGGGCTTCTCAAAACTGTATTCTGGGTATTTAATTATGGTGTTAATAGGAAAAAGATATGACTGCCTAGTTTGAAGAGAACCTAAACCAACAATAATTTGAAAATCAGCCTTGGTGCTAAGAAGCCAGTTTCCTGGTCATGGTCTTGAGGGCAGGAAGGGTGTTATTAAGTAAAAGAAAAGATCAATACCACACCTGTGGTTCAAGAACAAGCTAGAAATGCAGAAAATAATTTTAAGGTGAAAACCCGCAAAATATGTGTATGTGTATGATGCAAGACTAAGTTTAACTTCTTAGAGATTCCTAAGGTGATTGAAATTTAGATAGCAAAAGAGATTAAAGATGACATTTTAGAAAATGCCATCCACTGGCTGTGGAGTCATTAACTATAAAAAGTAAGAATTGGGTATTCCATCAAACATAAATACTACACCCACAGCTTTTCTGAAGGTTCCAAACATCACTCCCTTGCTCAAATAAGCAAATCCTGTGTCAGCCATGTCCCTGGCACCATGCTTTGCTCAGGTGACACGAAGCTAAATGCAACACAACACAGCGCAGCTTGTGTTCACAAGGAGCTCAAGGCCTGTGGGGAAAAAGAGTCAATCAACTTGGCAGTAGGTGCTGCCACAGAGGTGTGTACAAAAGGTTATGGGAACATGCAGAAGACAATAAGACATTTTGCCTGGAGAGCTGAGTGAAGAAGGCTTTCCAGAGACTGTACCACTGAAGGCAAAAGAATTTCACAAAGTGGGATGTCACAGGTTGTGGGCTATGGTACTACGCAGAGGAAGATGGCAGGAGTGAAAGTGTGGAGACAGCCAAGCATATGGGATCTTTAAGGAATGCCAAGCTCTCCAGTGTGGCGGGCAGATGGTTTGCAAGGGATACTGAGGGTAGAGAAGGTGGAAAGGCTGGCTTGGGGCCTAATGCAGTGCTCCAAAATCTGAATTTTAATCTGTAAGAAATGAGCAACCACAGAAGGTTTTTAAGCTGGAAGATGACATTATTAATCCTGTTTTAGAAAAATAATCCTGGAAATGATGGACTGATATAAAAACAAGGGAGATCGATTAGCAAGCTAAGAACAAGATGACCAGGAACTGAATTAAAGCAGTGAGAATGGAGGAAAAGGCAATGTAAGTGGAATATAATACACCACCACGATATCCAGTGTGGACAACTTGCGGGCTTTGGTCATCCTGGGCTGGGAAATACTGGAGGGTATCGCTCTGAATACCTCACAGGAATACTGTGAGGGACGCTCTAGGTACAGTATAAAAAAATGCTTTGAAAACTGCAAGGTACTGTGCAATATACAATGTATATTAACATAATAGAAGCTAGTCCAAAAGAGACTATGGTGAGTCACGGTCAAGGTCGAGAGGGTAGTGACAGAATTGAAGTTCTCAAAACTACTTTAAAAGCTTGGAAAGATCATAATTCCTCAGCATACTGGATCAGATGATGTCATGAAATCATTAGGCAGGTCTCCTAGAAGAGATACAGGAAAGATGACATTTCTATACAAACTACTCCTCACCTAGGTTTATACAATCACATCCACAACAGAGAAGAGGCAAAGTTGAACAATGCTAATAATCCACTATTTGTCAAGAGTCAGCAATAAACCTGAAGACTTAAGAAGGATGGTAAATGTATAAATATGAAGAAGACACAATGGATATTTTTGCTTTCCAAAAATTATTTTTGGTCTCATGAGAACTCATATTTTTGTCTTAGAAATTTAACTCCCTTCTTATTTATAAGTACACGATCAACTTGATACAAGCGTGAAAGTATATATACCTTTTACTTTCATATTCTCATATATAGCACATGGAAATTACACGTTAACTATTCAGTGGTACATTAGAATTCATGAACATGTATTTTTTAAGGGTTTTCAAACCCTTAAAAATCCTTTTAGAAATCTCTCTAGGCATATATATACATGTAGATATTTATGTAAATCTATGAATTTTACAAAAGTAAAATTACAATACAAAAGCTGGTGTTTTAAAAACTTGGCAGTATTATGTGGCTGAATATTTGAACTAATCAATAAAGATTTACAAAATAAAATTTAAAGGCTACATATTAACAATGAATTTATGTAGAATATTTTTAACATTTCATGGATCCTCAGTATTCCTTTGAGAACCAAAAGGTACTCCTTAGTTATATAAATCTAACAAAACATGTACAGGACCCATAAGCTGAAAACTATAAAATGTTAATGGAAGAAAACAAAGAAGATCCAAATAAATGAGACATAAAGTGTTCATATATTGGAAGACCTGACATAATAAAGATGTCAATTCTTCCCCAATTGATACGGATTTAACACAATTCCAATAAAAATTTGTTGATAAAGACAAGCTGACTCTAAAATTTATATGGAAAGGCAAACAAACTAGAATTAAGACATTTTTCAAAAAAATAAAATGGAAGAATTGCACAAGACTTATTATAAAGCTACAATAATCAAGATGTGTGGTATTGGCAAAAGAATAAACAGATCAATGGAAGAGAACAAAGAGTCCAGAAATAGACCCACACAAACATGCTCAAATGGTTTTTAACACGGGTGCAAAAGCAATTCAGTGGAAGAAGGATAGTCTTTTCAGCAAATGATGTTGGAACAACTGGATGCACACACACCAAAGAAAAAATTGAACTCTGCCCTAACTTTATAAAAATTAATTCAAAATGGATCATAGACATAGATATAATATTTGAGTTCTTAGTCATGAGATCAAAAGCACAAACAATAAAAGAAAAATATTGATATACTGGACTTGATAAAAACTAGAACTTTTTCTCTGTGAAAGACACTATCAAGAAAATGAAAAGACAAGCTACAGACTGGGACAACGTATTTGCAAATCACACATCCAACAAAGGATCTGTATCTAGGATATATAAAGGACTTTCAAAACTTAACAGTAAAAGAATAAACAATCCATTTTTTTTAAATGGGGAAAAACTTGGGACACTTCACCAAAGTGGATATAAGGATGACAAATAAGCACATAAAAAGATGTTCAACATCATTAGTCATTAGGGAAATGTAAATTAGTATCATGATGAGCTACCATTTCATACATATTAAAATGTCTAAAATAAAAAATACCAACAATATCAAGTGCCAGTGAGCATCCCCAGTAAATGAACTCTCATATGCTGGGAATGAAAAAAAAATACCGCCATTCTGAAAAATAGTTTGGCAATGTCTTAAATGGTGAAACATACACTTACCATATGAGCCAGCAACCCTACGCCTGGATATTTATCCCGGAGAAATGAAAACTTATGCACTGACAAAAAAACCTGTACGTGAATGTTTATAGCATCTGAACTCATAATTTCCCCAGAATGGAAACAACCCAAATATCCTTCAGTGAGCAAATGGATCAAACAAACCGACAGATCCATGATAGAATATATTCAGCAATAAAAGGAATGAACCAAGGGAAAGAAGATAGTCTCAAAGGCTGTATAAGTCTATTTATATGACATTCTCGAAAAGACAAATTTCTACTGATGAGAACAGATCATAGTTGACAGAGTTAGGAGTGGGAAGGAGGGTGTGATTATAAAGGAATAGCAGGAGGGAGTTTTATAGGACTATTTTAGGAGTTTTAAGGGTTTTTGTAGGAACTGTTTTGTATCTTGATTGTGGTGGTGAATGCATGAATCTATACACATGCTCGAATTTGTAAAAGAACAAACTCAGCTATAGACTTGAGTAGGTTAAAATGGATGCATATTTGAATATAGGAAAGTTATCTTTTTACATGGTTTAACATCTAGGTTTAATTTCTAGAAAGCAAGAGTAGTAAATATACAGTTGATCCTTGAAGAACACAAGTTTGAACTGTGTGGGTCAACTTATACATGGATTGTTTTCGACCAAAACACATGAAACCCACATATATGGAGTGCTGGCTTTTCCTATCTGAGGGTTCCACAGGTCTCAATTGTGGGACTTCAGTATGCACGGGTTTTGGTATACATGGAACACTGCCCCCCACCCCTAGTATACCTAGGGATGACTACTTGACTGTTGGAACCACTGATCATGGCGTTGAAGTTCTCTGTCTTCATGACCCACTGAAAGGACGAAATGAATTGAAGATATGATTTAGTTTTCTTTCCCAAATCCTCAGAGCTGAAATTTTCTTGTGATGAAGCTCCAATGGAAATATTAGAATTTTCCTCCAATGTTCTTTGGAGGAATTGTCCTTCAAATTTCATTTTATATTCACAGATCATGTACCTACCCACTCCTTGCCAAGCAAAGAAACACACTCCTTACAAAGTTTCATTCTGTGCATCTTTGGGATTGGCAGCATATTCAGTATGGTGGGTCCCAGATGGAAGATCATGCCAGAAAGTATGACCCTGTTCTGATTCTTGACTGTGGTAGTAGTTATATGATTCTGTGCATTTGTCAACACTTACAGAACTGTAAACCAGAGTGAACTGTACTGAATATAAATTTAAAAACAAATTTTCAAAATGCAACCAACACCCCTCCCCGCAAAGTAACACACGCTTATTGCACAACACTTAAGACTAACAGAAATATAAAGACACAAATTAAAACACCCATATCCCTACCACTCAAGATGATCACTTTTAACATTCTTGTACGTATTTTTCCAATTATTTATTTACACATGTCTATATGTACATAGCATCTTTATCACATAACTGAATCATTCCTTATATACTAATTTGTTTCCTCCTGTTCTCCCCGTTAACATTTATCTCACATTTTCCTGTGTCTTTATTCTCACAAAATGTTGTGTCAATTGCTCAGATCATATACTTTTCCATTGATATAGCATAATGTATTTAATAAACATTTACTCTTAGATATATCCAATTTTTTTACTACCAAAAAAAAACTCATCAATGTATATTCTTGCACATAAAGTTTGGGCTTCTTTCTTTTTTTTTGAGACGGAGTCCCACTCTGTTGCCCAGGCTGGACTGCGGTGGCGTGCTCTCGGCTCATTGCAACCTCTGCCTCCTGGGTTCAAGCGACTCTCCTGCCTCAGCCTCCCGAGTAGCTGGGATTACAGGCATGCGTCAAGATGCCAGGCAAATTTTTATATTTTTAGTAGAGATGGGTTTCACCAGGTTGGCCAGGCTGGTCTTGAACCCCTGACGTGAGATGATTGACTGCTCAGTCTCCCAAAGTACTAGGATTACAGGCGTGAGCCACCACACCCAGCCTGGGGTACATTTCTTTAGGATAAATTGCTAGAGCCGAAGGTGAAGGTTCTGGAATCCATAAAGCCAAAACACTTTTTATAATATTACGATGATACTATTGGTGTTTTTTCACTGTGTTGACATTTGCATTAATGGTGCAAAGTCAATGATGGGTAAAACTCTTGGCACATTAGCATCAATCAAAGTAGTGGCCCACTGTGGCCAGGTGCGGTGGCTCAACGCCTATAATCCTAGCACTTTGGGAGGTCGAGGCGAGGCGGGTGAATCACCTGGGTCAGGAGTTCAAGACCAGCCTGGCCAACATGGTGAAACCCCATCTCTACTAAAAATACAAAAATTAGCCGGGCATGGTGGTGGGTGCCTATAAGCCCAGGTACTCGGGAGGCTGAGGCAGGAGAATAGCTTGAACCCAGAAGGCAGAGGTTGCAGGGACCCAAGATCACACCACTGTACTCCAGCTTGGGGTACAGAGTGAGACTCCATCTCAAAACAACAACAACAAGAACAACTACAACAACGTAGTGGCCCCAAACTGTACTATTCATTATTGTATTTCTCATCATCATGTGCCCAGAATCTAACAAATAGATAACTAAGCCAGTTTCACTAAAGAAAGTCCTCAATGAAAATAAAATTCTATTAAATTGCAACCTTTAAATATATATCCTTTTATTATCATGTGTTGAAGTACAGTATTTGTTTCCAGGCAAAGCATCTGTGCAACTGTCTGAGTTGCAAGCTGAACTAATCACTCTGTTCAAAGAACACCATCTTTACTTAAAAGAATAACTGATAGATAACTATGGTTATCCAGACCTGGGTGTCTGGCAGACATCTTCTCAAAAATTAACCAACTGATCCTGTAACTTCAAGAAAAACCAACTGACAGTACTTGTAAGCAATGACAAATTTCTAGCTTTCAATTAGTTTTCACTGGAACATTTGTATACACCACCATGAGCTCAACAGCTTCCCAATATTTAGACTTTTTTGATGAGACTGGTGATGATATGAACAAATGTGATTTCAAAAAAATTGTATAATGAATTTGGAAATTCTTCATGTCAGTGAACCAGTATTTTCTAAGTGACCAAGGCATGATGTTACAAAATCATGCATAGGTAAATGATCTGCTCAAAGTGCAAGACAGAGCAATGGATTTTAATATACCAGAGCACAATAAGTTTACTGATATAATTTCAGATTCCACATTGTAAATAACCTTTAAGGAACTATATCATTACAAGATGTGGTGTAGTGACAAAAAAAGAATATCCACATAAAGTAAAACTCTTCATTTTCCTCAGTACTTTAAGAGTATACAGGGGTCTCACAAACCAAAAGGTTTGAGAACTACTGTGCTATACCACTTACATACATTTGTCAGTAAGAGAATCTATTTTGCTGGAAAATTTTAAAGAGGTCTCTCTTGAATCTGGGCTTTCCTTTGATCTTTCTTTGCTGATCTATTTCTGGAAGAAGTGGCTCTTGAGGGAAAGCTGTAGTTGAGAGAAATCATCCTCAAAAGATTAGCCATAACTTTACCCACATAATTTATAAATCCTTAGTATACATATAGATGTAAATCCTGGACAGTTTTCTTTTTTTCTTGCCACTTCATGCCAAGATTCTTGAACATTCTTTGATGGTAGATGGACACTGAAGCCCTGCTAGGCTGGGCTCCTGAGAGCTGGACTGGCAAATCATCTAGGTTCCCAGAAGCATCAAGAGCTCCTCCAACAGCCAAGAAACCATGAGCACTTGAATGGTCTGAATGAGGCCAAAGATCTTCCAGTAAACAAGCTGGGTGATGGACCTTGTTGGGAGCAAGCCCCCTCAAAATCTGGCCATAAACTGGCCCCAAAACTGGCCATGAACAAAATCTCTGCAGCACTACGACATGTCCATAATGTCCAAGCTGGAAGGTTGTGGGTTTATGGGAATGAGGGCAAGGAACACCTGGCATTAAAGGCATTCTTAAGCCACAAACAAAAGCTTGAGCGATTTATGCCTTAAGGGCATGTTCCTGCTGCAGTTAACTAGCCCAACCTATTCATTTAATTCGGCCCATCCCTTCATTTCCCATAAGGGATACATTTAGTTAATTTAATTTCTATAGAAACAATGCTAATGACTGGTTTGCTGTTAATAAATATGTGACTAAATCTCTGTTCGGGGCTCTCAGCTCTGAAGGCTGTAAGACCCCTGATTTCCCACTTCACGCCCCTATATTTCTGCGTGTGTGTCTTTAATTCGTCTAGCGCCGCTGGGTTAGGGTCTCCCCGACCAAGCTGGTCTCTGCAGACCTCACAAAACTACCCACCCTGAAAGTTATACTATAGCACAGTAAAAACGAAAACAAAAACTTGGAAGAAGTGTCAAGAGTCAGATGAGTTTTGAACCAAGACGAAAAGTTATACATTGGTTTTCAAAAGCAAGCTAAGGTCAGCTGGGCACGGTGGCTCGTGCCTATAATATCCCAGCACTTTGGGAGGTCAAGGCAGGCGGATCACCTGAGGTCAGGAGTTCGAGATCAGCCCGACCAACATGGAGAAACCCCTTCTCTACTAAAAATACAAAATTAGCCGGGGGTGGTGGCACGTGCCTGTAATCCCAGCTACTCGGGAGGCTGAGGCAGGAGAATCGCTTGAACCTGGGAGGCAGAGGTTGCAGTGAGCCGAGATCATGCCATTGCACTCCAGTCTGGGCAACAACAGCGAAACTCTGTCTCAAAGAGAAAAAAAAAAAGCAAGCTAAGGTCAACACGTGATTTATGCCAAGCTCAAAACAAACCAACACCCATCATTTGGAAAACAATAATTCTCATCAGTAGTAGTATTTCTTGGAATCCAGGCTTAGAGAATTTTTCCATGGCACCTTGGAAAGGCAGCTGAATTAACCTCCTCCTAAACAGAAATACGGTTATTCCATTAAGACAAGACTAAGCTAGACAGGATCATCTGGAAATTCCTATCTGCAACTATCTACAAAGGGCTGATTTGCATGTGTGAACCAAAATGTAAATTCTCTGGGCAAACCAAATATGAAAAACAGCCATCGCCTGGGCGCACTCTCCTCCCATCTCTTGTTGACGCATGCAGCAGAGAACTGATAGTAGTTCCGTTTTGTTCCTTGAAGTCAAGAAGGTCAACTGTGTGAAAATCTCACTTTTGAAAGGTTAAATGAAATCTGTTCTGGTTCAATTTCTTACTCCACTACAAGATAGTAGCTCCAGATGGCTGGAGTTAGACCTGAAGTTGAGTTTTTCCTAAATACACAAGGTTCGAGAAATCAAACTGAAGAAAGGAATTCTACCGTTTTGGCACAAGCAGTTTTCTGTTTTTACCCACTTGTTTTCAGGTATCTGACAACTCCTATGGCATTTCCTCAGCATTTCAAAAAGCTTCCAATTTTCCCATCAGAGGACGCAAACCGTAACAGAAGTTGCTGAAACCCCAGGTTCAACACATGTGCTTCTTTTCAATGGCTGTACTAGTCCATTGCTGGATGGCTATCATCAGCCTTCTGGACTCATACCCTAGTCAGCCTTGTGACCTGGCCTAGCTTGTAATGCGAATGGCGAAGGCTCTTGATCCATCCTACTCTAAGAGTGACTGCAGAGAAGATGCTAAGCAACTTGGTATCCATAACTGGCTGTCTTCCAAGTTATTATGGGCAGGATACTGGACTAAGATCTCCAAGTATGGTCACAGTCTTGATGCTACTATGTGTGACCTGGGAGAGTCACCTGATAGCACCAACCTCTCAGAACATCATGAACTCATTCAATAAAATTTACCGAGCACCTATCAGGTTAGGCACAATCCTGGGTGCTGTAGTATTCTGTGCTACTGTAATATTCTAAGATGTAGTATTCTGCAGTATTCTGTGCTATTGCCTTGAAGGAGTTATAGCCTAGTATCCATTTCCCAATGCTGACTTTAAGACTCTATTCACCAACACTGAAAAGGAAACTACCTTATTGGCAAACTGAAGGGAGGGCCAAGAGGAAACACAGCAGTTTGGTATCCTAAATAGATGGGAGAGGGAGCTTCTAGATGGATACCTTGGAGAGACCTTGGAAAGACCTGGGCACCAAGGCCCCGGCCCAGGTCTGAATCTCTGGTGTTTCTGAGCACACAAAAGGAACACAGCTGAGCCATGTTCATTCATCATGTCTCAGATTGGAACAGTGATAATTAATAATGAGTTCTCTCTAGGCACTTTCTCAGCACCTTAAGTGCATTATCCCATGTAGTCCTCATTATGATCTTACAGGGTGAGTACTATTATTTACCATGATCATTTCATAGGCTAGGAAACCATGGCTTAGAGAAGTTCAGTACCTAGCCCAAGTTACAGATCTGGTAAGAGACTAGCAGTGGCTAGTCTGATCACTGATAAAATGGAGTGCTAAGCTTTCAGAATGCAGGGAAAGCAATGGAAAGGGCTACGGCTATAACTGCCTTCATCCCCGACAAAAGACTTAGGAGGGTGGATATCCATATGTAGGGAATGATACGGGTAAGGGAGAGACTACGAACCAAGCTCAGATCTCGTCAGTGGCTCTGGGGTTAGTCCTCAATCGGCAACAATATTCTCTGCAGTCTTAGCACCTCAGACTTTGGTGATGGTTCCATGTTAGTCCCCCAAAATCATGCTCTAGAACTGAGCCTCCCCAAACCGGGTTCATGCCATAAGGTCGTGATTAAATGAAATAAAAGATAAAGCGGTCTTCTCATAAATGTTAGTTATTCTACAAAGGATAAAAGTCAAGTGGTATAAATGGCTGCATCTGAACTTATTTGCTTATTAGAACTCCTTTACAACAATACTATACACCATGATAAGCTGCTTGTATAGAATACATAGCTGGCATGTTTTAGGGAACTGGATTTGATTGTTACTTAGATTTGTACAATGATAAATTACTCACAATGAGATTCTATTCCAGTCACCAGTCCCTTGTTCTTAATTTTTCTGTGAGAACATGCCATGGCATAGCAGCAAAATGTTATACCTGACTCAAAAAAATGAGCTTGCTTGACAATAACAACAACAACAACAATTAGCCATTCCAAATAAAAACATACCAATCCTCCATGAATGGACACTGGTGTTAGAATGCCACATTTAAGGCCGGGCATGGTGGCTCATGCCTGTAATCTCAACACTTTGGGAGGCCAAGGAGGGAGGATTGCTGGAGGCCAGGAGTTCAAGACCAGTCTGGGAAACATAGTGAGACCCTGTCTATACAAAACTTAAAAAATCAGCTGGCCAGGCGCGGTGGCTCACACCTGTAATCCCAGCACTTTGGGAGACTGAGGTAGGCGGATCACGAGGTCAGGAGATCGAGACCATCCTGGCTAACACGGTGAAACCCCGTCTCTACTAAAAATACAAAAAATTAGCCGGGCGTGGTGGCGGGTGCCTGTAGTCTTAGCTACTTGGGAGGCTGAGGGAGGAGAATGGCATGAACCCAGAGGCGGAGCTTGCAGTGAGCCAAGATTGCGCCACTGCACTCCAGCCTGGGCGACAGAACAAGACCCTGTCCCCCCAAAAAAAAATTAGCTGGGTATGGTAGTATGTGCCTGTAGTCCTGGCTACTTGGGAGGCTGAGGCGGGAGGACTGCTGGAGTTCAAGGCTGCAGTGAGCCATGATCATACCACTGCACACCACCCTGGGTGACAGAATAACACTCTATCTGTAAAAATTAAAAAGAAAAAAGGAATAAAAATAAAGAATATCACATTTTAAAAATGCAGTTTGGTATCCCTGGCATTTATTTATGTTTGGCTTCCCAATCAAATAGTATGAAACAAAAACAAATACTAATTTTCAATATGTTCTTTTCGTTTGGTTTTAATAAGATTTAGGATGAGTTCTATGGATTCCTAAAAAAATTACCCTTCTTCAAGCACCGCTGGGCAGCACGGATTGGGCTGCCTGTGATGTTGAATGGGTGGGATGGATATCTATTGCTTCTTTGTATGCCTTTTGTACCACTTATAATTATGCTGTTAGAGTCTACAAAAAAGAAACCAAATTTATTCATTTCAAATGTTCTAAATATAAATGCAGAAGCAAGGAAATAAACAATAATTCCAAAAGTGCTTAGAGTTTAAACTTTTTGAAGTAATATACCTACGATTCTACCGCATATTGCAACCTATAACCTAAAAACTATCAAACCACATCACCACAGGTAAGAAATGAGAAATTTTGAGGGTTATTGAACACTGCATATTTGCAATGAAACTACAGTAGACTTACTGAATACCATTGCATGGCTCTAAAACTCACAGGTCCACCTGCACAAGATAGCTCTGTTGAGAAGTGAAAGACAACGGAAATGAGAAGCCTTATTAGTGATTTACATGGGTGTGGGCAAGAGGGATAGAGTGGGAGGCTGCTTCATCTCTAATTTATCAGATTTATTTATTTAGTTTTGTGCATTCCTAACAAAATTACCCTTTTTCAAGTACTGTTGGGAGCCATGAATGGTGCTTACTTGTGATGCTAAATGGGTGTGTATTTTTGTGAAGTGAATATTTTAACCGATATTTTACCCTGCCCTCATTGCACTTTTAATAAAAGGCAGCTCTAATTCAATCCCCGGCTTAACAACATTATGCTTGGGGGTTGTTACTAATTTTGTCCTCTAGGAATGCATATCCACTTTAAAATTTAAAAGTTTTTTTTTTTTTTTTTTTTGAACTTACAAAGATGAAAAACAAGCTTAATATGGACTTTTTTTTTTTTTTTTTTGAGATGGAGTCTCGTTCTGTCGCCCAGGCTGGAGTGCAGTGGCGCCATCTCGGCTCACTACAAGCTTCGCCTCCCGGGTTCACGCCATTCTCCTGCCTCAGCCTCCCGAGTAGCTGGGACTACAGGTGCCTGCCACCACGCCTGGCTAGTTTTTTTTTTTTTAAAGTAGAGATGGGGTTTCACCGTGTTAGCCAGGATGGTCTCAATCTCCTGACCTCGTGATCCTCCCGCCTCAGCCTCCCAAAGTGCTTGGATTACAGGCGTGAGCCACCACGCCCGGCAATATGGACTCTTCATACACTACGAAACATCCCACTCTACTTCCTGGTGTGTGGCCTCTTCCAAAAGAACTCACAGCCACCATGGTAAGGCTCAGCATCATTGGTCAAATGCTCTCTTCTTCCCTAGGTGCTTAAACATGTATGCATAAGGAAGTTTTCGCATCATAAGGCAACATACACTGCACATTATTTTTTAAATTCCTCATAAATGTGGGTTCAAAAGAGATTTAAAAATGTGGCTTATGACACAATACACTAAGAAATAAAAGAGAAAAATACAAGGAGAGAACAGAAAGAGAGTAACAAAGCTAGGCATCCACTTTCTTTGCCACGTTATATAGAGATAGATTCTTCTATCAGGACAATGAAAGTACATTTAGGCTGGGTGCTATTGTGCATCATGATGATATTTCTGGTTAATGTCTCTTTGCCTGGTATTTGGTTTGGGGGAAAAAAAAATTAAGTCTATTGAGTTGGGGACAGGTATATATTGAAATGCAGAGTTGTCAGTGCCATAAAAAACAGAAAAGTAACAAAGAACTTTATTTGTCATGGCTTTCATGACCTTAAAATATTGTAGAATTTTGTGTTAACCCAAGAATCCTGTATGCCACTAATAAATCTTACGTCAATCTGACAGCAATGTAAAAAATTTTAAGGAAAAAACAGCAAAATATAACCTTTACTTGTCAGTTCCTTTGGCTACTAAACATCAAGATATATATACTTCTGAGAGCAAGGGCTGTGGCAGAGATCACACATAAAACAGAAAGAAAGCACAGCCCCTGTCCTCAAAAAGCTTAATTCAGGAGAATTCTGAGATTATAAAGCCTACAACAACTTTCTATGGAGTGAGACCACCAATTTCTGGCACTACCAACTATCAGAGGTTACCATACGCATGGTACCAACAAGCTGTTCATGTGTTCTTTTGAGATGAAGGGCCAGCCCCATCTAAGGCCAGCAATATCTCAATGTTTAAAAATCATAGTAAAGTACTCATATAATGTACAAGTGGCTAGAAACACTAAAAGGCTGATGGGGAACACACTTCGCCCCATCGGAATACTCTAAAACCTGCATAAGCCATCAATGAAAATTTAGGAACATATTTAAGTTGACTATCACTATTGCATTTTCTAGAGCCTCCACCTTTAGAGGCAAATGGCTCTTTAAGTATTAAAATGGGGGTTTAATATACTTTAAAAAGAACAGTACTTGAGATGAATGTAAATGACCCAATGAATGTAAATGACCCAATACCCTCCTCCCAGGTACCAAGAGGGGTCGCATTTCCTATTTATCAGCAAGTCATCAGGATAGGCCAGAATCTCAATCTCTCTTCTGTGGCTGCTTCTTGGATGGCTGAGGGGAACACTTCAAAAATGAACCAGCTAAACAAACTTCCCAGCAGCACTTGACAGAGCTACACCTATTCTTCCCATTTCCAAAGCAGTGGAGAATTAATTACCAGTTCTATGGATCTATTGTAAGTATAATAGACTAAAGAGCTATCACAGACACATTTATTGTAAAAGCACAATCCCAAGAGTGTCTAGTGGAGGGCCAAAACGATTAACACAAATGCTTTGTCAGATCAAAGATAAAACCTGCACCGCCCAATTGAGGAATGAATTAGAACAGTGGGTTATCTTTCAAATTAACCAGGGCAGTTAGTGAGGAAAATTTCATGAAAGTGTAATTCTTAGCCTTTGTGAATCCACACAGCAGGCATTCTGCCAGCTGACAAGATGATGAAATTTTCATGCTTAAAAAAAGCCCTCTTCATTTCCCAATTTAGATTAGCTAGTGTTTCTCTCCCTTTTGTGTGTGTATGTCTATTTGCTCTTCTGGAGCAGAATTTAAGGGGAGGGGGAACACATATCAATTTTTCACTGTAAAACGGAGTCTTTCAAAAACATCCCTAAAAGCTTAGAGTTATAGTCTTTAAGCTGCTTTTTTATGATTTTCAAAAAAATACCAGTTCAATTTCAACTTTATACAAAGGAACCAACATGGACCAGGGCATGAAATCGGCTTTGAATTAAGGCTTTCTGTGCTACCTCAAAGTCTTTCAACACTTCATCAACTCTCAAGACAAAGCAGAGTTGTCTTCTTCCTAAAGAAATTAATATATTACTTAAAATATCCTGGCTCAGTGCTTTTTGTATTTCTATGTATATCAAAGTTTAAATGTTATAGGAAATTAGAATTCAGGGGATACAATCATTGCTATAGATGAGGAGCAAAAAGCCTCTCCTTTCCCATAAAGGAGCCAATATTTATTAAAATATTATAATGTGATACAGATTGCTTCTCAGATAAACAAATATTTGTTATATCACATTTACTCAGTCAGTCCTGTTAATTCATGACAGAAGGTAACAGAACATGTGATGTACTTTTCCAAAATTAAAGTAATTTAGAAGTATACTTTGTTACCCCAAACTTTTGTACCTTTTTTCTTGACAATCTAATTTCTTAGTCATCTAGAACTATGTTTCTTGGCAGGTTATAGTGTTTGGTCAAGTACCATATTCCATTCATCTTTCTGGAGTCCCTTCCTCATGAAGATACCTTCCTTTCTCAGTGCAGGTTGACTTCCCCCGCAGTGCTTCTAAGACTAAAATTAAAATAATATTGAGACTCTTGCCTTCATTTCACAAACAACTTTAATGTCCAGTGGGTAGTATTTTTTAAGTTGCTAAATAGGAGAAAACCATTTTGGTAATTAGCTTCAGAGACAGTCACTTAACCTCAATACTTACTATCAATATCTTTACCTCAGTACACTTGGTATATTAGTCTCCAATTGGATTACCATCACCATGATAAATCACACTGAACTAATAACTGTAATCAGTATCACTTGAGGCACAATAACAAAAGAAACTCAATGCTATGTCCCTCTAGGAGGAAACAAGATGGTCTACCAATGAAGTAGAACCTAAAGGTATAGGGGCTTTTTGTACAAAAGCTCTGATCTGGAAGATATTTGAAATATTTGTTTAGCATGGGGCCATAAGAACGAATAATGGATTTCTTTCTCTGCCAACCAATCACATATAATTCAGATCAGAAAGTAGAGAAATAAGTTCCTAATTTTGAGGATAGTCATATCAATTTTTAACCCCAGGAGTGACATATGGCTATTTTGATCAGAAATCCCTTAGAAATGTCAATCAAGTGGGCAGTTAACTACAAAAACCTGTTACTTGATGTTAGTGAGATGGCTGGCAAAAAGACAATTAAAGCAAATACTCTAGAAACCTTGTGTTAAATATCTGGATCCCTAAAAGTAGGTTATTTAGCTTGAAAAATACTTATATAACCACCTCCACAACATACACACAAATTAGGTTAGAAATCAATCTTTCAGTCAGGGCATATTTCTAGCTATACAGAAGATCATTTTTCAGAGTATTTGCAACTTAGTCAAAACAGACTATTCCTTCTTAAAGAAGGAAATAGATGAGTTTCTTCTAGCATTAACATTTCCGTGTTGAAGATCTTGATAGACTAAACACAGAGAGAAAACTCAGAATTCTTCCCAAGAGTCAAGCAAGGATCAGACTCTGTTCATTGAGGCCTGTAAATGAGGAGCTGAATAGTTTTGATTTGGCCTAAACTTTCATGTGCTGCACATTTCATCTACTGAGGAATGTGACCCCACAGACAACTTTTATTCCCATCCACTGTTCAGTAAGGGCAGCACAGGATTATTCACTAAAATGTTTCAGATTTTCCCAAAATGTAGTCATAATTATTATTTTTTAATAATGTTTAGGCAAACTGACTTGCTTTTCTGATAAATATATTCAACACCAAAATCATAATACTGGAACTCTATCTTTTTACTCTTCATCTTAATGATCTAATAGTTGCTTTTCACACAATGAGTTCTATTTTAAAGAAGAAAATGCTGTTACATGTTAACCAATACATGAGGAGAAAGTACAGAACGATCTTTAGAAAAGTCATAGGTCTTAACTAATGTATGTTTTTTTTTTGGAAATGTGTTGCCAATGTAGCTTTTAAAAAGAAGTCACAGTGAACTTTCAAGTTAACAGAAAATTTGTTTAGATGACAAATGACATACTGAAACACTAAGAAAAATCAAGTGGGAAACGTGAAGTTTTTAATTTTTGAAGAGAAAAAAACTAATTCATGTGAAATGTGTTAAAAACAAAAACTCTGAATAAAAGCCTTCTTTCCAACGAAGACAAATCACTCATTGTTCTATTCTGGCATTTATACTATAAATTTATAAAAATTAGACATTCTCTTTTGAATGCCAGACAAACTGCATTTAAATTTAAAAGATATTTGATTTCCTCAGAAAACTAGGGTATGGAGTGGTTCAGGGTGCTACATAAACACAAAAAGTATTAGTTTTGTGTGGGCAGTCTACTAAGATCACCACACATAATCTACTGGCTCTACTTGCTGACAATAGCCAATAGTGATTTTTTTCTTCCTTTATCCAAAGATCTGAGCAATCATTTAATTAGTCTTATTAAGGTAACAATAAACTAAAACATTTCTTAATTATATTCCGTTTTTTTTTTTTTAAAGTAAAAAATTTCATTATTTAAAATACTGCTCATAAATGAAAGAGATGTAATGCCTGAAAGAAATTATCAAACAATTTGTCAGGCTAATATGCCAAAATTACATACTCTATCATATTAGTATTAATAGCATTTCACTAGGAATGTTTCCCAAAAGTCTTTTCAAAATTTTACAGTTTCATGAAAACCAAAAAACAAGTACCAAACCTCAATAAGTTGTGCATGTAAGAATGTCATTATGGATACTTACATCGTAGTACTTTTTAATGAAACGTCTAATGTCCATGATCAATTTGTTGCTCAGTTGTACTGTAAAGGTCAGAGGTGAAGCCTTACAATCGATGTTACTGCAACGATACAAGCTGGGCTCCATATCGGTTCCCTACATAAGTCAGGACAAGTATACAAAAAGTTACTGTGAGGCTATAAAAGGGTTTTTGTGCTTAAAAACTTAGGTGCTGTCCTAGTGTTGAATATTCTTAATTCGTTTTATTGGTGAGTTTTTAACCCTATCTTCTCAATTATTTTCCTCCCAAAGACCGCTTTAGTCACACATACCTTCCATTCCTTGCCATCATCATAATGGAGTGCAAAGTCAAAGGGAAAACACTGAAATCACTATTTTACATTTCCTACACGAGGGACTCTATGGATAAAATAATTTTTCCTCTGTAAATACCAGTGAAGTTACGTTACTGGAAATAAACCTCCTTCTTAGAGATACTGATTAAAAACTTTAAATTTGTATTTATTCATTACAAACTTGAAGAAAAACAAGAGCCTTTATCACATTAGTCTGTTTTCATCTTGTCAACTTAATTTTAAAAATAAAGTTTAAAAGTTAAAAGTGTAGTACCACAAAAACAGTATCACTTATTGTCTGCTTAGAAAATCTAAAATTTTGGCAATTTTTCCAAAAAATGAAGTGCATTGGGGGAGGGAGGCAGGAGAAGTAAAAATCTGAAATAAATAAATATTAGTTCGGAGAAAACATTTTGTTTTGTTGTGTTTTGTTTTAAACAAAGACAAGGCAAATGTAACATATAGCAAAACTGTTGGGATTTCTGAAGCATTTGTTTTCCTTTCTGATACTTAAACATCTTGGTTTCCTGCTCCAATCTGGTACATAACCCTACCCGCCACGCTAAGCAATTCCAGGTGGAAGAGATTTCAGAGCTTGACATCGGCTCTTCCACAGTTAGCCCATCTGCAAGTCGTCAAGCCTCCATGCAATTAACTATCTTATTTACAGCTGTAATGAAGCAAAACTCAAGGATTTAGCAAGTATTGCTGATCTGTGTCTGCCTCTTCCTTGCACTTGCTTCCAAAGACTGCTTTGTTTTGATTCAAAAAAATGCAAAACATCTGCTGTTTGTCCAAATTAACTTAAAATAATTACTTTTAATTTAGATAAAGGGTGTCTTTTCTTTCAGTTTCAAGGTTTTACACAGTTGTGCTGCCTATTCCTTTGCCAATGGCTAGTATATGCATAACACTGCAGTGGAAATCAAGTAAATTGGCCAAGTTTCAAGCTCTGATCCAAGGTCAATAATACATTTTTTGGCAGTACTTCTTGAAAGGAATGTCTCCCTGTGACTTTTTAAATGTCTAATATGCAAAGACAGCAGAAAAGATAAGAGTACCTTTACAAAATGGAGGTAAGTGGGATGTGTAAAGACAAACACAAACTTTCCCAAAACACTTAGTTCCCATTAACTTGATTTAAGATAAAGAAAAATATTGGTCTAAGTCTTAATAGATGGGGGTTGACAGTGGGACAATACAGGTTACCAATTAAGAAATTATAATAAAAAATACTTTAAGATAATTTACAATTTTAAAGGGATTCCACTTAAAAACCAAGGTCAAGCACTCTAGGAAGCCAAAATAATATTCAAGCACATTCAAGTAAGAGTTTTCAAACAGAAATAAAAGCAAGCTGTGAAGGTAGATTTTACATGATGCTAAAATTCTTTAAACACATGAAAGCAACATGAGTGTATTTATTTCACCCTTTTTATATATCCCATAGTGGGGGAAAGGGGTAAGGCCTTTATACAAATTCGCTCACAAAATGAAAGACAGAAACAACTAACCGAACCATCAAAGACATTATCATAAATATTCTCAGTTCCACATGTAGGGCATGGACATTTGAATCTTTCACAGTCCCTGTATTTCTCTTCATCAGTGAGCTGTGCTGGGCCACCAAGTAGAGCATCATTCTCTTCATCTTTATGATAATGATGAACTCTAAATTGGGTGGGGTCAAGTCCTATTAATATAAAAGAAAAAAAAATTCAGAAAAGTATTCCAAAAATATCCCAAAGAAGAAAACTCTCACAAAAAATGATTTTAAATTCATGCACATACACACAACCATTTGAACTCAAGAGCACATGGACAAATGACTTCTCTTTTTATAAGAGATTACTTTATAAATAAAACAAGTAACCGCAACAACGCAAGACAGAAATATGCCACTGAACACATGGGTTTGGAAGCAACTACTTTGATAGGATGTTTTTATTACTCTCTTAAAGTTACAATGAAAACCTCAAATAAATGTGTACTAAGAAATTCTCTTAAAATCAAATTGTCACAATTAAAACTGAGAATAAAATCAGAGAATAAAAATTCCATTAAAGAAAACAGGTTCACTGCCATTACAACTCCTTCAAGTGCAGACACAGCTAACCCTGATTTCAATGCAGTAGTCGATTTCATCTTGGCTCAGTAGTTAACAGCATGTAGGTTGCAATCTAATTCAGTGGTTAAAATTCAGTAGCAGTATCCGAGACAAAATGCAACATGGTTTTCTTGATGTTCGAAATTCAGAAATTTAAAATATGTGCAAAAAAAATGGGTCTACAGATTCTATAGGACAAAATGTCCTCAAGAATCCTGAAACCAAATATACCTTCCATATTTCATTCAAAACAACATAAGAAATCAATCGATGCATGTTTATGCTGTTTTGTTTCCACAAACTAATTAGAGAAAAGAAACATTTTTAGGCCAGCCTATTTAATTTACCCTTGGTCAAAACATGTGTGCCAAAATTTACTATTTGAATTTATACTTAAAAATAATTATTCTACACTGTTTCTTAGAATTTTAGGGATTGCTGAGGGATGCTTTCAAGAAAAGAATGTAAGAGATAATATTTCTATCTTTTGGAAATCTAAGGAAAAACTTTTGGAAATCTAAGAAAAACTATCTTATTTTAGTATAAAGGTAAATAAGTAATATAAAACAGTCACTGAGCCAAAAGCTCACAAATACCAAAAATATCAAAAAATTGTTTAAAATTTATCAACAGCTACATGGGTAGATAAATCTAACAAGATGCATTCAGAATTCAGCAACAGAATCCTAAACCCTATTTGGTCAGCTGTCAAGTGACGTCTAGTAATTATAAAATACTGGAGGCTGACTCTTCACAGTTGAAAGGGGCCAAACAAAGAATAAGATAACTGAGACACAGAGTCTCAGTTTTCTCACCTGCAAAACGGAGGTAGCATCACTGATCATACACTTTTGAAGTTTAAATTGGATAATATAGAACAAACCGAGTTCAACGCTGCCTACTGCACAGAGGGCACTCAATAAATGCCATTTGAATGAAAAAATAAAACAGTGAATGAACATCATTTAATCTAGACTATACTCATTCAAGATTATACATTTAGAAAACTGTACGAGACATGTTCATGTGGCATATGAAGTTAATAGCTACTCTTTGTAGGAATTAAAGTATTTCCTAAAGTGGTAGTATATGATAAAAACAAAGAATGCACATTCAGAACAATTTGAAAAGCTGTTCTTCATTAGTGACATAAATTATGTTAACATGGGCCACTTGTCACCAAGACACTATACATTTCTATTTTACAAGTTACCTGACCCCTAAGAGAAACAGCAAATTAGAGAAGTATGTGGGAATACATATACCCTCACATTTAAAGCTAAAGATGGTCAGAGGAATTGAGAGAGACCACGCCAGTGAATGAGGCCAGTTCGTCTCTGGAGTGAAGGGTAACCGTCGCTAATTCAAACTCTAGTTGTGAATCCAAGTATTCACATAATACTTTGATTTATTTGCAATTATGAGAAAGGAGCTTCACTTTTTCTCTGACCCTATGACTATTAATCAATTTCCCAGGCCAACACTAATCAAAAGATAAGGAAAAAGAAAATAAGCAAGATTTTTCTAAAAGGCAAGTTTCTTTCACAGTCCAAAAATAAAGGAACAAAACAATGCTGGTTTGCACATATACAAAACTGACCAGGCTATGAAAAGGAACCAAGAGGAGCTACTCTCTACTCCTCCCCACTAGCCATGGCTCACTTGGTGCACCTGACTGCATGAACTTGCAAGCACTGACCCGGGACAGCCTGCCTGCACAGTAAGCCAAAAGTGGATGTGGGCCATCTTGTTACTTACTCACAGAGAAACACCCAAACGACTGGCTGAAACTTGCGAAAAATACTAGGTCCTATGAAATGTCTACTCTAAATGTCTACCCTAAATATCCATTTCTACAAATCACTCAATCTTCCCATGGCAGTAACAAAGCCAACTGGCTTAGCTAATTACTTCAGATTTATTCCCAAGCTGATTTTTTTTCTTCAGGGGAAGGGGCTTCAATCTTAGTACTCTCTTGGTCATAGTTCAACGCTAAAATTTAAAAATATAAAGGGAGAAGAGACTGTAATAAGCTTAAAATATTAGGTATATAATGATCCTTGTACAAATGAAATACCAAAATGCCATTTAAAAAGTTATTTTCTTGGGAGGGCAGTTATAAGTTCAACAAGCAAACCACAGAGGGCTAAATTAAATCGTTTTAAGAAAATATACAATGTCATGTTAAAAAAATAAGGATCATTGCTGCTGGAATCTTTTTTGAAAAGGTGAAAATCCAGGGTTAAACAAGCCCCAGACTTAGTCACCATATACATTAGTTTTTCCAAATTCTCACAAAACTGGTAACAGCAGCTTATTTCAAAGTTTCAGTTGACTTATAAGAAGTTTTACTGCTTATACCCTAAACTCATTAAGGCTGGAGTGAAACAAGAAACAAGTATCTGGTGCTGCCACCTAGAGGTAGGGATTCTGAATTTTAAAATGTGCAAAACAGCAGCTACATGTAATTCCATTTTTAATTGTTGTCACTCCAAAATTAAACACTTCTGTCAAAAATGACATTAAGGCAAAATCTTTATTACTGCACTTGCCCTACATGCATATACACCATATAATTAATGTTACACTGCTTACATTAGTCTTTGAGCAAGAAATGCAAAACTGAATCCAAATTCCTTATTGCTTCTACTGAAAGCTTTCTCTGAACTGGCTTAAAGGAACAAACTTTATGTCCCATTTGAGAAAAGTAACTTCCATTTCTTTTAGGCTAGCTCTTGACAGGTGACTTAAGTCTTCTGGTGAGGCACAGAATGAAGGAAGGAGCAGCCTGCCTGGGCTTTGCAAAACCAGTTATCTGGAGGAAGAGCAGCCGTGGTTTCCCCCAGAATAGGCTGAGATGATGTATGCTTTAATTCAATTATGTGGCTTGTAGTGATCGACTCATTTGTGCTGGGGTTGAGGGTACAGAAGAGGGAGTGAAATGAAATTAAAATACTGTCATTTATAATTAGAAAATTTCTAGGATCTCACATTATTTTGGCAACAGGATCAAAACTCTCATGTTTCAAGAAGTATTTATAGAAAGTAATATCATAGGCATCGGGGTGGATAAGCTTAGCAGTACTGTCTTTACTTAAGTCACCATAGTCTTATCACACACACCCCCAGTATGACATTTAGCACAAAATTATTTTTCTACCATTGCACTTTCTAACCATTGTAAATTATACCTGTTTACCTGCCCCCACTCCCAAGGAGTTTTTAAATTGTTCATAACTTGAGGCATATGGTCATTAGAGAGACTGACACATTTAATCAAATTCTTTCCTTCCTTCAAAAGACAAGGTCTCTATTAGTGCAACAGCAAATAACTACAGTGAAACCCTTATATATGTTCATGCAAGTGGGGAAGAGGGAAAATCCACATAAATGAAACTCCAAATGAGTAAAGGGAGTAACTGGTATTTACAAGCAGTTATTTGTAATATGGATCATTTAATCTATGAAGGAAGCTAACTAATAGAATCCTATTGAGTGAAATTTTTTTGTAAAAATTTCTTAGAGGAAGTAAACCATTTATCTTTTGCATGAGTTCAGGTTTTCATATATCAGGACATCTTAGAAGACAATATGCAAAGTGAAAATTTAGTATGATTAAAGAAAAAATAATTTTCAAATGGTGAATGCTATATCCACAGAATGCTCATAGCAGCTTTATTCATAATAGCCCAAAATGGAAACACTCCAGATGTCCATCAACAAGAGAATGGATAAACTAGTATATCTACCATGAAATACTACTCAGCAATGAAAAAGAGTGAATACTGATACATGCAACAAGACACATGAATCTCAAAAATACCATGCTAAGTGAAAGAAGCACACAAAAAGAGTATATACTGTAGGAAACCATTTATATGAAAATCTTGAAAAGGTAAAACTAACTGATGCTGATAGATTTCAGATGAGTGATTGCTACTATAACAGAGGTGCTGACTGGGAAGAGGCACAAGGGAACATTCTGGAATGATGAAAATGTTCTGTGTCTGTGCCTAAATAACTGATTGTATATACTCAAGATTTTAGCATTTTATGGTAAATTATGTGAATTATACTCTTTAAAAAGCATGCCAAATAGGAAAAGATGTTTGTATAGGTTGAACATCCCTAATCCAAAAATCTGAAATGCTCCAAAATTTGAAACGTTTTGAGTGCCAACATGATAGCACCAGTGAAAAATTCCACGCCTGACCTCATGTGATGAGTTGCAGTCAAAACTTTGTTTCAGGCACAAAATTTTAAAAAATATTGTATAAAACTGCCTTCAGGCTACGTGTATAGGCTGTATATAAAACATAAATGAACTTCATATTTAGACTTGGGTCTCATCTCTAAGATAGCTAATTATCTATATGCAACTATTACAAAATCCAAAAAAATTCCCAAACACTTCTGGTCCTAAGTATTTCAGATAAGGGATACTCAACCTGTAATATATACTTCCAAAAGACTCGTAATTAGAACACATAGGAAATGCCTGCAAATCAATAAGCAAAAGAGAAGCAAACAGGACAACAGAAAAAGACTTAAACAGGCAGCTCACGAAAGGAAATATTCCAATGGCCAAGAAGCATGTGGAAAGGTGTTCAACTTCATTAGTCATCAAAGAAATACAAATTAAAACCACAACTCTATGCCACCATGTAAAATGAAGATGGAAAACACTACCCTACCAAATGTTGGTAAGAATGTGGAGCACCCATACACTGCTAGTAGGAAGTGTAAACAAGTAGAACCACTTTGGAAAACTAGTAGAATCTATTAAAATTATACATACATGTCCCCAATGGCCTAGCAATTCTCCTTAGTACATACCCAAGAGAAATACATGCTTATGTTCAACAGAGGACCTGTACAACAACTCTCAAAGCAGCACTATTCAAAACACCCTAAATGTGGAAACAACTCATGGGTGTACCTCCAGTAGATAGTCATACAGTGTGGTATATTCAGACAATGAAATATTATACAGAATTTACAGAAAGGAAGGACAACCACATGGATGAATCTCACAAACATAATATTCAGTAAAAGTAGTCTAGACACAAAGAACAAAGACGCAATTTGTGTAATATCCCCCAAGATCCACCTCATATGTTATTAGATGCCAGGTATGTGGAGGATCATTTCTAGGAGACATGAGGGGCCTTCTGGGAATGTAGTAATGTACTGTTTCTTGAGCTCAGTACTGACTACACCAGTGCATGATGACCCCGTGAAAATTTATCAGGCACTTTCATTAGGTTTTGTGCACTTTTCTGTATGCATGTTATACTATGAAAAATTCACACTTAGGTGAGAAAATTGCATACTAAATATTTCTTATGAAACATCTATGAATTTGTTGCAAAATGCATTGAATCTCAAACAGACATAAACCCCACTGCCTAGGAAGAAGCGTATATTTTATATTTTAGCAAATATAAAATATAATAAATTGAGCCTAAATATAATCCCATCTTTAGATCTAACTATTTATAGGAAATACAAGAGACAGAAGAACATGTTAAAAGATACCACCAGGATGTGATCAGTAAACTCCAGAATGAGAAAAATTCTATAGGACAAAAAGCCCAGCTTCTTTCATAAACAAACTGGGAGGATCAACAAAGAAAAAAAAAATAGAGATTAACTACCAAGTTGACCCTGACTGGATTCCAATCCAAACAAGGAGCTTTTTTAAAAAAGTGTATTCATAGTGCAATCAGGGAAATATAAACACTTGTTGGAAATTAGACGAAAGGAAGGAATTGTGAGGTTTTTTAATGTGATGTGATAATAATATAGTTATGCTGAAAAGGGGAATCTTTGTCTTTTAGAAATGCAAAATGGGCTGGGCGCAGTGGCTCACGCCTGTAATCGCAGCACTCAGGGAGGCCAAGGCAGGAAAATCACCTGAGGTCAGGAGCTCGAGACCAGCCTGGCCAACACAGCAAAACCCCGTCTCTACTAAAAATACAAAACAAATTCAGCCGGGGATGGTGGCACATGCCTGTGAACCCAGCTACCCAGGAGGCTAAGGCAGGAGAATCGCTTGAATCTGGAAGGCATAGGTTATCATGAGCCGAGATTGCACCACTGCACTCCAGCCTGGGTGACAGAGCAAGACTCTGTCTTAAAAAAAAAGAAATGCAATATGAAATATTAACACACAAAATAAATATATTTTGAAGGATATACTTCAAAATAATAGAGGAAGGTGGGAAAGAGGAATAATAAGATTGGCCACCAATGCAGAATACTAAAGGTGGGTGATGAATATATGAGGGTTTAATCTTGCCCTATAATTTAATATATGTGAAACTAGAGAAAATTTTATATTCTCTACTATAACATATATATATATACACACACACACATTTTTCCATAATAACAAGTTTTTTTTTTTTTTTTTTTTTGAGGCGGAGTCTCACTCTGTTGCCCAGGCTAGAGTGCAGTAGTGCAATCTCCGCTCACTGCAACCTCGTGTCCCAGGTTCAAGAGATTCTCCTGCCTCAGCCTCCCGAGCAGCTGGATTACAGGTGCCCGCCACCACGCCTGGCTAATTCTTTTGTATTTTTAGTAGAAATGGGGTTTCACCTTGTTGGCCAGGCTTGTCTTGAACTCCTGACCTCAAGTAATCCACCCACCTTGGCCTCCCATAGTGCTAGGATTATAGGCGTGAGCCACTGTGCCCAGCCCAACAAGTTTTTAAAATATTACAGATCCAATTTAAAGATAAACAATTTACTGTATAAGTGTCAGACAACCGAAACTGTCTTTCACACCAACAATACATCTCTTCATAATGTAAATGGAAAATTTCTGAGTATTTTAGAAGAAATAATAGCCAAGCCTTTGGTTTAAATGAATACCCAAGATTTTTATTTTCCTGGAGAAGATAGTTCTCAAAATCTTGACAGAATAAACAGCCTGATGAGCAGCATTCTCATGACTTCAATCTATTGGTTTTAATGCCCTTGACAATAGACGCAAATATAAATTTTAACTTAATGAGATGTGAATTTCTGGGCAGGAGAAGCTTTTCAAGTGTCTTCTTCCCCGTTTTTTTTTTTTTTTTTTTTCTAAGACAGGGTCTTGCTCTGTCAAGCGCAATGGAACGATCACAGCTCACTGCAGCCTTGACCTCCCTGGCTTAAGTGATCCTCCCATCTCAGTCAGCTGAGTAGCTGGGACTCCAGGCATGCGCCACCATACCCAACTAATTTTGGTATTTTTTGTAGAAACGGGGTTTTGCTATGTTGTCCAGGCTGGTCTTGAACTCCTAGACTCAAGCCATCCTCCTGCCTCCCAAAGTGTTGGAATTACAGGTGTGAGTCATGCATGGCACCTGGCCTTCCTTTCCTGTTTTTAAACCTGAAAAAAGATGGTAACTCTGTGTGGAAATAGACTTGGAATACAAAATAACACAAATGATAGTCCAAAGATTGCTTGTCTTCTAACAAAGTCCACTTCTCTTCCAGCTATGTTGGTAGATGTTGGGGGAAAACAGCTAGGCTCAAGGTTCCTAACCACCCACCCTCTAAAAGGTGAGTTAGTCCTGCAAGAATGGCCATAATCAAAAAATAAAAAAATAAAAAAAATAGATGTTGGTATGGATGTGGTGAAAAGGGAACACTTTTACACTGCTGGTGGGAATGTAAACTAGTACAACCATTATGGAAAACAGTGTGGAGATTCCTTAAAGAACTAGAAGTAGAATTACCATTTGATCCACTAGATACACTAGTGGGTATCTACCCAGAGAAAAAGAAGTCATTATACAAAAAAGATACTTGGACGTACATGTTTATAGCAGCACAATTCTCAACTGCAAAATATGGAACCAGCCCAAATGCCCATCAATCAATGAGTGGATAAAGAAATTGTGGTATATATATACACCATGGAATACTGCTCAGTCATAAAAAAAAGTATATATATATATGACATTCACAACAATCTGGATGAAACTGAAGACGATTATTCTAAGTGAAGTAACTTAGGAATGGAAAACCAAGCATGTTATGCTCTCACTCATAATTGGGAGCTAAGCTACGATGACACGAAGGCAAAAGAATCATACAATGGACTCTGGGCACTCAGGGGGAAAGGTGGGATGGGGGTGAGAAATAAAAGACTGCACAGTGGGTAGAGTGTACACTGCTTTGGGTGCACCAAAATCTCAAAAATCACCACTAAAGAACTTATTCATGTAATAACCAAACACCACTCGTTCCCCCAAAACCATCTGAAAAAAATAAATAAATAAATAAATGAAGGTGAGTTAGTAATTGCTTAACCATTGTTTTACTTCTGGTTTTGGAAAAAACTGTCTTACTAAAAATAAAATAACAGTACTAATATTTTGTCAGCAAAGGGGGAACCTATAATTCATCACCTTAACCCTTTTCTATTTTATTCATACACATATATATAATACAGTGTATGTATATGTGTACAATGCTGTATAGTATTCAGCTTTTTTTTCTTTACCCATTTTTAGGTCTTATCCATTTTTCTATAAGCTATACCATCTTGATAAATGTCACTTTGGTGTACTTAATTAAAACAATTTTATCTTTTTAAAAAATTGATCTAATTTAAATAATTTGAGAAATCCTCATTTTCCTTCAAAACCTCTAAGTGTTACAAAGCCAGAGTTGTTACATAACTCATATAAAAGCTCCAAAGCAATTTTTCTAAACATGCTCTGGTTTGGTTCAAAGTTCTCAAAGGTCTCACTGCTCATGTGAGATGAGCAGTGTCACTACTGGCCCTCTGTTGTGGGCTAGCGACACAGAAACAAACCACTGTGTGCTCACTTTGTTGAGACTGAGGTGCAGGACTGGGCAACTGAAACCCTTAAAGAGGCTCTCCGTGAATTCCCTAAAGTGCTTTGGGGGTGGCTGCGATAACATAGGTTACCCCTGCAGTTCATCAGGCTAGAAGAATTGGTGAGCAGTACGGTGGGCAACCATTCCCAACTTCACAATGGCCTCTCCACAGCCCATTCCAGCAATGCGTCAAAATGCCTCTACTTTTATAAACTCTTCCATGGTGGGCCCAGCTAGGAGAGGTTTCTGCTTCCTTTGAAATTTGATAACCCTTTATTTCACCTCTTTTGGGATATACAGTGTGTTGCCCACTAGACTTGCCCACAACAGTGAAATCAACTAAATGACTGAGCTGTAATTTGACTAAAGGGTCCACAACTGACTCAACTTTATATCCTTCACAGTGCCTATTATGGTGCTAGGCACAGCAGGTCTTCAATTAATATTGAACACAAAAGTAGTCTAGACTGGGAGCATGAGCCATTGGATGATATGCTTGGAATGACACTCCATCTTATAAGAGATGCTCTTATCAGCTGATAAGATTTCCTTTAACATTCTGCAGTGCATTTGGTGTAACGTTTTTTAATTTTACTATTAATTATGTTATTGAAAATATTTAGTTTGGGTCCAGGAGCAGTGGCTCACGCCTATAATCGCAGCACTTTGGGAGGCCGAGGCAGGCGGATCACCTGAGGTCAGGAGTTCAAGACCAGCCTGGCCAACATGGTGAAACCCCATTTCTACTAAAAATACAAAAACTAGTCAGGTGTGGTGGCGCTCGCCTGTAATGCCCGCTACTCAGGAGGCTGAGGCAGGAGAATCACTTGAACCCGAGAGGCAGATGTTGCAGTGAGCCGAGATCAAGCCACTGCACTCCAGCCTGGGTGACAGAGTGAGACTCTGTCCCAAAAAAAAAAAAAAAAAAAAATAATAATAATAATAATAATTTACAGTTTGGAAACTGTCATGTTTTATTTTTATAAGAGCTTAATAATGAAAAAGGGCAAAATTCTTTATTCACAAAGTAATACCTGAAGAACCCACTGGTTGCATCATTCTACCCCTACCCATCTGTACTTTACTCTCTTTTTTGTAGGTGGATCTCCCTGGATCTGTCAAAAGCAGCACCCCCAAATATCGCTTGGCCCTGTTGTGCCCACTGTTGCACTTATTTCTTAGATATTACTGAACCCTGTCTACTGACAAAAACTAACCTCTGTGATACGAGTGGTAGGCATCATTTTTTTAAAAGGAAATTTTTACTTTCCAATTTAACTCAGAGCATACTGGGTTAAGTGCATTCTGTCCTGTTTTAAGCAGTATTTTCAGAGATTAAATTCTAAACTCTCATGTTCTTCAAACATCAGTAATTTCTCAGGACCAATGAGAAAACTGCCCAGATAGCCAAATGCCTGAAATTTTATCACTGACCATGAAGAAAGGTTCTTTATAACTACTGTACAAATCATTGCTCATTGGAGGAAAGATATTACATATAATTCTAAGTACCAGTATACATAAAACATAAATTTATTAAAAGATGAAATTCAAAAATGAACTTTAGACTATTCTCATCACTGGCCTAGTCTGCTAGGTATGGAAGACTATTTGGATGTTTGAGCATACTGTGAATATTTCATCCACAGAATACAGGGGAGCTTTCATTAGAACGAGAGAGAGAGAAAAATCTATAGTCTAGAGAACAAAAGCTAAGAGTTTCAAGTTTTAGTGGTCATGTTTCCCATAGGGCTATTGTATAAGAAGAGTAATACTATAGTTTTTTCCTATTCACAGATGGAAAAGAGTAAAATTTTGCTTTATTTAAGCCCAATAGCAATAATCTTGCATGGGTTTCAGAAAAAATGATACATATTTTACTGTGGGATAATGAGGACCATTAGTTATTAGAACAAATTATTCTCTTTCAATTCAACAGCCTTATTCATTCACTCATTTAATAGGCTATCCTCTCTCCTTTTCACTAAAATGGTCTTCCCATATGGAACACCTGGCCATGCAACATGCTACCAGACAGACTTCAGGAGGTATCTTGATGGGGAGAAATAGAGAATTTCCAAAGTGAAGCCACAGGATAAACCAACACTTGATGCTTGCCTTTCATTTCAAGGAAAGTAGTATAAAAGCAATAGAGAAAGAAAAAAGTAGTTGAAAAATATAGTTGCTCTCCACAAAAGAGTCTTAAAAATAAAAAATCATGAGCTTAATAATTTTCCTAAATGAAATTATGCCATTATTCCTGATTTCTTTGTACTAACTAAAAGGACAAAGTATCAAACTTCACTAAAGTTTCAATACTGTAATACATTTCATTAATCAAAGATAAAAACTACATTAAAAGCGAGAGAATTATTTTATGTCTGTGATTAGGCAGTTGGAGGGCTTGTATTTTATGTATACATTTGTACACTTCAACTTATTTAACAGTGTCAGTTCACTAGCTGCAGTTTTTTATATAAAGAAAACAGATTTAGAATTTTAAAAACAAATTACAGTAATTTTATGCCTACAGCTTGCACCTCTTAGAAACCATGTACCCCCTAACACTTCTCTTACTTTGTCACCACTTCCCCATCTCCCTCCCTCCTCCTAAAACCACAGGCTACAGTAGAACTGATAACAGAGGCCTTGAAGCCCCTACTGAATAGCCACCCTAATTTTTTACTTGGGGTGGAGGAATAAAGGGTACAGATAAGAAATTCAGCTCCTGAATAGAGCAGGAGGCAAATGCCTACAGAGATTTGCCTGGTGAGCTTCAGTGTTTTCTACAGATCTTCATGATGACGGGGACTTCTGGGCCTACTCGTCATTAATGCTCAAACTCCTATGTGGAAGGGGGCAGAAGGAAAGGACTACAAGATTTGTTACTAATATAGATGGCTGTGTATATGCTGCTGGTGTGGGCACAGGGTAGGATGAGAGAAGAGGACAAGCAGGAGAGGAGGAGGACTACACAACGATGACAATGTCACACATCCTCGATATAAAAACTACTGTCAAGTGGCAGAAGAAAACAATGAGAAAAAGTAGCCAAAAGTGAGGAGCAGTGGCAGATTCCCCAAGGCTGAGGACACATTCCCTCCCATCAGCTTGACTTGGCTACATGGCACCAAGAAGGGACAAATCGGAAGAGTATCCACACAGCCACGGCTGCACCTAGAGAATTTTCAGGTTGTGAGGCAGGAGTGATGGGTACGTGGGTGGGACCATGTGCAAGTCTGGAGGGTTCTCTGTATAGATTGAGATTGGTCAATAATGAGACACAACATGAAACTTCTGAAGATGGGACCCATTTGTCTACTATTGGCTTTGAAAATAATTTGTGAAAACTGAATAAATAAGGCAGCCTATGACCATACAGCAGCTGCAGTTAAAGTATCTTTCAAGTCAACATCTGCCACTGATCAATTTATAAACAAAAATCATCTTAACTATGACTTCTGGAACTAACAAAATCAGTCCGGTCCCCTCTTAGTATGACTGGCCTTGACACATCCAGGCAGGCATCAGGCCAATCCACCCAAGTAGGCTCCATCACCCTTTATTGCTCAGCTCTTTTGCTGACATACAAGGCTCTGCAAGTCTTTCTCTTAAATGTCATTCCTGAGACAAGGCTTGTTCCATCTACCTCCTCTCAGTGCTGGGTCACCAAAAAATTCAAAACCAAAGAAGAAAAGGGTAACGGTTTTACACCAGGTTTTTGAAGACACAAATGGAAAAACTGGGAGATCTATTCTTTAAAAAATGGTTTTACTCAGAGGTTTTCAGTAGAGAGCATGAGGGTGTACAGTGAGAAATGGAGGGAGCAAGAAAAACATGAAGCCTCCCCGTGCTTATACATCTATGCTATCCTGCTCCTGGTTGAAAACATCTTTCATAGCCTTTTAGAGCTAAGAACAGGCAATCAAGTTTAGCACAGTGGTGAGGATCACAACCTTTGGAATCACAGCCGGCTACTTACTACCTATGTGCCAAGACCAAGATAGTTACCTCTCTAAACCTTGGCTTCTTCCTCTGTAAAATGGAGCTAATACAACACACCTTTGTGAGGTTGTCCCAAGGACTGAATGAGATAACAAATGCAAAGTACTTATCACTGTATCCAACAGAGCAAACACTCAATGTATGGTAGAGAAAAAAGGGAAGCTAAAAAATACCTTGCTTTTACAGTCCTCTCTTCCCAGCTGAGGATTTATAAACATCATCAAATACAACTCATCTTGGAGAATATATATGATGATTTTGGTGGTAGAATTTTATCTTCCTAATAATATTTGCTTAGGCAAATGTTAAAAATGAGCTTCCACTTCCAGAGTAAACACTGATGGGGTAGTGACGAGGGGGTAGCAGGGAGGAGCTCAGAAACATACTCAACAGGTGCAGGACAGAAAACACGTGACTTGATAATTCATCCATGGAAAATCCAGTCTCATTCTACAAACGCGGCTGAGCACTAACTATATACAAATCCCACAGACTGAAGGAGTATGAACATATATCTACTGACGCCTAAAAGAAGGGTGGGAGGTGGCTATCACTCACGGAGCCCTTCCTTTGCCCCAGACTTTGTGCTGAACATCTCACACACATCATCTTTCTCCCTCAGAGTAACTCTATTCTATGACTCAAGGAGCTAAGGTGTAGACCAAGGTTCAGAAGCTTGTGAATAGCAGAACCAGCATTGAAACCCAGGTCCCTATGCTGTCAAAGCCCATGGCTAAAGCTAGGTGTTTTAGTAAAAAGAGGGGGAGAGTCTTCCATGAAGCAGGGACAGAATGGGCAGTGCCATATTTGGGAGACACTGCATAGCCTGAATAAGAAATAAGGCTGGATACATAGGTGGGAGCTGGAAAGTTAAGTCTATAATTGCCAAAGTTAAGAGTCTATGAGATGCCAGTGGCATCTGGGCTTTACTTATAAATAGAGGAGCCATCTTGGGGCATTAGGCAGTACTCTGAAAACACTCATCTTTGCTTACCACAGAAAAGAGAGGAAAGGCCTTAAAAGCAATGTAACTCTTCATGTACTTGGTCATCTAAAAATGAAATCAGGGCTGGTTATGAAATACATTTCTAAGCAAAAGACAACAATAGTAATAATGACACAGCAATGGAGACAACCTGGTGACACAGCAAAAAGCCAAAGAGATACTGAGGTCTCAGGGTTGGCTGGCACCTCCTGGGATGATGAGAACTTAGAAATCAGCCAATTCCTAGAGGATAACAGCGGGTCCAGTTTTAGAATATCTTAAGGAGAGTAGGATTCTCACAATGAATTGAATATTAAAAATTAAAAATTTCATGTTAAAAAGCCATGTCTTCTCACTTGACATGAAAATACCTTCAGCAACAGAGGCAAGATGAACCAATAAGCAACACACCATCAATCTTCTTATTAATGGAGGTACACTAATTAAAGCTATAACAATGTAAACTCAGTGACTGTAATGGCACCTGAAATCTTCACTTTACCCTTTCCTTTGCCTTCCCTCTCTTCCCTCAGTATTCAGTGAGTGTCAACTATGCAGCAGGCATGTGGTTACAGTAGCAAGTATGTGGAGCTCATAGTCTAAGAGTGGAGACAGTACCAAACAACCACAAAAATGCATTCCAAACTATAAACAAAGAAGTGACAGACACAATACCATGCCCATAAACAGAGATCTCAAGAGAAAAGGAAGACTCCATGTGCCGCTGTTACCATGTGAGGCTCTATGTGAGCTTGGGACACTTACCTAACCATGTTGCAATGAGGACAGCATCAATTCCGTCTATTGGTTCACAGATCCGAGCCACGACTGGGTGGATCTGCTGGGCCAGGTAGTACTGGGTGTCAATGGTTAGATTATCCTGTTTCTGCAGCTGCTCAGGCGCATAGGCCCTCTGACTTGCAGTGAGATTTGATCCATCCTAAAAGAAGATATGATAAAAAGACACACATAAAAAGAAGACACAGGTAAAGTTGTGAGCAACTCAATCACAGACACTTGCTTGGTCAAACACTGAGGCAACAATTTAAATTTTACGTATCTACTTCTAAACATCAAGACCTCTTTTTGACCTACTGTTGAACATTTTGAGTAGGAAAATCAAGGACAACATCTCAATCTTGAGATCTCATCCAATGTCCAAGAATATTAATCCAGTATATGTTGCGGTCTATTTTTTGCAAAAACTTGAAACCAACAAGATAGCAATGACTAGATTAAATAATTTCACCTGCCATATCACCAAACACTGAGAAGGCTTGGTAACAATTAGTGTAGTCAGAAAGGCTTTTTAAGGAGTGATAATTTAAAAACATGTGTATGGTCTCTTTTATTATGTTAATGTGATCCCTACAGGCAAGAATTCTTGTCAAACTAACTCAAAGATCCTGGGAGTAACATTTTCTATGAGAGCCATGTATCACTGAGAAGCAAATGAACAAGCGGAAAAGAGTGGGGAAATGAAATCTATAGAGTAGTACTTTATATGCAAGACACAAGAAGTAGAAGTAAAAATGACATAGTGTCCTGGTAGAGTGTCAGGGCTCTAAAAGCCAAATATCTGGCCACTGGAATGAAGGGCATGTCATTTTGTACCATTTACCTGGTTCCTCCTCAAGAAAAGGAAGATGGGTCAGAAAGCCTCTTTTCAAGAGTTTTCTCTTTTACTCTACAAAAATAAAAGCTGTGAAATTCTGTGCAATTGGCCCATATCCAGCCTTGTGAATGATGTCACCATCATCTGTGAACCAAAAAGTTATCTCTACAGGATCAACATCCAACAACTCACTCACTCTTCCTCTCATCTGAAACAGAATTTAATATTCAAACTAGTAAATTATAACTATTCACAGTGCTCAGCTGCTCAGCAGAACTGATTATAATGTGAATCCTATTCTTTCATTCCTGCTACAATCAGTTCCTTTCCAGCTCAGCACCCAGCCCAAAGCAGAAGCAACCTTCCATACACCACTGTCTTTACTAGAGACCAGCGGCAGGGGCCTCTTTTTCTGGCTACGCTCCTGATGAAAACAACCTGGGCCTGTTTAACAACTAGGTTCTACCTGTTCTAAGACAAAATGAAATACCTAAAAAGGAAGCAAACTCAGATTAAAAGACTTATTATTATTTGTCAGGAGTTTACAACACAGTAAAAGGAATTAGGCATAATTAATCAAGTTTAATTCTTGCTCTTTTAGAAGCCTGAATTGTTAAGATGATAATAAGGTGACAACCAATGATAAAAACCATGTGAAAAAATCCTCGGGCAGTGTCTTTTCACACAACTCAATTGTATTTAGACTGCCTTTTACCAAACACATAAAATCTGAACAATTTACAGAATTGTGAAAAATTGGTCTATCCTTAAGATTACAGCAATGTTGAGTTTAATAAATTTTAATGGTGAATTAAAATAGAATTTATAGATGTAAAATAGTTTTTAAAGGCACCTGAGTTACTTTCTAATATTTCAGTAGAAGTTCTCATAGTAAAGCGTGGTTTTCAAAAAAGCAGTTAAAAATTTCTGAGCATGCTTTCAGTTTAAAACGTTTTTATTTTAAATATTCACATGAAAGACTAGTTTTAACAAAAAGGGACACAAATATATTTCTTAGTGTATTTTAAAAATCTAAGCTTGAGCATGGCTAAATTCAAAAGACTTGGTTAAATGACAGGTTTTGCTATGTTGTATTGGAAAAACATTTAGGCTATGACCGAAGATACATCCTTCGGCAGGACACAGTGGCTCATGCCTGTAATCCCAGTACTTGGAGAGGCTGAGTCAGAAGGATCACTTGAGCACAGGGGTTCAACACCAGTTTGGGTGACATAGTGAGACCCTCATCTCGATTTAAAAAAAAAAAAAAAAAAGTTAGCCAGGCATGGAGACATGCATCTGTGGTCCCAGCTACTCAGGAGGCTAGAGTGGGAAGATCGCTTGAGCCTGGGAGATAGAAGCTGCAGTGAGCTGTGGTCATGCCACTGCGCTCCTGCCTGAGTGACAGAGCGAGACCCTGTATCAAAATTTAAAAAAAAAAGCCTTCAAATATTTCATTCTCAAACCTGAGCAGGGCCCCATGGTATGTGCAAGAATATGGGGCATACACCTTTAAGAACAGATTAAGAAGCAATGCTGGTCTTCTTCAAGTGCCCATGTAGTAATTTGTGAACTTCACAAAGTACATACTTTAGAGAGACAACCAGGTGCAGTCGATTCATACAAAACTAGGTAGTCATCGTTAGTAGGAAACTAATGGGAAAATATTTTAAACTGGAGACAAGTGGGCCCGTTAAAATAATTATGTTAAAGGCATGCCTTATGGAAATTATGTCTAATGAAAGTTAAATAGTTATGGATTTAAAACTTAGCCAATAAATCATTCATATAGGTTTAATGCGTTAACAAAGTACAATATAAATTACATACCAAAAACATTACTCTCTGAACTCGTCTGAATAAGTTATCAGTAGGGTACCATTTCCTAAATGTAAATTTTAAACAAAACAAAACAAAACCTGTTTAGGATATAGGCTATTCCTGGAGGACACCCTTGCCTAAGGCAGCAAACAGTCCTCTTAAAAATGTGTCATGATGGGCCAGGCACAGTGGCTCACGCCTGTAATCCCAGCACTTTGGGAGATCGAGGCAGGAGGATCACCCGAGGTCAGGAGTTTGAGACCAGATTGGTCAACATGGTGAAATCCCATTTCTACTAAAAATACAAAAAAATTAGCTAGGCATGGTGGCACGTGCCTGTAATCCCAGCTACTCAGAAGGCCAAGGCAGGAGAATCGCTTGAACCCAGGAGGTGGAGGTTGCAGTGAGCTGAGATGGCGTGACTGTACTCCAGCCTGGGCAACAGAGCAAGACTCTGTCTCAAAAACAAACAAAAGTGTCATGATACATTTTCAAAAGCATATTCTAAAACTATGGTTGTGTTATGAAACAGAATAATTTCAGTGCTTAAAAGCAAAAACTTTAGGCAGATTTGGCTAGCAAACATGTTGAAAAGGCACATGTCCCATGGGTAGGGTACAAAGGCAAATTAAAGTCCTATAGGTTTTCTTGGGTTATGTTAAGGAGAACAAATTAATAAAAAGAAATATGAATCATACTTTTAAAAAGCAAATAAGGCACATACCAGTGGATGGAAATCGCTAAAAACACATAAAATTGGATGTATTGTACTACATTAGCAACAGCCATTGTGAGCCTATGTATATCAATAAGACCTGAGAAAAAGGAACTTTAAGACCTAACATTCAGACATCAAGGAACACAAAATTGACTTTTAAATACAATGATCATCCTATTTTATAAGTTACCATACATCTTCATTGCAGGTTTAGCCAAAACACAATTGTGGTTTGATTTCATTATTAATGCTATTTCACTGAACCTATATAATTTTTCAAAGTTGTATGCTGCCATCTGTTCTTGTCATTACCAATCTAAGAGCTTTTCCATGTATGTGAAGACATAAGTGAAAAAAAAACCTAGCTTATTTACCAAAATCTTTATTTGCATAATATGAAAATTGTTTTTTTGAGATGAGACTTGTCAGAGGCAATATGCAAAGCACATTAAGGGCTTGAGCGAGTCAGACATTTATGGAAATATTTTCCTGCAGGAATTGGCTTTCTGTAACAGTTCTTTTTTTTTTTTTTTTTTTTTTTTTTTTTTGAGACGGAGTCTCGCTCTGCCGCCCAGGCTGGAGTGCAGTGGCCAGATCTCAGCTCACTGCAAGCTCCGCCTCCCGGGTTCACACCATTCTCCTGCCTCAGCCTCCTGAGTAGCTGGGACTACAGGCGCCCGCCACCACGCCCGGCTAGTTTTTTGTATTTTTTAGTAGAGACGGGGTTTCACCGTGTTAGCCAGGATGGTCTCGATCTCCTGACCTCGTGATCCGCCCATCTCGGCCTCCCAAAGTGCTGGGATTACAGGCTTGAGCCACCACGCCCGGCCTCTGTAACAGTTCTTAATCAAGGGTAACCCTAGGGGGGAGACAGAGTCAAGTGCTGATTCCTGTCCATGTACTTAAATCATTTGTTATGTACATCCACAGCATATAGCAGATATCAGCAGACTACTTTTAAATTTTCAAAAGACTCTGATTTAAAAACACATTGATTGTGGTTTGACAAATTGGTATATCAATCATATTGCAATTAATTTTTAGGTTTATATAAAAAAAATTTTTATTGTAACAATGCAATGCAATTACAATTAGGATAAAACTCTTAAATTTTTAAAAACAGTTTTATTCAGATAAATTATACCTTATGGTAAGTAGTAGACAGCATTGTAATTTGAAAGAATTTGGATAAATGCTATGACCCTGACTTATCTTTACAGAGAGAAGGGATGAAACCTCTCCTTTGTTAAAACTGTAGTTAAGGGCTTCGAAAGTCAAAAAACTGCTCTTCTCTCTTACTCTCTCCTCACCCATTATAGGCATGCTATTATCAAAAGAACTGGTAGTGGTTTAAAACTGTGTTCCAGAAGGCCTAGAAGTGCCTTGTGAAATGGAGAAGTAAGGCTAAGGAGGTGGGCCCTCTCCACTTGAAGGAAGGAAAAAAACAAAACTGGTTGAATTGTGTGGTTTCCTCATATGGTATGTTTGTAGGATCTCTCAACTTTTCCGTATAATCATGTAGTTCTTTTTTTTTCACATAATTATTTGGACATTTGCTAGGAAAAATGGCATTTATTCTTTTATTATTCCACTGATATTTATAATGGGAACTGCTGCAAAAGGAATGACAAATGAGGGCTACTGCTGAACATATGGCAAAATTTACATTTGCATTAAAGTTAATTTAGGGTTAAAAGAGTAGCTACTGTTATAATCCTGTCATAAATGTTTTATGAAAATCCTAATGACATATGCCACACCTCTAACAAATGTTTTTTAAATGCTATGAAACTAACCAGACTTTACAACATCAATTACTGGGGAGAATGCTAAATAAGACACTGTGGCAATCTGGATTTTACTTCGAGTTCTTAAGAGGTATCAGAGTCTTATGAATGTCAATAGTTTACCTGACAGATGATGTATGACACAGTATCTCCAGCTTTCACCTTTCTGCCTCCTTGAGAATTTATCCAGAGGGCAACATGTACATGAGGTAGGCTTTTTTTATCAGGGTAATCCTGGGGATCCTTTGTCAATGCCTAAAAGAGGGAACAAAAAAGTTCTAAGCCTTAAAATAAAACCCTTCTCGCACAGATATACACTAAAAACATCTTGCTAGAATCATATTAGCAACATAAACATAAAAAATGACAGAAGTTGTATGTAGAAAACATTGCTACAGAATCTTTAAACATCCCATCTTCAACACTCCTCTCTCCTTCGTCCAATAACTAACATAACCAGATGCAACACTAACAAAAAAGAAATATAAGTTAACAGGCCATGTTGCATGATACTTAGATATAAAAAGTTAAGACTATAAATTCAGTGTTATCCAAAAGCAATGGCAACAAAAGCCAAAATTGAAAAATGGGATCTAATTAAACTAAAGAGCTTCTGCACAGCAAAAGAAACTACCATCAGAGCCAAGAGACAACCTACAGAATGGGAGAAAATTTTTGCAATCTACTCATCTGACAAAGGGCTAATATCCAGAACCCACAAAGAACTCAAACAAATTTACAAGAAAAAAACAAACAACCTCATCAAAAAGTGGGCAAAGGATATGAACAGACACTTCTCAAAAGAAGACATTTAAGCATTCAACAGACACATGAAAAAATGCTCATCATCACTGGCCATCAGAGAAATGCAAATGAAAACCACAATGAGATACCATCTCATACCAGTTAGAACGGCAATCATTAAAAAGCCAGGAAACAACAGGTGCTGGAGAGGATGTGGAGAAATAGGAACACTTTCACACTGTTGGTAGGACTGTAAACGAGTTCAACCATTGTGGAAAACAGTGTGGCGATTCCTCAAGGATCTAGAACTAGAAATACCATTTGACCCAGCCATCCCATTACTGGGTATACGCCCAAAGGATTATAAATCATGCTACTATAAAGACACATGCACACGTATGTTTATTCACAATAGCAAAGACTTGGAACCAACCCAAATATCCATCAATGATAGACTGGATAAAGAAAATGTGGCACTTAATACACCATGGAATACTATGCAGCCATAAAAAAGGATGAGTTCATGTCCTTTGTAGGGACATGGATGCAGCTGGAAATCATCATTCTCAGCAAACTATTGCAAGAACAGAAAACAAAACACTGCACATTCTCACTCATGGGTGGGAACTGAACAATGAGAATACTTGGACACAGGAAAGGGAACATCACACACCAGGGCCTCTTGTTGGGTTGGGGGGAGGGGGGAGGGATAGCATAAGGAGATATACCTAATGTAAATGACGAGTTAATGGGTACAGCACAGCAACATGGCACATGTATACATATGTAACAAACCTGCAGGTTGTGCACATGTACCCTAGAACTTAAAGTATAACAAAAAATAAATTAATTTTAAAAAGGTCTTAAAAAAATAAATTCAGTTTTACATGCAGTCTTAATGTGTACAATTCTCTCACTGAGTTAACTGATCAGTTGGGACTGATGAATAACGGCTACTCTGACTTAATGATTGTTTCTCAAAGGTTCCTCTGGCCTAAATAAATCCCAAAGGCACTAGAAATCACTGGATTTACTCATGCTGTCAATCAACCTCTAAAGAGGTAGAATGAATTTTGTAACAGAAAGTAAATACGAGAACAGGAACAATGTCAGCCTTGCTCACAACTGCATGCACAGTGTTCCTAACGATGCTTGATATACAGTAGCAGCCAAATATTTGCTGAATAAATTATTTCACCCCAACTGTAATAATTCTCAGAATAATTTGTTCAAGTATTATAAAGTACCACAGGATGAATAAGACACAGTCATCTGCTATTAGTGGAAGACTCTCTACCCTCCACCTCCCCTCCAAAACAAAAAATAAGCTATATGTGTCATAAAGGAGATGTGAACAAAGTGCTATGGAGAGAACTTAGAAAGCTAAGAATGATTTCCACCTGAGAGCAGAAATCATGGAAGAAAAAACTTAAGCTGGCACTAGAAGGAAAAGCAAGATTTTAAGAAAAGGTAATTGGGGCAAGAATATTCCAGGCAGAGAAACAGAAAGGCAAAGGGTGAGAAAAAACGCACTCTATTAGACTGGAACTCAATATGCATAAAGAAAAGGAGGGGGTTACCTAGTCCTGGAAGGGGTAGGTTTCAAAAGACAAGACAAAGGATGAGGACCAGGGTACTGCTTGATGAGCTCACCTGTTCTCCAAGTGTGGACTACAGAGCCCTGGGAGTTCCTGATATCCTTTCAGGGGGTCCTGAGATCAAACTATTTTCATAACGACACTATCTGTACTGATGATACAGAAGCAATGGTGGGCAAAACTGCTGGTGCCTTATAAACATGAATCAGGACGGTACTACCAAACTTTACTAAGAGTCACTGTATTCTTCACCACCATGCATAGTTTAAAAAACAAAACAAAACAAAACAAAAAAAAAACCCCTTTCACTTAGGAATGTCCTTGACAAAGCAGTAAGAATTATTTCTAAAGCTCTCAATAGCAAAGACTTGGAACCAACCCAAATGCCCATCAATGATAGACTGGATAAAGAAAATGTGGCACACACACACTACGAAATACTATGCAGCCATAAAAAAGAGTGAGTTCATATCCTTTGCAGGGACATGGATGAAGCTGGAAACCATCATCCTCAGCAAACTAACACCAGAACAGAAAACCAAACACCACATGTTCTCACTTATAAGTGGGAGCTGAACAAAGAGAACACATGGACAGAGGGAGGGGAACATCACATACTGGGGCCTGCTGGGGGGTAGGGAGAAAGGGGAGGGAGAGCATTAGGACAAATACCTAATTCACGCGGGGCTTAAAACCTAGATGACAGGTGGATAAGTGCAGCAAACCACCACAGCACATGTGTACCTATGTAACAAACCTGCACATTCAGCACACGTATCCCAGAATTTAAAGTAAAATAAAAAAGAAAAAGAAAAAAAAAACAGCTCTCAACCCTTGAGTGCAAGTCTACTATTTTGTGTGATAAAACAGAAAGTACACACAAGGCACATCTGGGGAAAAAAAAAAGATTGCTCAAGAGAAAGTATTTGTGCAACTGTTTGAGTTGCAAGCTAAACTAGCTGCCTTTTTCACAGAATATAATTTTTACTTGAAAGAATAATGGGCAAACTACTGTTATTCTGACCCGGGTATCTGGCAGACAATTTCTCAAAAAAGAAGTGAGCCTGCCACTTCAAGGCAAAAAAAAAAAAAAAAAAAAAAAAAAATCTGACAGTATATATTGTCAATGATAAAATTCAAGCTTTCAAGTGCAAATTAGAATTTTAGAAAACTTTTCTACTTCTGTGAGCCTGAAAGCTTCCCAATGCTTAAAGACTTTTTGATATAAGTAGGAATATTTTAAAACGTAATTTTTGATATTGTACAATGAATGTGTCTATTTTGGAGGATCTGTATAATTCAGGGAACCAACATTTAACAAATGATCAACTCACGCCACATATGGGTAAAATATTCTTTCAAAGTACAACATAGACCAATAGATTTTAATATAAGAAAGCATGAAAAGTTCATTGATATGGCTTCAAATTCCACATTACAAAGAAAATACCATCTGTAGAGTTCTGGTGCAGGATCAAAGAAAAATACATTCAAATGTCAGGAAAAAAAACACTAAAATACTTCTCCTTTTTCTAACTACATGTTTGGGTTAAACTGGATTTCTTCCAATACTTCATCCCAAACCATGTTTCACAACAGATTGTATGCTGAAGCAGAAATGAAAACCCAGATGTCATCTACTGAGCTAGACATTAAAGAGATGTGCAAAATTGTAAAATGATACTACTCCTCAGGCTAAATTTTTCTTTGTTTTGAAAGATATAATTATTTTCATAGAAAGAAATGCTATTTTTTTGTAATTATATAATCAGTTTATTGCTATTTTTAAATAAATTAACAAATGTTTTTAAATTTCTAACATACTAAATATCGAGATAAACCACATCAACAAGAGCTCTTGGGGTCTTCAATTATTTTAAGAGTATAAAGGTGTCCTAAGACCAAGAAATCGGAGAACTGATGTAGAATAAAGCAGGTCCTCACACATGGCTGCACATGCCCAAGTTATGTAAACTTACTAAATTTCATACTCAGTGTAGCAGAGTACCTAGGAAACTCTCCCAAGTATTTCAATCTCCTCAAACCTGGCATATGTGAAGTTTTGATTCTCTTGGACAAGCAATACAGTATAGAAATCTTAACTGATATAACAGTACTTAAGAAATCAATTATCTTCTTCAATGGATTATTCTTTAGTGCAATGTTAAGAAATTCTAAATTTCAGCTGACATACTTTCCAATTATTAGATGTAGGCTATTTGGGGACTTTACAAGCTAGTTTTAGAAGGCTTCATTTAAAAAAAAAAAAAAAAAATGCTTCCTGGTGGTTTAGGCTCAAGTTAGCCAGAGCTATAAAAATCAGCTGTGAAGTATTTTGTGTTACTTTGTGAAATATATTTAAGCTAAGATTGCAGTAGTTCAGCAAAATCACACATGCTGTTTTTCGGTTGCTTTTGGCAACAAGGGCTAAAATCTCTAAAGGTAAATCCCATCACTTCATGCATGTCTCCACCCTAATTTAACCTGTCATTTTCAAGCCCTACCAGCATCACCTAAAAAAAAAAAAAAAAAAAAAAAAAATCTTCTCATGAGACCATCCACAACCAGTCACCCAGTCACATACATAGACTCTTCCATTCCACTCTCCTTTGGAGGCAGTAAAATGTAGAAACTGAATTGCTCACAAGTTTTAAATAGTGCAAGTATTTAGACAAATGCTAAAGATTATCAGGATACATGACCTTTAACATATGAAGAGCTTACTGTAAATAGATACAGAACTATAATAAAGATAGCCCTTTCATCAGAATTTACTGTACTTACATCAACACTGCAGAAATTCTTCTCTATTAAAGTTAAGAATAATGGGACAGTAAATACATTTTTCTTTTTCTTTTCTTTTTTTTTTTTTGTGAGACGGAGTCTTGCTCTTTCACCCAGGCTAGAGTGCGGTGGCGTGATCTCAGCTCACTGCAATCTCTGTTTCCCAGGTTTAAGCGATTCTCCTGCCTCAGCCTCCTGAGTAGCTGGGATTACAGGCGCCTGCCACCTCGCCCGGCTAATTTTTGTATTTTTTAGTAAAGATGAGGTTTCACCATGTTGGTCAGGCTGGTCTTGAACTCCTGACCTCATGATCCACCCGCCTCGGCCTCCCAAAGTGCTGAGATTACAGGCACAAGCCACCGCACCCGGCCGACAGTAAATACTTTTAATAGACCATCAGCATTTTGAAAATATGGACCATGCATTCCTTATTCAACTTTATATCCCAGAATTAGCACTGTATACATAAGAGGTACTCCATGTTTGTTGAATGGATGATTAAACAAGCAAATGAATTCTTTCAATGCTTACTGAACAACTACTATTTGCCAATGGCTATGCTAAGTGATATGGAGAATATAAAGACAGTAAGTCACAGTTTCAGTTCTGCCACAGAAAAATCTATTCATAGCCCCTATCATACTAGATGCTAAGTATTAACTATTATTGTTATTGGTAATAATAAAATGTCACTACAAGTTGATAATTATTGAAGCTGAGTGATGAATACATGAGGATTCATGATACCATGCTCTCTACTTTTACGTAAGTCTAGAAATTTCAATAAAAACTTAAAAGAATGCAGACTATTCATCAGAACTCAGACACTGTCAGTATACCTATGACTCTAAGTTTCTTTTTGCACACTAGTAATATTGTGTCATCATTCATATGAGGGGATTACAGTGTGGGCCCACTACCCTAAAGAAGATGTGCTCAGTGTTATTTTGCCAATTATGTAGTCATGCTGGGACTGACACTCCCAAACTCATCCCTGGAAGCCCTTGTGATAGAAGCCCAAGTTTCTAGGAAGGTAGACAGGATAAGGGATACAATATGCAGAATTGATGCAAAAACTGACCAAAAGAAGACTTAAGTCATAACTCTTACTCATATAAATTTTTGAGAAAGAAAACAAAATCTAAAAGGAAACTGCTTTCTAGATGACACAGTGATTCTATGCCAATATGTGTACACTTCATCACTTAAAGTGGAGAGCCAGTGCCAAGAAACATTGTCCCCTTCTAATGTATAAACAAATGTCTTCTTTCATGACATTAAGGATGCCATAGTCAAGGTACAGGAAACAACTTACCTAAGAATAAACATAAACTGTAAGAAAATATTCATCCCTTCTAGGAATCAAAGAAATGCAAATTCAATGCAACTGTGAAACACAGCCTCATATTCATTATGGTAGCAAAGTTTTATTTAAATATCGTCACCACTACATGCAAAACTGTGGTGAAACTGGCATATTTTGCTATTATCAATTGGTATCATCCTTTTACAAAGCAATTTGGCAAAAGTCATACAGATATTCACATCTTTTGACTCAAATATTTTCCTTCAAGGAACCTAAAATAAAGTAATTCATCCAAATGCAAAAAGGTAAATAAACAAAGATGTTCAATAGAGTTATTTATAATAGAAAACATTTAATAATCAACAAATTTAAAGATGTATCAGTGAAACAGAAGATTAATACACTGATTAATTTGATTTTTAAGGTAATATAAAAATGTGGGAAAATGTTTATGTTAAATGAAAATATATTTCTAAATAACATATTGTAATTGCTGCAATATAAAAATGTTTTCAACAGTACAGACATGTACAAAAATGACAAGCATTACATTAGCACAGAGTATTATGAATAAGTCTTCATTCTAAAACTTCCATTTACTGTCAGTATTAGATTCTTTTTCATTAATTTTTTCTGTATGCACTTTGACAACGAAATCTACCACAAAATGGGTAGCATGGTATTTGCAAAACTAGCTTCTGAATATATAAGGGTACTAAAATGGGAAAAAAATCTGTAACCTAACATTTTGTTTATTACATAGCACTTTGGAAATCAAGATTCTGTTTTTCAAATTAGGTAAGAAAAATCATTCCCTATTTTCAACAACTAAGACTATCCCTAAATAACTTTTGTCCCCAAAAGCCTTCTGATTACAGCACCTCTAAGGATCACCATCTGTGAAGCTAAACACACACATGAATGCACACATGCACACAATAAGCTTACAGGCCCACACCCCAAACAACTATTACTTAGGGGAACTATGAAGAAAGTAGTGTTTTCCAGTCCCCAGTATGTAAACTGTATCACTCCATAGGACCTCTGGAAACAAGTCTTCCAAGAATTAAAGTAAGGACCAGAGAAAGAAGGTCTCTGTGGCAGACATGGCAGTACCTGTGGCTGGAAGAGGTATGCTAATACTCAATCTGTGAGATAGTTGTTAAGCAGCTTTCATCACCAGTTAGAATTTATTTCAATTGCAAGGATGAGGTGGTTCTTCAACTATCTGAAGGAGGGGAAAAACACATGACAGCAGCTGGGCTCAGCAATAAATGCTACATTTACCTTGTTAATTTCAAACTGGCTCACTGGGACACTGCCATTTAGCACATTTTCTCCAATTTCTATTAGCCTCTTCTGAATGTTTTCCACTATAGTGTCCCGGCTTTGATCAGAAAGAATCTGGCCAATCACAAAGCTACAAAAAAAAAAAAAAAAAAAAAAAGACAGCAGTCGATTTTTTAATATCATATTTTACTGGTAAAGGAGAAGAAAGGAAGAGAAATGCCATTATATTAACATGTGGCCAAGAGCTACAGTAAGAGCTAGTATGAGGGTTAATGTTGAAAAAGCAGTTACTATTTGTTTTTTAACACCAACTCTACCGAAAGTTTGCCAGCCTTATAATGTCGGGTTTGACCCTAAACATATAGATCATTTTTTATGTGGCAGCTAATATTTTACATAAAATGTGATGAAGAAAAGCATGTGTTCCATATTTTTATGCAATTACAAAATTCACAAGCAGTTATATTCTACTCATAAGTTAAAATTTTAGAAGACAGATATTTCACCTTCCTCACAAAGCACCAAGACATTATCTCTGATATCAAGATATCATCTCCACCTGAGACAACAACCATGAGCTAGGTGAGTAGAAATATGAAGCCCTTTACATAAATTTTTTTAAAAAAATAAAGATTTCAAACTTTTCTTTCTTCACCTTCATTTTGTTGCTCAGTGTTCTCCCTTATGCTATTCCTTAAAAACTTCATGTTATTCAACCAGACCCAAAGGAAAAAGAAAAAGGAAAGGAGTAAGAAAGTCAATATTTTATCCATTTCTGAGAAAATGCAGAGCGAGGCTTTGACAGCTGCATTATAATTTGTCAGAAAAAGAACCCTGACAAAAACATTTGTATAGCTTTAATTACTAATACATTTCTAACTCAAGAGAAATTTACTTCTATTATGATGCGTCTTTTCTTAGAAAACACAAAGCTGAAGAGAACACTCTAATCCACAGTCTATACAAAGTACTTTCATCTTTGGGTACATTTGGGGGCAATGAAGCATTTCAAACATTTTTACATTTGGTAAAAGGCTCACAGTGACCTATACTCAGATGGTCAACTTTGCCTAATCAAGAGTAGTTTTGCAGAACCAATAATTGCTCAATCTCCCAACTTGACAGCAAGAGGAAGACTAGAAAGCAAGTTTTTAAATGCCAACATTCAGAATATTAAAATCGATGTGAAAATTAGCTTTAAAGAAAAAAGTTCTTCTACTTTCGGAATTGGTCAAGGTCACAAATTAAGATGGTACATGAAGCACCTAAAAATTCTTTTTTTTTTTTTTTTTTTTGACAGAGTCTCACTTCTTCGCCCAGGCTGGAGCGCAATGGTGCAATCTCGGCTCACTGCAACCTCCACCTCCAAGGTTCAAGCGATTCTCCTGCCTCAGCCTCCCCAGTAGCTGGGATTAGAGGCATGCGCCACCACGCCCGGCTAATATTTGTATTTTTAGTGGAGACGGGGTTTCCCCATGTTGGCCAGGCTGGTCTCCAACTCCTGACCTCAAGTAATCTGCCCACCTCAGCCTCCCAAAGTGCTGGGATTATGGGCCTGAGCCACTGTGCCCGGCCTAAAAATTCATTTTGAAATGGGTGCTTTATACATTAATATGACCCTTAAAAAAGCAGGTTTTATTATCACATTCTTCAGTCTCAGGTGCAAAGCTAGGAGGTCAATCATGATATTTACTAATTCTGAGGTACACACAGGATTTGAGAAGTAGTCCTTAAATTAACTTGGTATTAGTAAGAATCATTTACACACAAATCATACGGGTGGGAACAAAGTCTCACTCCATGGCCCATTTTGAATCCCAGAACATTTTAAGCCATAAAATGGGAAAATCTTAACAATTATGTTCCTAAAGAGACTCTAGGAAGATTCAGGAGCACAAAACAAGGCACTTTCTAATAGTAACAATAAAGCAAAACAAACCAACATCAACAAAACCAACTCTACAAGGATCTGAAGTGTGAAGGTTTGCCCTTACCATGAGTTAAAAACTCATGAGATGTATCTTACAGCAAGCATTTCTTTCTGAGCAAATTTGGCTTTTTCTAAGTTTTAATCTACCTATAAAATTCCATTCCAAATAAGAATTATTAATAAGAATGAATAATAAAAATAACAAAGAAGTGTTCTTGCGCTTGGCAGATTCATAAGCATTCTCTACATCATTCACACCTGAATTTTTAAAAGACAAACAAGAAAAGCAAAACTGAAAGCTGAACTCACTTTCCAGTGTCTTTAGCAAGATCACACCAATCTCTTCTAACTATATCTAATCCTTTGAGCTCCTGCTTGGTGGCATAATTCCCGTCTGACGTTGGCTCAACAACCAGAGCAGCGTATTTCTTTTTTTTCAGCAGTAGCAGAGACTTGAAAATCCCATCAATGTCTATTTCAAGCAGTTTGTACAACTTATTCACTTCACTTTTTACCTGTGAAAATTTCAAATATTAATATTAGCTTCTCAAACATCTAACAGGGAGAAGATAAACATGTTACAGATTCCCAAGAGTTAATCTAAACAGAACTTGAAGTCATACAATATTGGAATTTTACTTGGCTTGTATGTAACATGATATTACACTGGGTATAGAGCAAAGACACTGAAAACTGCAGGGACAAAAATAGATTAAAAAAAAAAGAGAGAGAGACAATAATAGATCATCCCATGCAACCAAAGGACAGGACTGGCTAGATCAGCCCCAGGTAATATATGAAAATTATCAAACAGTCTTTGTTGAATGTAAAGACTTAATACATATGTATAGTACTTGCCTCCAAACTATTCAGTTAGTTAGTGAACAGATAGTCCAACAAGTAAATATGTGGCCAGAAATAAAGAAGTCAAACTTTGACTATTAAAATAATGTTTAAGATCTCCCTTAACACCTTGACTATAAGCAAACAACTGTATGCTGAACAAATAAATAAAGAGTCCTCTGCTCTTTCTGACAGGGTCAAGGCACAGAACATCGCCTCCAGGGAAAATATTCAACTTTTCAAGGCCCAGTATAAGTACAATGTGCCAGGCTTGCTGTCAAGTGAAGATTACCATTCAAATTCCACATATTCCAGGAGGGAAAGATAGGAAGTCGTCAGTTTGTAAGATGGTATCTTAGTTTTAGTTCATTGGGACAATATCTTAACATAGCAAGTGTTTCTAAAACACTGTGAATTGCGATTGCAAATTGCTATTAAGAGGCTACAAATGATTATTTTAAAATGTCCCCTCCCTTGTCTTTTCAAATATATTTTAAGTAATCCTATAAAAATTACAGTTGTGAGTGTATATGTATGTATTTATGTATAAAATGTACCTGAATCCTACCAGACATATGAATCACACAATGTAGTAAGTACCAACGTGAACACATCTTAAACACATAACACTTAGACTGTTTTCAAAGGAAAAATGGATCTACCATTTAAAGAAAAAAATAAATACCTTTGAATTTCATCCTTGAAACAAACAGCTGGAATAGAAATTAAAAACAAGAGGGGGCCGGGTGCGGTGGCTCATGCCTATAATCCCAGCACTTGGGAGTCCAAGGCAGGTGGATCACAAGGTCAGGAGATCGAGACCACCCTGGCCAACATGGTGAAACCCCGTCTCTACTAAAAATACAAAAACTAGCGGGGTGTGATGGTGCATACCTGTAATCCCAGCTACTCAGGAGGCTGAGGCAGTAGAATTGCTTGAACCAGCGAGTCGGAGGTTGTAATGAGCCAAGATCACGCCACTGTACTCTAGCCTGACCACAGAGCGAGATTATGTCTCAAAAAAAACCAACCAAACAAACAAACAAAAAAACACAAAAGGATTGGGCATGGAAGCTCATGCCTGTAATCCCAGAACTTTGGGAGGCCAAGGCGGGAGGATCGCTTGAACCCAGGAGTTCAAAACCAGCCTGGGCAAAAAGAAATCTCTACAAAAAAAAATTTTTTTTAATTAGCTGAGCATGGTGGCGAGTGCCTGTGGTCGCAGCTACTCAGGAGGCTGAGGCGGGAGGATCACTTCAGCCCAGGAGGTCAAGGCTTCAGTGAGCCCTGATTGCACCACTGCACTCAAGCCTGGGTGACAGAGTGAGACCCTGTCTCAGAAAAAAATAATAAAGAAAAATAGAAGAATTGAGAGACACCAAGTTTATTATTTTCAGAAGCACACACATTCATATATACATGAATTTATAGTGTCCCATGTTAAAAACAGAATTCACAAAAATAAGTAAAGCAGATAATTCCATAAAATTATCTCACCTTGTTTCCCAACTTAAATACTTCTTCCAGATTGGTGCTATTGGTGTTTATCATAATTGAATCTGTATCTCCATAAATAACTTCAAGATTCATCTAATGAAAAGCAAAAATTATAAAAATTAACAAAAACACAGTGACCATTACACACAATGAAACTAAAGATTTTCCATACTACAGATATTACAGGCTCCACAGACTTTTCAAAAGTTTATGTTAATTATTATTTATATTGTCAGGGTATACAATTGAAGATTAAGCCCCTATAAACCAGAAAGGCAAGCACCCTGACATCAAGAAAATCTCTCAAATTTTCTTAAAATAGAGAGTGGAGTGGAAGGAGAATTGTGTCTAGTTTCAACAGAAACAAAATATCAAATTAAATAATGAGAAAAAAGAGAATAAAAGACTAGGAAATGGGGTCTATATTTATCCACTGTACCACATGCTTAGTGGTCATGGCAATTTAAGAAGCGGAAACATAATGGATTCTATAAATTCAGAGGCACAAATCCATGTTAAATTCTTAATACAGTTGCAAACAGTATTTAGTAGAATATGAAGAGTGCCAAAAAAAATCAATCATAACAAACAACACTAGAGCACATACAGTATAAAGGCCTGGAAATAAACTCTAATTAGCACTGTTACTAATTTGCTTGAAACACTCACATATAGGCTTCAAGCAGGGGCTAGATCATATCAGTGTTGGTAAAAGAAAAAAGCTGTAATACTTTAGGAGGGATTATAAATGTAAACTAGGCAACCTAAGAAGCAATTTCCAGTCTGTTTGGGTTACAGTTTTCCTTGAATACAAAAACATTACCAGTTACAATATTTAAGAGTTTTATACAATGAAAATGCTCAACATTACCTTTTGTACCATCTCTTTTGTATGCATCAAAATCTAAATGAAACAAAAGTCAAGATTAATACATTACACAATTATAAAGACATAAATAGAAGCACATAGAGATAGGTAGCTCTCAATGATTTGCCATTTCCATATATTTCTAAAGCTCTTGAAGGTTTTCTAACGACAGCCCTTAAAATAACAGTAACATCAATGTAATCTAAAAATAAGTTTGCCTCTATGCTGATTCTGAGCCAGAGATATGCATGCATATACACAGGTATATATCTTTAATAAACACACAATAAAATATCTCTATAACATGGCAAAAAAGCGAACTATTCTCATTACTAATACTTAAATAGAACTGCATGCCTAAAAAAAGCTTAACAAAGCATTTCAAATCTGGCAATTCTTACTCATGGTATTCAGGATCTTAAAAAGTTTAAAAAAAAAAAAAAAGCATACTACACTTAAAATTCTTCTCTAGACTAAATTCATTGAAGAAAGAGAGTAGATAGATTTTCACTATATTGCCTGGAGCTACCACAGTAGCCAGTAAAAAGGTGGGGCTCAAGAAACATTCAGTGAATGAAGACCAACAAAGATAATAGCTGTTGATGAGTCTGTCCCCAGGCCCTTCAGAGATATTTAGGCTACAATGTGGATAGAAATAAAAACTGATATAAATTATTTTGAGCCAGATCAGAAGTAACACATATTTTAACAAACAGCCTCTTAAAAAATAGTAATATGACATAATTAGGACTCAGAGAGAAAGTGTGTGTGGGGGGGGTGTGTGTGGGGGGGTGTGGGGGAGGGTGTGTGTTTAAAATACATGTGCTAGATGCTGTGCAAGGAACACCTTGTGCATTTTCTCATTTCATTCCCCTAGATCTCCAAGGGGTAGCTACTATTAATAGCCTCATTTGTTAGATGCCAAAAGACAAAGAGAAATTAGTGTCCTAGTAATGACAAAACAAGGATATGAACCCAAGCATTCTGACGAGTATGGGGCCTTAGTCACTCCATGCTATTGCCTCTCTGCTATCACCCATCTTTCAAAGCATCAGTCTAAAGCTGAGGTCACTTTTCCAATAGACCAAATAAAGGTTTATTTCATTCATATTTATTTCTCCTACTTCAATAGTCCTCCTTGTCAACTAAGCTCAAGTTTCATGGTGTCACTTCTTTCCTGTCTTCCCTATCACAGAGCTTTGTAAATCCTGTCTTTAGAGTATCTTTTATATATATCCATTACTTTCCATTTTTTATTGCCCTCTGCCCTTTATTACTATCTCCCAGTTTTGTTCAGATGTTCACTGTATTAATATTATGTTCTTAGACAAGGAAGCCCTTTCTCCTGCCCTGGGGGTGGTGAATGGTGAATTCTGATTAGGGTAAGCCAGTAGTTTTAATACTGACTGTACAGTGGAATTACCTGGGGATCTTAAAAAAACAAAAAACAAAAAACACAATACCTGGCCCCGACAGTATTCTTACATTGCAAGCTGGCTTAAGGACCATTGGACTAAGATAATCATGGCAATTCCATTCTGGAAACAGCGATCAGTTTAGGCGTGTGCATGTGAACAGAATCCTGGCCAATTAAACTTAAGGAGAATCCCTGTAGGATGCTTCTGTGAAAGGTTTTCCTTCCTGATTTGAGAGGGCAGGCGGTGGGGGACTACCTTTTTAGACTGAGGGCTGCTTGGAGCAGTGGCAACCATCACCATGGCTATGAAGGGCCATTCCTAGGTGCAAGCTAACATGCTGAGCAGGGCTGGCTGCAAGGTGGAAAGCGTCTGACTCCATGGAAATGAGGTTGTCACTGAGGATGAACCAATTCGCATCTCTACTGGCTTTAGGTCTCATCAACTCACCCTGAATATCATTACCAATCTCCTAAATGTTTTCAATGCCTCTCCGATGCCTACAAGGTCAAGACCAAATTCTGCAACTGCACCTAAACCACTGTTCCACTTGTATGGCCTGTTATTCTTTTACACAGATCCTCTTGCTGGACAGAATAAATCTCCCAGTCTTCCAACAGTTAACTGTGTATAGACTCATCTTTTCATGCCTTCACTCATGCAGTGTGTCTCCTACCTGGAATTCCTTCCCCAGTCCTTTTCCTGTCATTGAATTTTACAACCCTCAGCTCAAATCTTTGCATGAGCTGACTGGCCCAGCCCATACCTGTCTCTCTCTTCTCATCTATGTTTGCATTATTCTACTAGTACTTCAATGATGTTTTATGTTATTAGCTCCCACCTAGCCACCCCAAACTAGACTACAAGCTCCTGGAGGTCAGACCATGTGTTGATGCCTAAGTGCAGACTTCACTCAAAAAACTGTTTGCCAGGTGACTAATAGGTCCTGTAGTAATCCCAATTACTTTTCCACTAGACACTAAAATTCAGCTAACATAAAAAACACTCACTCTCCCCAACTTCATCTTCATTTTTTAACATTTAAATTGCAGGGAAAGGCATTGTGGGAGAATACTTGACAATTCCTTTAGGGAAAGGGCAATAATGAGATCAACCCAAGGCAAATTAATCATAGTGAGGACAGAACTACTTATCAAGGGTCCTCTTTATCCTCTGCGTCTCACAGTTTGCTAGACTTAGCTTTCCTCATCACAATAGACAACACCATAACATAACTGTTACCTCAATAAAATACCTGAGGAGCAGATTGTCAACCTTTTACTACAACTCCACATATTCAATAACCAATTTCTTCTACTCTTGTTTCACAACATGAACCAAATCTACTATGTCATCCCTGAGTGTACCTTCAATGTGAACTGGCAACCTTCACCTTTCAGATCCATCATCCACCCCTACTCCATCCTGTCACCAACTCACAACCATTGCCATGCATAACCTGAGGACTGCTACCAAAATGATTTTCTTTGGTGGCAGAAACCTTTTGGTGGCAGAAACCTTTTGGTGGATGTCTTTTTTTTGCAGAAATGGTAAACTATAGATTACGCCGCAACTGCTTTTTTCACCTAGCACTTATCCTAGAGGTTATTTCAAATCCACACATAAAGAGCTGCCTTATTATTTTTTAATGACTACATAGTACCCCACTGTATAAATAGAACGTAATTTATTTAACTAGTGTTCTATTAATGAACACAAAAGTTGTTTCTACTCTTTACCGTTATAACCATACTTCAACAAATAATCCCTATACATGTGTAATATACAAATCTGCCAGTAACAAGACAAGTGGACGTGCTGGGTCAAAGGTTGTTATGTTTCAAATTTTTAAAAATAAATATAACCCAATAGCTCTCTACAGAGATTGTACTGATTTCTGTGGATCTTACCATCTTTTCAGTGGGCCTCACGAGTAGCTGATGACAATGTTCTGTCTCAGGTTCAAGGTCCTCACCACAGTTTGTCAACTCTTCAGCCCATTCTATACAAGACAACCCACAACCAGTCTGACCCCTAACCTGTCATGTTTTTTCACTAAGCAGTTCTAGATGGTGGGTATCATAGTGCCCTCTCTAGTCCAATGCTTATCCAAGTGCTAATGAGCAGAAATACTTGAAAGCTGCCCTCAAGTCCAGCCCTCAACTCAAACTGCTCACTGGGGAGGGCTCAGCTGTTAGATACCCAGGGAGCTACCAAATTCTTACTATCTACCAGAGGCCTGGTACATGGGAGCTGTTAATAAACATTTATAGAATGCTAAGTGAATAATCCTAAGGGGTACACAGTATTATAAATCCCAACTGACAGATGAGGAAAATCAGGCTCTGAGATTTTGCCCAAGAGCTTGATCTAGAAGCTGGACTTTGTTTCATTTTCTTTTCATTATGTCCCACTACCTTCTAAAATAAAATAAAATAAAGCCTCATACCACATAAATGTCCTAGAAGCCAACAATCAAAAACTTACACATTACAGATATTTTCCCCATTGAAGAAACACATTTTAAAAAATAGCCACAAGTACCCAGAAAGGTCTACTAGACACAAGGTACCATGATTACAAGATGACCATTCATAAGTTCACTTTGAAGTGACAAGTGTAATATTAAAGCTGTCCATTCTGACAGAAAAATCACTTTATAAGTGCTAACGGCTAGAAAACAGGGCTATAAAGGCTTGCTAAATTCATTAATAAGGCAGTCTGCAGTTATCTGATTTCACAGCAACACCTGCATATTTATCTACTCATTACCAATTGGATGATGGAATTTTTTCAAGCACATTTCAAAAATCTGCCAACTTCAAGTGTAAAAAAATAAACTTTGTGGTTAATTTTTCCCTTAACAAAGTACAGCTGTTGAGAATAATTGTTCAAGATCTTACCCTGTAATGTCAACTGCAGCAGAACAAAGAGTATTTAATTAGCAAATCTATCCAGTAATTCAACACCTATTATATAAAATGCCTTCGTGATTTTATTCAGGATAATTTGCTAAGAGGGTTATTACTGACATTCAGATGGAATTTAAAATTCCTACGCAAGTCGAGTCATAATAGCAGTAATGATCTCCCCAATCAGGAGACTCGGTGTCACACAAGGCTCTCTTGCAATGCAGCAGCCGATTTCCTGACTTCTTAATTCCTGGGCTCAGCTCAGTGAGAGCCCTTCATGCCGATATTTCAGTCAGCAATACATCTTTAATGGGACTCTATTAAAATAACTAGAACAAAAATGACTTTTTTTTTGGTTAAAAAGAATGACAGCACTGCCATCATATCAATCATTGCAGGCTTTGCAGAACAGTGCCGTTAGGGGAAAAGAGGAGGGGGAAACAGGAAAGGGGTGGAGGTGGGGAGAGCAATAATTAAAATAATACGAAAAGGAATTTTAACCCCAGTCTGAGCTTCTGAAGGCTGGAAAAGGGTAGTGGGAACTAGAAAGGAAATTTAGATGTGTATCAAAAATTGTTTTCTAAAGAAAATAATTTGTTCATGAATACACCCACGATATGGTTTACTAAGCAGAAAGATGCTTTTTTTGTGTGCCAAGGTTAACAACAGCAGCAACCTAAGACCAACTACTACCAAGATGTGTATTTGTAGGCTCTCCTAATAAGTTCAGGATAACACCTGAGTCTTTGTATTTTGTTAAAATAGAATACTGTTGTTTTGCAAAGCATCCAAAGGTTATGAAATGTTTTTAGATGCTATTACAGACTAAAAGAGTACTTACTAATACTAAACAATAGAGAGAAAACACCAGCTTTCCACAGCTTAAAAAAAAAGTTTCAAGGTCCTACTCCAAAAACATGTCTACTATAGTATTACATATTAATGAGAAACCCACTTTGGTGTGTGATGCAGATATTAAACACAAAGGATATCCTACAAGTTAAGAAAATGTTGAGAAAGGTGAAATTCTAAACAAATAATGCAGAAACAGAATGACAACTGAAATCTCAATGGCTTTAGGATTCTTCCATTATCAATTATATAAAATTAGAAATAAACTGGAAATTAAACAATACATTAGCATAACAGGGGTAGTAAAATAAATGGTTTTGAAGGCTAGGGAAGAGAAAGGCAGATGAAATATTAATATAAATATTATGATATTTGATAATCCAACCATTACCTAAGCGTTCCACATTCCAAATTTCAGCAACTGCCAAGCAGGACTCAGTACCACTCAGTTCTCCCACTTGATGAACAATTTATTTCATCCTTAGTCTATTAGATTGTCTTTTTCCGATTCTCTGTTATTCTTAGATTTGTGTCTTCTCTAAAAATGCTCAAGAAACATGGGCTATGGATTTAATAAGCATCGTACTTTCTGTCTTCACTAAACACTTTTGTGATACTGGGCTACTTACTGCCTTTAAACCTTAGTTTTACTTTCTCTAAAATTGGGGTGATATTCCCACCTTGCTCCCTGAGCTAGGTAAGAATAAAAAGAACCATATGCTTAAAAAGTGCTTTGCATAGATAAAATGTTATACAAATATTCTTTTTTTTTTTGTTTTTTTTTTTTTTAAAGTCTAGGGTCTGGAATCAGAGTACTTGTTTAAACTGCCAATTACCAGCTAAGTGATTTGGGACAAAGCTGGTTTCCCTTTCTAGCTCTCAACATCCTTATTTATAAAATGAAGAGGTTGAGATTCCTTGCAGATCTAAAAATCTAGAATCCAACTTTGACATGTAGAAACGTCTCTTCATTATATTTGGTTGGTTTGTCTTTCAACCACATTTACTTCTTCAATATTAGGAAAAGGTGGCACTAGTGTATCTAACAAGGATAACTAGCATTGTGAGGATATATTTCCATATTCTAGGTTGCTTTTGAGGGCTATGTGGTTGTAAAATAACTAGAAACATGTAAGTTCTCACAAGTTGCCTGGATACATCTTTATGCACTTAATGTGAGTGGGTACATTTAAAATACATAATAACATACAACACCTGTTGAGATTTCTTTTCCACACTTAGGGAGTATATATACACCTATACACATATATCAAGATTTCTCAACTTCAGTACTATTAACATTTTAGGCTGAATAATTATTTATTATAAGGAGCTATCCTGTGTCTATTGTGGGATGTTTAGCAACATCCCTAGCCCCTACCCACTAGATTTCATCAGTAGTATGAGTGCACACATATGCCCGTGTGCTCTTCCTCTCTCCAGCTGTGACAACCAAAATTGTGTCCAGATATTGCCAAACACTTCCTAGGAGGAGCAAAACTGCACTGGTTGAGAATCAGCGATACACACTGATGACAGCGTTTTCTCTCTCCAGGCACACATTCAACTGTTGGTCCCATAAGCATTCATTATAAATCCCACCCATCTCCTCCAAACCCTTAACCAGCTCCAAAGATGATAATTGGCCCCTCCAGAAACCTTCAACCAGAACAAAGGACTGGTTTCCTTTCTATCTTTTTTTTTTTTGAGATGGAGTCTCGCTCTGTCGCCCAGGCTGGGAGTGCAGTGGCACGATCTCGGCTCACTGCAACCTCTACTTTCCAGGTTCAAGCAATTCTCCTGCCTCAGCCTCCCGAGTAGCTGGTATTACAGGCGGGTGCCACCACGCCCAGTTAGTTTTCATATTTTCAGTAGAGACGGAGTTTCACCATGTTGGCCAGGCTGGCCTGGAACTCCCGACCTCAGGTGAGCCACCCTCCTCGGCCTCCCAAAGCGCTGGGATTACAGGTGTGAGTCACCGCGCCCGGCCCCAAATGGTTTCCTTTCTAATCCAATGAGCCCACATATGTTACACTAACTATACTGCATCTTTCCAATGTGGCACCGTTTCTGCATTCCCATATCCTTCCTTCAGACACCCATCACTCACTTGGCCTACCTGTCTCTAGCATCACTACCTCCCAAGCCAATCTTCACACTTTGCCAGTGTTCTTTCTAGAATAAAATGTACTCCTTGAAATAATATTCAACCCCCTGAGCCTGTCCTTGAGACTCATCTAGTTGAGGCCTATCTCATCTTCTAACACTTCCTACATGCACCTTCAATCCAGCCCTCCCAAAATATTTTAGGTTCATTAAACATGCTGTGCTTTTTTTCTTGCTTCTATGTTTTTACATGCTATTTCCCCAAGTGGTTAAAAATGTGAGTTGAGAAGTTAGGCTGTGTGATGATTAATCTTATGTGTCAACTTAGCTAAGTCATGGTACTCAGATATTTGGTCAAACACCAGTCTAGATGTCACTGTAAAGCTATTTTTTAAAAATGAGATTAACATTTAAATCAGTTGACTCTGAGTACAGCAGTATATCCACCACAGTGTGAGTGGGCCCCATCCAATCAGTTGACGGCCCTAAAAGAAAAAGACTGAGGTCCCTCAAGGGAGAAGGAATTCTGCTACAGACTGCTTTCCAACTGTAGGTGAAACATCAACTCTTCCCTGGGCTGCCAGCCTGCCCTACAGATTTCAGACTTGACAGCCTCTACAATAAATGTCTCTCACACACACACACACACACACACACACACACACACACACCACCTCTCCTATTGGCTGTTTCTCGGGAAAACCCTAATATAGGCTCCCTGGGTTCAAAGCCTAACAGTACTGCTAATAAGCTGTGCAATGACCTCTGGCAAACAATATAACCTCTCTAACCTTCCAATTCCTCAACTGTAAAATGGAGATAGCAACTGAAGCTTCCTAACAGGGCTATTGTGAGCATTAAATTTAATAGTGTATGTACTTTGTTTTGTACGATCTCTGGGACCTAACAGCTCAATAAATGTTAGGGGTTATTATTACCTAACACCTACTTATTTCACAAGGAACTTAATACCGTCAGAAAAGCCTTCTCGAGACTCCCCAACCCAATGATATTAACGACTATCCTAGTCCTACGTATCCCCCAAAGTACTCTGTGCATACCACAACACACCACTCTATTAAAAAAGGTCAGATTAAGAGACCATAAGCAAATTATAGGCAGAGATTATATCATGGGCATTAAACCTAACGGAATGTCTGGCACAAAGTAATAATTCAATAAATATTTATTTTTTAGGCTCTAGTAAAAGGAAGAAAACGCCTAGTGGTCCAGCTTGAGAAGAGCAAAGCCATTATCGATCAGTAAGTGCATCTCTACAACAACAGGACCCTAAAGTTGGTTACAAAGACCTGCAATGAAGCCCACACACAGTACACATTTAAATGCCCACTCTTTCCATGCAAAAAGTGAAGAGTGAATCAGTTTTGATCCCACCTTCAAACACAATGCATGTTATGTAAACAAATATTCACTCAAGAGAAAAGAATTTCTATTCCAATGACAAAGGCCCATTAATTATAAACTTGACTATAAGTGTACCTCTCCCATACAACTACAGTTTCCAGATAATCCTTAATTTACAACCTAGACCTTCTGGTAGCTCATGTGTGAAGAATATAAAACACACTGAATAAACAACAATTTCTGAAAGGTTTCTCCTCCCAAAAAGACAAATTTAATACTATTTATGAGAATCTCTCCATTATTGCCCTACAATATGACAGGGCTATTATTTTGATACCAAAACTTAAAATACCACAAACTATGCCTTTGAATGTGTGAAAGGAAAAGTGAATTTCTTCCCTGTCTTATAACATGTTTTATAATTTCTTGTCCCCAGCATGATTATTTATTCATCCTGTGGATTCTTAAAAACCTACTTTATATGCTGACCTTTAAGAACTCAGTTTTCACCTTTAAAGAAACCTTCCTTTCACAATATTCTTATTCTCCATTCCTCTTCCAGTCTAGAAGCTCATGTCCTATATGTTTCACTTGAATTTACAAGTATTCCTGCCATTCTTGGGGTTATATCTGACACAGGACAGTGGACAGCTTGTAAAGCTGACCTTAAAGCACACTTGAACCAAATCTACTCACTGACACAAGAGCTCAATATGAGCCTATACAATCTTAAATATTATATCCCCAGTTAACAAAAAACAAAAAACCTAAGACACTAAAATTAAAACTGGAGCAGTAGGTATTAACCTAAGGTCAAGAAATCTGAAAATCCCCTGAAATTGTCAGCAAAGATTTGAATGTCTGCTTACGTGCATTTTTCTAGAAAGAAGATCCACATATTTAACCAAACCTGAAATTCTGATTTGTTTAATCATAAGTACCATTGAGGATGCTCCAACTCGCCATAAGAATAGAACTTTCAGATTTCTTAACATTCACAATTTTCATTAAGACCAGAAACACACTCACCCAAAGGTCCTTGCCCCTTGCTTTTGAGGTGGGTGTTTTCAGCCCCTACCTACAGTTCATTTCGCTCACAGAAACATGTACATGTGAAAAGGCTCAGAGATTTGGCTCCCTGATTGACTCCTCATATAACTCATCCAGGGGGGCTAATTAAGACATGGCCAAACTATGTCCATGCTTTAGTGAATATCAGCGCTCAAGCAAGTTTCACATAACCTGATTAAAATTGACTCAAAGTGTCTTACTTCAGTAATCACTTAGACAGAATGAATTTTACATTAGTGGGATCAAGCATGCACCAGGCCTCAGTGGAAATGAAAAGGGCTTATAGTAATAGGATTTATAAACCCACCCATTAGGTTAATGGCTAAATGATTTACATGTAACTTTCTCCCCCATCCCGCCTTCCCTCACCCTTTAACTCAGTAAAAACTATGCTTGGCATTTTCCACTGCAGTGCCACACACAAAGGAAATAGCCTTTCTATTTTGGGACATTCTAATTTCTAATAATGGCTTGGGTAGCTACCATTAACTCTTTCAAAGCACAAATAATTGACTAATAAAATTAAGTATTCTATAAGGCCTAAAAGTGCTTAATTGATCATAATTGTCTATTTGAGAAGAAGGCGTCAGGCTGGCTATGCTCAGATAATGAAGTTGGGCAATTCTGAAGCACTGCAATCAGTGTAATACTTACAGCTAAAAAGGACATTAGCATTTTCTAGAATCTGTAACATTTTCTTTATAACTGAGGTCATGGGAAAATCTGACCAGAAAACTTTGAGCTCCCAGCTCCCACAAATGGCAGATTTAACAACTTGTCCCTTGTCATTACTAAGCTCCTGGTCTGAAGCTCAATTCTGGAAGAGCACACAGCTGGTAGTCTGGAGAACCTGAAGTTGGACAGTGACCAAGGTGGTGCTGTCACCATTTTGACAGAAGCAATTTTGATTTCTAGAAAGCTCCTTTTAAGGATCAGTATGTGACAAAATAGTCATTGGAGTGTCCATAATTACTCTCTTCTTCAAATGAAGTGAGATGAGGGAGAACGTTTTAAGCCCTACACCTCAGAGGGTAATTCCCTTGCTCAGTACCAGAGCTAAATACTAAATTATGCTCTATCATGACCACACTTTCTAGATGGTCTCTTAAAGCAACTCTTTATTTTTTACAAAGTGGCATCCCTTGCCCACCTCCATTCTACTATAAGTTCAACAAACAGATTCTATGAGCTAGCTATGATTAAAATACAGAGGGTTCCCACTTTACTTTTTTATTTATTTTTTATTATCATACTTTAAGTTCTAGGGTACATGTGCACAGCGTGCAGGTTTGTTAACATACGTATACATGTGCCATGCTGGTGTGCTGCACCCGTTAACTCGTCATTTACATTAGGTGTATCTCCTAATGTTATCCCTCCCCTCTCCCCCATCCCATGACAGGCCCCGGTGTGTGATGTTCCCCACCCTGTGTCCAAGTGTTCTCATTGTTCAGTTCCCACCTATGAGTGAGAACATGTGATGTTTGGTTTTCTGTCCTTGCGATAGTTTGCTCAGAACGATGGTGTCCAGCTTCATCCGTGTCCCTACAAAGGACATGAACTCACCCTTTTTTTATGGCTGCATAGTATTCCATGGTGTATATGTGCCACATTTGCTTAATCCAGTCTATCATTGATGGACATTTGGGTTGGTTCCAAGTCTTTGCTATTGTGAATAGTGCCGCAATAAACATACGTGTGCACTTTAAGAAAAAAAATCTTCTTTGAGAAAGATGGTCTAGTTTTAGGGAAATGTAATTGTGTTCAACTGTCCAGAGAAACGTGTTGTAGACACATGTTCAGGCATACCTCTAGAATAAATACAGTTGACCCTTGAACAATGCAGAGGTTAGGGGCACCAATCCCCTTGCAGTCAAAAATCCATGTATAACTTTTGACTCCCTTAAAACTTAACCTATTAATAGTCTACCGTTGACCAGAAACCTTGCCAATAACATAAACAGTTAATGCATTATTTTGTATGTTTATATGTATTATATACATAAAAAACTAGAGAAAAAAATGTTCTTACAATATGAAGGTGGGCAATAAACTAGAAAAAAATGATTTCTTACAATAAACTACAGAAAAAATGTTACTAAGAAAATCATAAGGAAGATAAAATATCTTTACTATTCATTAAGTCGAAGTAGATCATCATAAGGGTCTTCATCCTCATCATTTTCATGTCGGGTAGGGCTGAGGAGGAGGAGGGGCTGGTTTTGCCGACTCCAGGGTGGCAGAGGTGGAAGAACATTTATGTATTTACACAGTTCAAACTCATGTTGCTTAAGGGTCAACTATATATTTAAGAATCAATCAAATGACATATTCCCATTTATCAATCACATTTTCTCCTGTCCCATTATATTTTATACTTTCACTGGGAAGAATCCAGAGAAATTCTGAATCAAACAGAGATCAAGTTGAGAAAAGTAATTTAGGATGGAGATACAGAATATGAAGAAGCAATATAAAGGATATATGAGGTTTGGCTACTCACTGCTTTAAAAAAAGCAATCTCCTTCAGTCTTGAACTTTGTGCTTTTTTTTTTTTTTTTTTTTTTTTTGGGGAAACAGGATCTCACTGTGTCACCCAGGCTGGAGTGCACTGGGGCAATCTTGGGTCACTGCAGCCTTGACCTCCTAGGCTAAAGCAATCCTCCCAAGTAGTTGGGACTATAGGCGCACCGCACCAAGCCTGGCTATTTTTTTTTTTTTTTAATTTTTTTGTAAAGACAGGGTCTCACTATGTTGCCTACCCTGGTCTCAAGCAATCCTCCCACCTCAGACTCCCAAAGTGCTGGGATTACAGGTATAAGTCACTGCACCCAGCCTGTGCATTTCCACTCTCTAATTTGGTCAAGGCTCAAGAATTTGATATGAATTATAGGAAGCACTATATTGTCTTGTCATTAGGACCTCAAGAAGAACTCATTCATTCAAACACCAACAGTATTTACTAAACTCTTCTCATATGCTAGGTGTAGGCGGTAGGGAACACAACTGTAAATGATTCAGACATGATCCCTTCTCTCTTATAGTGCATAACCCCCAGTAGAGCAGAGAATCAAATAGGCAACTGGAAAATACACACATGCTACATACACACACATACATAACAGGGGCCCCTGGGGCAGAAGTAAGAGAAAAGTCCATAAAAACAGATAATGTGTAAGGGGAAGGTGAGTATAGGGAATAATAGGAAAAGGAGGATGGAAGAACAGTGTTTGTGAAGATGCAAAGAACACAGGGAAACACTGAATGGTGAGTAAAAAAAAAAATTAAGTTTTAAAATGTATGGTTGAGGCTAGAATGTTCAGGGGAAATGGAGAGGGGGTAGGAGAGAGGCCCAATTGTGAAGGGCCTTATAAGTCACATTAAGGACTTTAAACTGGGGAGTGGCATAAGCAGACTGGCAGTTTAAAGAGTTCTCTCTGGCTATAAAACATCTGGAGAATACTTGAGGGGGCAGTGTCCAGGGAGATGTAATGAGGCCTGAATAGCATAATTACAGTGACACTGGAGATAGAGAATCACAGATATTTAGGAAGTGGAATCTACAGAACTTGGCACTGGGCTGGATTTGAGGCATTAGGAAGAGATAGGAGTCAAGAATGATACCCATGTTCCTGGCTTAACAACTGGGTAAACAGTGTCATCATTCACTGAGACAGGGAATCAGGGAAGGGAAACAGGTTGGCAAGCAGAACTGCAAGGGCAGTTTTGAAACTGAATAGGATATGCCTGTGGAACATCTCAATGGAGATCACAGAGAGGCAGACAGAAAAGAAGACATTCAGCAGAGGGGATGTAAGGAATTTCAGGTACAAGAAATTCAATGCTTAACAGAGATGCAATATATTAATATGAATAAACCAAAGCAATAGCAGCATGCAGACAATAACAGAACCCTTCAAAATGCTTGGTACAGTTCACTGAAGGGGTAGCCGGAGAAAAGGTAGACTAGGCAAGGTAGCACCAAAATCCATGGTAATGGTGCTAAAGTGGCAGGTGCTCCATGGATCTCCTGATTCCTCATTTCTCCTCCAGTACCTTCTGTTCCCTTTCAGCTATCAGATCTCCATTCTTTCTGTTACTATTGGCAGGTGTCACACAAACCAGGAGCCACTAGCATATCTGATGTAGGCTGCCATAGTCAGACAGTCAGGCACCACACAGTGACCTTTAATGAGAATGATCCTAACAGGTGGCTAGTGCTTAATACATATAATTGTATTAAGCCTCTGAACAAGGTCAAAAAAGGAAAGCACCTTGCTTTGTCATGTGCAACCAAAACTACAAGCTGTGGCTTAACAAACAGCAGGCAAAACTTTTGCAATGGCTCCCTTCCTTGAGGCCATGTTGATAGGCTCAACAGGAAGACTGAACACCAATCAAGTCACAAGAGCCTCCTAGAGTCCTCTACACCTACATAACTACCCTTTTCACTGCCTCTCTTCTGCACTGGGGAGGAGGAAAGAGGTGGGGGTAGTTCTATTTTACGTTAAGTTTGGTGCTATCTGCTAGCAGTTACCATTTATACTTACCCAATAAAGATAAGTATACCCTTCCAGAGAAACTAAGTCATAAGTGATTATATTAATTGCTTTTGTCATGAACTAGATTTTATAACATCAAATGTCTCACAGTTTTCATGGACCTTTAACCTCAGAGCAAGCCACTGTTCAGACACAACAGACAGCTTTGGGTGGATGGGGGTGGGAGGAGCCTACATAACCTTTTCTGAAAGACAAACACCTCTATCATGGCCCAGAAATTCCACTGGGTGGTAAGAAGCCAGGAGTCCTGTGACCTGCAGTGGGACTCCATGTGCTAATCTACAGCCTTTCTCCTTGACCTCTACATTCAAAAAAAAAAAAAAAAAAAAATCTTTCTTTCTCTTGGAGACAACTTCCTCTACTCCCATCCTCTTAAACCTTGTGACTGCAAATGGCATGGCTAGAACAAGCCACACACCACTGGCATGCCTGTAACCAGACAAAGAATCTAAGCAATAGATCAGATTCCTGTCAGCTGCAAAAGAGCCAGCATTTCAGCTGCTTCTCATTCTTTATTTTTAAATGGCAGAATGGGCTCAAGGGCATGGTGGCCTGTCACTCAAGAAGAGATTAAAGATTAAAAAATATAAAACCAACACCACTGAGGGTATACAAACTCACAGGAGACTGGGAGTTGAAAAAGTGCTTCAGAAAAGCATATAAAACATTTATAAACCAGTTATAAGTGTGTTTCTCTTAGTGACATGGTAGAAGGAAACTGATTAAGGGAGCAAGAGAAGAATCAAACCAGCTACAGATCAGTTCCTAGTCAATGGGACTAACAGACTAATTCTTCTGCTACTAATTTTTAAAATACTTACTTTGAGAACTCAGAGCATTAAAACGTTGGAATGCGCTCTCAACGATCAAGTTTCCTAGTCAATCGGTCCTCCAAACCAAAGAGCATGTAAAATTAAATGTAAGTCAATAAAATTTAAAGAATATGGTTAGGAAGAACTTACCTATGTAGAATACAAAATGTGATTTCTTTTTTCCCCTATACCACTACCATCACCGCCAGATAATTCTCAACTAATTCTTACAAGCTGAAGACCAACTTGGATTTTGATGTATAAACTGCTTTTGACGATATTTCATTTTAAACAGATAAACACTTTTTAAAAAAAAAATGCAAGCCGAAGACACCCTTTTGAGAAACTAAGAAAACAGATGTGGAAGCCATTTGTTTAGATGAAGAGGAATTTTCGCTTTTATAGGAATACAATGATTCATGAAGATGAAAAAAGTCTGTCATCAAGTTTACTTCAATAGATACTCTTGGGTTTGAGGCAGCTTTCTAAATATGGCCATTGCTTTTCTTCACATCTCATCTCTCCTGAAATATCTCAAACTACCACTAACAAACATTACTTTTATTGTCTTTGTTCTTTTACATTTTCTGCTTAGTTAATATATTGTGCAGGGGAAAAACCACAACTCTGGTACTACAGCATTACATACTTGCTTTTATTGCTTAGGTACAAAATACCTACTGCTTTGGTGATCTATCACAAATATGTCAGCTTTAGAATATTACAACAATAGGAATACAAGAAACCCTAACAATAACTTCTTAAATAACAGTTCTCCTCAACCCCAAAACGATAGAATAAGAGAATAGGGAAGTCTTCCCAAGAAGTCCTAACAAAGAGAAAAATCACCTTTCTTGGTTTGTGTTTACTGGAGACGCTAAGAAGAATTAAACAGGGAAGGCCAGGCGCGGTGACTCACGCCTGTAATCCCAGCACTGTGGGAGGCCAAGGTGGGTGAATCACCTGAGGTCAGGAGTTTGAGACCAGCCTGGCCAACATGGTGAAACTCCATCTCTACTTAGAAATACAAAAATTAGCCAGGTGTGGTGGCACACACCTATAGTCCTAGCTACTCAGGAGGCTGGGGCAGGAGAAACGTTTGAACCCGGGAGGTGGAGGTTGCAGTGAGCCGAGATCACGTCACTGCACTCCAGCCGCCTGGGCAATAGAGAGAGAGAGACTCACTCTCAAAAAAAAAAAAAAAAAAAAGAAAAGAAAAGAAAAAGAAAAAGAAACAAAAGGGCATTAGGAAGGGCAACAGGTCTCTTCTGAGGGAATGACGGGGTTCATCCACCCACAATCAAGAGACTGTCTTCGGATGGCCACGGTGGCTCACGCCTGCAATCCCAGCAATTTGGGAGACTGGCGCAGGCAGATCACCTGAGGTCAGGAGTTCAAGACCAGCCTGGCCAACATGGTGAAACCCCATTTCTACTAAAAATACAAAAATTAGTCAGGCGTGGTGGTGGGCACCTGTAATCCCAGCTACTCCGGAGGCTGAGGCAGGAGAACTGCTTGAATCTGGGAGGCAGAGGTTGCAGTGAGCAGAGATGGCGCCACTGCACTCTAGCCTGGGCAACAGAGTGAGACTCTGTCTCAAAAAAAACAAAACAAAACAAAACAGAGACTCTCTTCATATAACAACCCTCCTATGACTAGCACCAGAGTTCACACAATTCTCTTGTGATTTCATTATACTTGCCCACATTTTTGTGAACAACCCCTTTATCAAATCCTATTAATCCCAGTGTCATCTCTTTCCTGCCAGGATCCTGACTGACAGACCAAATAAATTTTAAAACAAACAAAAAAAGCAGTTTTGAAATGTCTTGCTTCAAACCTCATCCTCCTGAAAGTAGACTCACATGAAGCAACACCTTTTGAAAATCTAGGCCTTTTTTTTTTGAGAGGGAGTCTATCTCTTGTCATTCAGGCTGGAGTAAAATGGCGTGATCTTGGCTCACCGCAACCTCCGCCTCCTGGGTTCAAGTCATTCTCCTGCCTCAGCCTCCCAAGTAGCTGGGATTATAGGCACCTGCCACCATACCCGGTTAATTTTTGTATTTTTAGTAGAGATGGGGTTTCACCATGGTGGCAAGGCTGGTCTCGAACTCCTGACCTCAGGCGATCCACCCGCCCCGGCCTCCCAAAGTGCTGGGATTACAGAAAATCTACGCTTTTAAGACTTGTAAATAAGAAGATATGCTGTGAACTTTCTTTAAAGAGCAAGCCTTTGATATCTCTCTTTGACCATGACATATTAATAATGCTCAAATTTAAATTTCCGTTAGCCCAACTTTATCCCAAAGAGAAAGAAAAACAGTATAAGACTACCTCCACCTTATGATCTTGACAATTTTGGAAATTACTATATTATTAATATATGTTAATTTACATAGTTATATTTCCATGTATATTATTTAAGTCTCTAATTACACTGCACATTAACATTGAGGACCAGGACTGTGTCTTAACATTTGTTTTCCTCATACTAAATCATGCCTTGCAACAGTTCCTTTAACAGAGGATATATCTGAAAAATAATTTCTTGACAGTTGGAAATAGTATCAACAGTAAAAGAACATAAGCAGAAAAGCTAGCCCCAAGAGATATGCTTGGTTACTTTGGTATTTTCTTATTTGGCATGCCTTATCAAATGATTCTGCCACCAGAAGAAAAATAAAAGCCTCACTGTTAGGTGAATATAAAATTTTAGGAAAACAGCTGTATAACCATCAAGATTATTTTCCACAAGTAGCCAACATGAAACAGAATTTACAACAGAGGCAGGAAGAAGAGTAGGTGTAGTTAGAATAGAAGGAAATGAGGAGGCTCAACAAGAATTAATTACTGGTAATTACACATGCTACAGCCTCTCTTCTTTCTCCACCCTCTAGCTAATCAACAGTGGGAACAGATGTGGTCTGTGGTATTGGGGAGGGGGGTGCTTAACAGCTGTTTGGAGAACATGCCATTAAAAAGCAGCCTTGTCCACAGAAACCCAAGAGTTTTAGTGTTTGAAAGAAAAGAGGTAATGAATAATGACCACAGTCTTACTCTGAACTTCAGCTCATTCAGGCCAACGATAAAAAAAAAGTCTTTCTCCTGATTTCTAATAAACTATGGCAGTAGCTTTGATATTTTCTGTTATAAGAGTACCTCAATATTTCAATATTTGAATCTACTTCACATATCTCACCCAAGTAGTCCCAAAACCAGTATGAAAATTCAACTTTATTAAGTAAATTTTCAATAAATCTTAACTATGATAATGATTATCACAAGAAACACTCTAAAACTCCTACTATAGAGAATACCAAATTAGGATGAAACAATCCTAAATTTGCTAAACCATCTTTTTGGACATTTTTTCGTGGATAATAACTCTATGCAACATGGAACTCGGAACATCCGAGCTTACTTCTTATAAAATCTGAAGCATGTGGTACACTGTCAATGCATATAATCATTCCTAAAAAATAAAAAAAAAAAACCCAAGTTTCAGAGATAAATCAAAAAAACAATACAACCGGCTGGGCGCAGTGGCTCATGCCTGTAATCCCAGCACTTTGGGATGCCAAGGTGGGTGGATCATGAGGTTAGGAGTTCAAGACCATCCTGGCCAGCATGATGAAACTCCATCTCTACTAAAAATACAAAAATTAGCTGGGTGTGGTGGCCCACATCTGTAATCCCAGCTACTCGGGAGGCTGAGGCAGGAGAATTGCTTGAACAGGGAGGCGGAGGTTGCAGTGAGCTGAGATTGTGCCATTGCACTCCAGCCTGGGCAACAGGGCAATACTCCATCTCCAAACAAACGATAACAACAAAAAAAAAAAACAATCAAGGCTTTAACAGTTTAGCGTACTAATAGAACAAAAGTTCCAACATGTTTGTGCTTCCTCCAAAGTCTGATGACTACCAGTTGGGCGGGGTCAGTGACATCTCCTACCTCATCTAGGATACCTCCAAGTTTCAAGGAATGAGGACAGGTGACACAGGTCTGGCTTCCGGAATTCATAGTTGACTGCTACTTATGATCTGAAACCCTTACACTGGAATAGCAGAGAAGATTTTTGTCTTCGGAACCATTTAGGCTCCAAAAGGCTGTATAATAAGTCCATTTGTTCACAAATCCAAAGCAGTGCTCAATAAATGATTATGCCACCGATTGATAGTAAGCATATTGCCTGCTTTTGCTGAAATGTGCAACTGTGTTAGAACCTCTGAAAGTTCTTGAGCAGCTTACTGCAAGTCCTTCTTAGGTTAAATGTGTTTATATATATATATATATATACACACACACACACACACACACACACACACATAAAAATAAATAAGTGGGGGGCTGCATATACACGTAAAATTAGCGTACATATTCATATACATTTGCAGGATATGACACTAATTTCTCATATCTAATCTTATTAAACTGAACTTGCATATTCTCAATTTTACTTCTGTGTATTTTTGGGGCAACTTCAAAAATTTCATTCAGTTTCAGTATATATAAATTGCACAAAACTATGATTCAATCCTGTTGGGGATAATTAGAGAAAGATGAAGCTGCAGTTGAGAATAGGAAAGGAAGGTAAAAGCTAACGTTGGAACAGAAATAAAGATTTTTAGAATGAAGCCACACTCTGACGGCATCTAAGTCAGCAGGAGGGGGCAGGATGTGAGTGGGGAGCTCCAGGGAGATGGACGTCAACAATTTCTCCATTTAAAAATCAGAAAGGCAACGAATAGTGCCAAAGAAAATTAGCCATAGTGGAGGAGGAGAAATGTCTCAGAGCATGCTTATCTGCAACAAAGCCAATTTTCTCTTAAGGGATAGTAAATGAAAAAGAAAATGGATCCCTTATTGCTAAATAAAAGAATATAAAGGGTCATTTGTATTACGTTGAGAAGATTTAAATGAATGTAAATACTGTTTGTTCTTAAGAATTTCCATAGACACACCCTAAACTTCAAACCTCCTGCAACTATAGTTTCTATGAAGTCTAAAGTTCTGAGTTAATTTCTACATCTAACCACAGTTTTCAGGAACCTCTTCCTCCTGAAGAGTAAAGGACTATACCCTTCCTTTGCAATTCACCAGGATAAAGCTATTCTTTTTGGTGTACTCTGTAAACCCACCTTTAGATCCTGAGAAATAATTCTAATTATCTGCAAAAGAGTACATAAGAAAGTTTAAATTAATCCTTCATCCTGAATTATGTTGCTTTTCTGCATCAGCAAAGACACATTACCATGCAAAATAATGAGCTTTTTTTCTTGATAGAGAATATATTTGGGAGAGAAATGGGAGTTTCTGGCAAAAAATAAAGGCTTCATTACTTTAGCTTTAAATGTAAATTTGGCACTCAGCGGCTTGCAAGTTAGGACAGTTTTCCTTACACAAGATAAGATGAATTATATTTTATTCCTTAGTTCTTAACAAGAGTCACTTCCTTAGACATACCTAACCCTTAAACAAAGGCTGTTCTTTGTCATAGCTAGGGAAATGTTTTTATTACTGATGTTCTTTAAATACGAATAGAAATCTCTTTTCCATACTCATGCTTATAACAAGCTGTTACTTCAGCAAAGAAGATCTAAAATGAATATAGAAAAAAAGGGGACTATTTGCTTTCTCTGTGAACATTACACATATCACCCGACCTAACGGAAAGGCCTTAAAAAAAAAATCCATGAACACAGGCCCTTTCCATGTATTTGTGTCTTCAATTTCTTTCATCAATGTTTTATAGTTTATAATGTATAGGTCTTCTACCTCCTTGGTTTAATTTAATCCTAAGTATTTTATTCTTTTTAATGCCATCGCAAATGAGATTTCTCTTAATACTTTTTTTCAGATAGTTTATTGTTAGTGTATAGAAACAACTGAGTTTTGTATGTTGATTTTGTATCCTCCAAATTTACGGAATTCACTTATTAGGTCTAACAGTTCTTTGGTGGAGTCTTTAGCGTTTTCTATATATAAGATCATGTCATCTACAAACATTTAACTTCTTCCTTTCTGATTTGCATGCCTTTTACTTTTTTCTCTTGCCTAACTGCTCTGCCTAGGACTTCCACTACTATGTAGAATAGAAGTAGTAAAAGTGGGCATCCTTATCTTGTTCCCAATCTTAGATGAAAAGATTTCCACTTTTCACTGTTGTGTGTGATTTTAGCTGTGGGCTTGTCATACATGGCTTTTATTGTGTTGAGGTACTTTCCTTCCATATCTAATTTGTTGAGGGGTTTTATCATGAAAGGATATTGAATTTTGTCAAATGCTTTTTCTGCATCTATTATCATATGATTTTTATCTTTCATTCTGTTAATGTGGTGTATCACATTTACTGACTTGCATACGTTGAAACATTCTTATACACCAGGGATAAATCCCATTTGATTATGATGTATGATTCTTGTAATGCCCTGTTAAATTCGGTTTGCTAGTAGTATTTTATTGGGGATTTTTGCGTCTGTGTTCATCAGGGATACTGGCCTGTAATTTTATTTTCTTGTAGCATCCTTATCTGGCTTTAGTGTCAGGTTAATGCTGGCCTCATAAAATGAATTATCATCTTTAAAATGAGAATTAATGTTGTTAAAGTATCCATACTCCCCAAAGCAATCTATGGATTCAATGTCATTCCTATCAAAATTCCAGTGGCATTTTTCACAGAAATAGAAAAAACAATCCTAAAACTTGCATGAAACCACAACAAAAGACCCCAAATAGCCAAAGTAATCTTAAGAAAGAACAAAGCTGGAGGCATCACACTCCCTGATTTCAAACTGTGTTACAAAACTATGGTAATCAAAACAATATGGTACTGACATAAAAACAGATACAAAGACCAATGGAACAGAACAGAGAACCCAGATATAAACCCTTGCATACATGGTCAACCAATCTTTGACAAGAGGGTCAAGAACTCACAATGGGGAAAGAAAAGTCTCCTCAATAAATGGTACTGGGAAAACTAGATATCCACATACGAAAGAATAAAATTAAATCCTTGTCTCATACTATATGCAAAAATTAACTCAAAATGGATCTAAAACTTAAATGTAAGACTGGAAACCATAAACTCCTAGAAGAAAATATAGGGGAAAAAAGTTCCCTGACATTGGTGTTGGCAATGATTTTTTTAGATATGACACCAAAAGCACAGGCAACAACAGCAAAAATAAATAAGTAGGACCGCAACAAACTAAAAAGAAAGCAATCAACAAAACGAAAAGACAACCTACAAAAATGAGAGAAAATATTTGCAAACCATTTATCTGATAAGGGGTTAATATCTGAAACATATAAGAAACCTACACAACTCAACAGCAAAAAAACAAACCACCAGATTAAAAAATGGCCTGTAATCCCAGCTACTCAGGAGGCTAACGTGGGAGGATCACTTGAGGCCAGGAGTTCAAGACCAGCCTGGGCAACACAGCAAGACTCTGTCTTTAAAAAAGAAATTAGGGAGGCTCTGGTGGGTGGATCACTTGAGCTCTGGAGTTCAAGACCAGCCTGGGCAATATGGCAAAACCTGGCAAAAACCCATCTTTACAAAAAATTAGAAGGGCATGGTGGCACATGCCTATGCCTGTAGTCCTAGCTACTGGGGTGGCTGAGGTGGGAGGATCTCCTGAGCCTGGGAGGTAGAGATTGCAGTGAGCCCTGACTATGCCACTATACTCCAGCCTGGGCCACAGGTGAGGCCGTCTCAAAAAAAAAAAAAAAAAAAAAAAAATAGCCAGGCCTGATGATGATGATGCACACCTACAGTCCCAGCTACCTGGGAGGCTGAGGTGGGAGGATCACTTGAACCCAGGAGTTTGAGGCTGCAGTGAGCTATGATTGTGCCATTGCACTACAGCCTAGGCAACAGAATGAGACCCTGTCCCTAAAAATAAAATAAAAATAAATGGGCAAAGGACCTGAATAGATATTTTTCCAAAGAAGACACAGAAACGGCCAACAGGTATATGAAAAGGTACTCAACATCACTAATCATCAGAGACACGCAAATCACAACCACAGTGACTTGCCATCTCACATCTGTTAGGATAGCTATATACAACACGTTTACAAGGTTGTGAAGAGAAAGAACCCTTGTACACTGTTGGTGGCAATGTAAACTGGGATAGCCATTATGGAAAGCAGTATGGAGGTTCCCCAAAAAATTACATCCAAAGAAAATGAAATCAGTTATCTTGAAGAGGTTTATCTGTATGCCCATGTTCACTGCAGCATTATTCACAATGGCCAAGATATGGAAACAACCTAAGTGTCCGCTGAGGGATAAATGGATGAACAAAATGTGGGACGTATACACACATACAAAATGGAATGTATTATTTGGCCATAAAAAAGGAAATCCTGCCATTTGCAACGACATGGATGAACCTGGAGGACATTATGCAAAGTGAAATAAGCCAGCCACAGAAAAACAAATGCTGTATGATGTAACTTATATGTGGAATCTAAAAACATTGAACTCATAGAAGCAGAGAGTAGAAGAGTGGTTATCAGGGTCTGTCTGGGGAGTGGAGGAAATGAGAAGACGTTGGTCAAAGGGGATGAACTTTCAGTTATAAGATGAACAAGCTCTGGGTATCTATTGTACAGCATGCATAGTGATGGATGTGTTAATTAATTTGGTTGTGGTAATCACTGCACAATGTATATGCATATCAAATCATCACACTGTACACCTTTAATATATCTTTGTCAATTAAATATTTTTTTAAAAAAACGTTGCCCTTTAATATTGTCTGACTTTGCAAGAAAGTAATGACTTTTAAAAGTGAAAAAGGGATTAAACATACAATCAATCATTCAGAATCACACTACTGTAACAACTGCCAGTGTTTGTGGTACTCTGCTCTTGTTTTTTGTAAAACGCAATCATTTTTTCGAAATTCACACAATTTTCTTCATCTATCTAGAATTTAGTATGTATCCAGATACACTTCTGTCCTACAAAGCTCCAATTCTGTCCTTCACCATGGAATAGCGCTGGTCACCCCTAATAAATATGCCTCTCCATTATATTCAGTCACTCATGAGACCATTTTTACACAGGCAAGGATCAAAGGGGTTTCTCTGGATGTTTCGTCCCAGTTAAACTGAATACATTACAGGATACTACATCCTTAAAACCTCAAGTTCCCTGAATCACTCATGGCAAAAATACAGTCTTTGGATGTTAGCCTGGATTTTTTCTTTCATTCTGTACAATGTGAACATATAAGCAGAAAGAGAAAAAGGAAATTTATTATCTTACTGAATTAACTTGTAACACTTAAGAACCTAACAAGTGATAACTCATTTTTAGTATCAGCTATACATTTGAGAGATTCTCCAATTGTCAAGTGCCTTTTCAAGCTAAACTCCCTAACTAATATTTTATCTGAATATGACTGACCTGAATTTTTGCATCATGATATCTTAATTTGGTGAATCATCTTAAGATTACTGTCAGTTGGTCGCTTCTCCTTATATGATAACTACGTGTTTTCTGTTTAGTGCAGAACAGTGTACCTGCACCTATCTTTTCTACTGCACTCCAGCGGACATTTTTATTATATTAGTGTCTACTTCAATTCCCACTGCTGCTTACCTGTGAGACCTATAACTTAGGAGGCGCTAAGAAAATAAAAGATTTATGTGATGTTTTATTTTTATTTATTTATTTTTTGAGACAGAGTTTTGCTCTGTTGCTCAGGCTAGAGTGCAGTGGCACAATCTCGGCTCACTGCAGCCTCTGCCTCCTGGATTCAAGTGATTCTCTTGCCTCAGCCTCCTGAGTAGCTGGGACTACAGTCGCATGCCACCACACCTGGCTCATTTTTTGTATTTTAGTAGAGACGAAGTTTCGCCATATTGGCCAGGCTGGTCTCGAACTTCTGACCTCAGGTGATCAGCCTGCCTCAGCCTCCCAGTTTTACATATATTTTAAAAAATCTATTTTCCCCCTTCAGACTGCCAAAATACCTTCTTTTATGGACAAATTTAATTGCTTTGTGAAATTTTAGGCTGTGCTTCTAAGAATTCTTAACACCAACTTGATCTTTAAAGTCTTTTCTTGATTTATTTCTTTTTTTAGGCTAATAAAAATACCAGGCCATTCTCAACCATTTTTTAGTCTCCACACCATTCGTAAAATATATCCCAATTAATAACAGTTTTCCTTACATTACTTGTGCAGATATCAGTGTTCTGATTCTGCACTGTCCAGTATGGTAGCCACTAGCCACAGGTGACTATTTGAATAAATTATTTAAAGTCAAATAAAAATTCAGTTTCTAAGTCACACTAGCCACATTTCAAGTGCTCAATAGCCATTATGTGGCTAGTGACTGCAGTTAGTACAGATATAGAACATTTCCATCATTGTAGGAAGTACTATTAGAAAGCGTTGTTCTAGAAATCTAATTTCTGCTTAGTTTTTCGGGGGAAGATAATTTTAAAAAATATATGTAAAACAGTATTTTACATCATCTAGGCAGGCTCAGCGGATCTATTTAGAAATATAAATCTTGGCCAGGCACAGTGGCTCATGCCTATAATCCCAGCACTTTAGGAGGCTGAGGAGGGCGAATCATTCGAGACCAGACTGGCCAACATGGTGAAATCCCATGTCTACTAAAAATACAAAAATTAGCCAGGCGTGGTGGCTTGCACCTGTAATCCCAGCTACTCAGGAAGCTGAGGCAGGAGAATCACTTGAACCCTGGAGGCGGAGGTTGCAGTGAGCTGAGATTGCGCCAGCTTGGGTGACAGAGTGAGACTCCATCGCCAAAAAAAATATATATATATATAAATCTTGCAGATAACATGATAAATGATAGAATTATTTGATTATCTTCCCCCGAAAAACTAAGCAGAAATTAGATTTCTAGAACAACGCTTTCTAATAGTACTTCCTACAATGATGGAAATGTTCTATATCTGTACTAACTGCAGTCACTAGCCACATAATGGCTATTGAGCACTTGAAATGTGGCTAGTGTGACTTAGAAACTGAATTTTTATTTGACTTTAAATAATTTATTCAAATAGTCACCTGTGGCTAGTGGCTACCATACTGGACAGTGCAGAATCAGAACACTGATATCTGCACAAGTAATGTAAGGAAAACTGTTATTAATTGGGATATATTTTACGAATGGTGTGGAGACTAAAAAATGGTTGAGAATGGCCTGGTATTTTTATTAGCCTAAAAAAAGAAATAAATCAAGAAAAGACTTTAAAGATCAAGTTGGTGTTAAGAATTCTTAGAAGCACAGCCTAAAATTTCACAAAGCAATTAAATTTGTCCATAAAAGAAGGTATTTTGGCAGTCTGAAGGGGGAAAATAGATTTTCCTATTTCTCAGGCCAAAAATTTACAGTACAAAAGAGTGTAGGTAAGGTTATGGTTGACTAGAAAGCAGAAATGGTTACCAACATACCTACACATTATATATTACACTTGTGAAATTTAGATAACTCAAGTGACAGGGCTCTGTGAAAAAACTACAAAGCACTACACACATATATCACTATGTACTTTCACTACTGCTATTATTGTTATGGTTCTTGCCTCCAAGGAACTTGCAAACAGGTAACTGCCAAGGCTTTGCTGGCTGACCATAGGTTTTGGTGGATATATGGACAGTGATACCACTTTATTTGTACTGAAAACATGACAACCATGGCTATCATTGGGTCTTAACATCGTTTACTTTTTTAAACAGTAAACTGAGTAGTACTTTAACCCAAATTGTGGACCACTGGTGTACACACAATAATTGAAGGAACAATATAAGAATCTAGTACGTGAAAATGGCTCACAATTCCAGTGTTTGGGTCTCTATTAGACCTCAAGGCATGTGATTCATCCCTGAAGGCATGTTCCCTGGATCTTTTAAAGAGAATTATAGTATCTCCCCTCATTAAACAACAACAAAAATCAAACATGTATGCTTGGGTTCCAGGACTTTCTAGGTTCAAGTTTAGCTATTTACTACGTTTTCAAATAAATTCGTTTTACCTTAAGACAGATTAGCCTCTCCTGTGGAAACATGGTAGAAGTGGGGACTGATTTAATAAGGGTTTGGCATCAGTAATTCATATAAAAAAACAGAAGTCAAATCTTCCATTACCACTGGAACAGAATAAAACTATATTATTGGCAGTACATGGGGACAACTGTAAGGGACTCAAACACTTCCTCCACACCATGGATGTAAGGGAGAAAAAAAGGATACCCTCTGAGGGTAAAACCCACTTGCACAATGGCTAAGGTAGCACTCTGTTGAAATCAACCAAGAGACTCTCTAAAGGTGTTTACCTAAGCTCAGAATTTGGAAGCCTCTACGTGTTTCCAAAGGTGATATAAGTTTAATCTTAGGAAGCAGGCCTGGAATGTGCTTGTCACTTAGTGAACTGTATTGTAGCTTGGTTTGAAAAAGATTGTGTGAACAAAGGAAAATGGTCAGCATAAAAATAAGTCCAAAGACCCAGACAGTGGCAAGCTTTACTGCTCAGCATTACTTAGGGAAAACCCAAATAGTCTCTGTGGCAGGTGTGTCCTAATCATGGATTATCTATCCAAGTCCCTTTGTTTTGATTCCATTCTCACCAAGCAACCTTGTGATTGTAATTTGGCTTCCCATGTGGGTTGTCTATAAAGAGAAAATGCACTAATCTCTCAGTTCGACCTCACCAGTCTAATTAACAGCTGTAGTTCTCATTTCAGATGAACAAATTGGCATTAGGGCAAGTACATGTGAGTCTGACCATCCACAGTGTGCTAACAGGGTTGGATTTCTGAGCTTCTAAGAATATAAGCTCCTCATTCACCACTGAACCTCCTGTGCCTAGAACAGTGCATGGTTCCTGACAGCTACTCAGTAAATACCAGGCTGAGATCCAGAGACCTAAGATGACTTCTTCTAGCATTTTTCAATTCAAATTACAATATATACTAAAATTGGCATAAATGCTCGGTATAAAAGGATCAGAAAATGGATTCCACTACAAATAAAATATTTAAGTACCATAGCATTAATATGACCTAATGCTAATTTACTTGATACAATACACATTAAGCAATTAGAAATGCTTTGTTTTTAGGCCTAAAACATCATTTTCTCTTGAAAAACTTCCCCATGACAAGCAAAAGCATTCAAAATCATTCAGAAGCTTAACATATTCAGTACTCAAAATGGTCATTTTTTTAAAAAGCTCGCTTTTAAAAGTGTAAAAATTTCTCCCACTGAAAATATTTTGAAAAGAGCTAGCCCGACATTTCTCTTTTTCACCTTTCCCTAACTCTGTAATTTACTCTAATATCCAGTGGGGTTATTCCGTATCAGATCCAATAAAGGCAACAATGAATAAACAGTGCTGCTCAATTATCCAGTTCCACACTTTCATTATAGCAAAGCACATCTGGCTTTGCTAGAATGTCACAAAACCAAAACCCAGAGATTCCATCTTCAGCATCGGGCAAAAATAGCCTCTTACAGAAAACAATGATAACCTCCAGACAATGTAAAAAGCCACTATCTGAAGGCACTGGAGTGCAACAAAAAACCTGCCAAAAATGGAGGGATGTCTACAATTGGTAAAAAGGAAAGGCACCAGGCAACATGCCCATTTCTTCTGGCTTGAAGAGCCAGAAGACAGAGTTCAGGGTGACTACCATCGCTGGAAAAAAAGAAAAGACACAAATTACCAACATCAGCAATGAGAGATGACACCATTACCAATTCTAGATATTAAAAGGATAAAAAGGGAATGTTATTTAAAAATTTCGTGCCAATAAATCAGACAAATTTCTTGAAAGGCACAAACTATTATACTAAAGCTCACTCAAGAAGAAACAGACAACCTGAATGTCTGTCAAAGAAACTGAACTTGTAGTTAAAAATTTTTAAACAAATAAAAGTCCAGGCCCAGATAGCTTCAGTGGTGAATTACTCCGAACATTTAAGGACAAAATAATACCATTTCTACACAAACGCTCCCAGAAAATGGAAGAGGAAGGAATATTTCTCAATACATTGTGAGGGCAGCATTACCCTGGTCTGACCAAGACTTACAAAGATATTACAAGAAAAGAAAATTTCAGACCAATATTCCTCATAAACATACATGTAAAAATTCTAAACGTTTTAGTTAACTAAAAATTCAAAAATAAAGTATTCATAGACCATGACCAAGTCGGGTTTATCCCAGAAATGCAAGGTTGACTTAACACCTGAAGAAGCAATCATTATAAATCACCATATTAACAAACTAAAATATAAAACAGAACAAAACAAGAAAAATCTTATGATCATTTCAATAGACATAGAAAAGGCATTTGAAAAAATCCAACACTCATTAAAAAACTCTCAAGAAAGTAGAACAAAAAGGTATTTCCTCAACTTGAAAAAGGATATATAAAAAAAAATCTTCAGCTGACAACATACTTAATGCTGAAAGACTGAATGCTTTCCCCCTAATATCAGAAACAAGATAAGGATTTTTTATCTCACCACTTCTATTCAACAGGATACTGGACCAACATGCATTGGCTTCACTGGTGAATTCTACCAAACATTTAAAGAACAGCATCTCAAATTCTTCCAAAAGTAAAGAGGAAGGAACCATTCCAACCTCATTTTACAAGGCCAGCATTACCTTGATACCAAAGCTAATCAAATATATGAAAAGAAAAAGAAAACTACAGGCCGATCTCCTGATGAACACAGATATAAAAATCCTCAATAAAATACTAACAAACCAAATTCAACAGCACATTAAAAAGGATCATATACCAACATCAAGTGGGATATAATAATAACCACAAATACGGTGGTGAAATGCTGTAGAAAGAGCTCAAGCTATGTCAGACTGAACTACAAGAAATGGCTGATATTCAACCATTTTTGCTCTTAAAAAAATATGGCAATTATATATGTTACAACCATTAGTAGGGTTTAGACACAGACTGGAGCCAAAATGACTGCATTTGAATCCTGGCTCTACTCATTATTAGTTGTGTGACTTTGTGTATGTTACATAACCTCAGTTTTCTCAACTGTAACATGGGTATACAGCAGTACCTACTTCATAGGCTTGTTCTGAGGAGTTAATGAGTTAACATATATAAAGCCTCTAGAACAGTGTCTGGCTCATGGTAAAACTAGGTCAGTGTGAGCTATTATGCATTAAATCCTGGCTCTGGCACTTCCTTTTTTAGTGACCTTAAGAAGGTTCTTCAACCTGTTTCCTCAAATGGTAAAACGCAGAGGTTGAATTTGACTACCTAGAAAGTCAGGACCAGTTCTTAAATTATATTATTGTACAAATGTAAAAGCAGAGGACAAAAGCCATACTACATGAACAAAACAATATCATTTGCTAAATGATTGTCTGAGGTCATTCTTTAGTTTCTCTTGGAACTCACACATGGACCTCAAGGTTAGAAATCAATGTCTAGGCCAGGTGCGGTGGCTCACACCTGTAATCCCAGCATTTTGGGAGGCTGAGGCAGGTGGATCACGAGGTCAGGAGCTCGAGACTAGCCTGGCCAAGGTGGTGAAACACTGTCTCTACTAAAAATACAAAAATTAGCTGGGTGTGGTGGTGGGCAGCTGTAATCCCAACTACTTGGGAGGCTGAGGCAGGAAAATCGCTTGAACCCAGGAGGCGGAGGTTGCAGAGAGCCAAGATGGTGCCACTGCACTCCAGCCTGGGTGACAAAAAAAAAAAAAAAGAAATCAATGTCTAATCAGTTCCTGGATTGAAATCAATTAGCTAAATCAGTAGTGTCCAGTAAAATGGCTTCCTATCTTATTTTTATAGCAAACTACTTCATCTCCAGTCATTCCAAGAAGTTCAACAGACATAACCGTTATTTGTTTAAATCCGACAATGTGCTGAATGCCAAGAACGTTTACATGCTGAGTATAGAGTAACATCACAAAGCAGTTAAAATGATAAATGTCAACCCAGAGCCAACCACCTCGGTTCAAATCCTAATTCCATTGTTACATCTGTGACCTTAGGTGAGCAATTTAACCTCTCTATAGCTGCTTTCCTTTTCTGAAAAAAAGGAAAAATAATATCACAGGGTTTCTATGAGGATTAAGTCATGTATGTAAAATACTTAGGATAGTGCCCAGAGCATAGGGAAAAAACCCATATTAGCTAGATCAAAGTCAGATGATTTTTCAAAAGCTCTCAAAACCAAAATAATTTTAGCATATTTTAGTTCGGCAAATAAGGGTAGGCCATCCAACATGTTAAGGATGCCTCTCAAGACAAGTAGCTCACGCCTGTAATCCCATCACTTTGGGAGGCCAAGGTGGGCAGATTGCTTGAGGTGAGGAGTTCGAGACCAGTCTGGCCAACATGGTGAAACTCCATCTCGACTAAAAATACAAAGATTAGCCAGGCATGGTGGCGGGCACCCATAGTCCCAGCTACTCAGGAGGCTGGGGCAGGAGAATCACTTGAACCTGGGAGGCGGAGGGTGCAGTGAGCCGAGATCGTGCCACTGCACTCCAGAGCAAGACTCCATCTTGGGGGAAAAATAAATAAATAAAGTAGCAACACATTATCCAAAACTTAGATGCCAAGCTACTCTTACCTTGTCTCATAAAAAGGAAGAAACTATTAAGAATATATGACCACTCTAATCACAGGTAAATCTGAATAACAAATCACATCAAATAAAGTCACTTACTAACTAGAACATCTTTAGTTTTTTGCTCTTTAAACAATTCCATCTTCCATTTCCAAAACGTATACAAATATTAAAATAATGCTTTTCTTTTAACTTGGTATTACTAATTCTTATTGACATCGGATATATGCACAACTATTTACAAGACCATATAACATTACTTTTAACTGTGTATACTTTCCACCCTGAACCATTAAGCCAGTCCTTTGTTTCACTTCCTCTTTATATTAGTAGCCAAGTGATTACCTGCCCATACTTTCAGTTTCTTTAGCCCATAGAAGCAATTAATGGCAACAAAAAAGCTTAAATGCTTTATAGAGAAAGTTCAACTCTGTACCCATTAAAGAACTCCCTCCACCTCTCCCCACTCACCTTAGCCCTTGGCACCTACCACTTAAGGATTCCATAAGGATGAGAGATAGATAGCAGTCTTTTTCCCAAGATCCCAAAAGGCAAATATATCTACTTCTTACTCTACTGTAACTGCCAGTGAATTGCATAGTGCACCTGTGTTGTGTGCACCTGCACACTTAAAAATGGTTAAGATGGCAAATTTTCCATTATGTGTTTTTTAATACAAGACAACACAATAAGCTTTTTAAAATAAAAAATTAAAGACAAAAAGTTAATTATTTGAAAAAATATATTCACCTAATAACTTTTCCATTGCCTTAACAGGAACATATAATACAAATAGAATGCTATTAAAGTTCTTCCCAAAACAATACAATCTCAGCGTTTCAAATAATTTTAGCCCTACACACCCAAGTTAGTTGCTCAGAATGCCTTTAGTGTAACCAAAACTTAACAAGACATTTTCCCTGTGAGCAGGATTTTACCAAAATATGCATACAGCAAGGATGATTAGAAAGTTATTTGGTCAAATCTTTTTGTATTGTATTTCATGAGCACAAACCCAACTTAGCTGAAACTCCCCCTCCCTCAAAAAAGCAGAGATAAACTGATAAAACTGTATGTAAGTCTGCCTATTACCAGTACTGGTTTTTAAATATGCCTTGAGAAAGCTTGGGATTCGGTCAAACATTGCTGAAAAACACACATCTTGACCCAGTACTGAATCCTAAGAATAATGTCCATCAATAACTGAAATAAAGAAATCCTCTGAAGTATCAATTACCAAGGATTAAACAAAAGATTTGCTTGAGTTTGAAGGAAAAGCAATTCTGGTTAAGAAAAGAATGAATGAGAAATACACTTTCAGCTTGTCTTAGGCCTAGATCACATTCATCAACAATTTCAAGCTCATGTTCTTCCTGGTTCAGTTTTGCTATCATTTGTTCGTATTTTAATAGTTTACAGGCACCCAGTTTCTCTTTCTCATACTACTGGCTGCCAAAATTCTCAACTACAGATTTTTTAAATGTCATAAGCACTTGAGAAAATAAGAAATAATCATGTAAAAACACAGTGAGAATAAACCAAAGCAGTTTCTCCATCAGAAAATGAGGCCCCGTGCTTTGTGACAATCGTTCTAGGGAAGTTGTTTTGACAGTCATCAATAGCAAATAGAAATGTGTCCCTAGCCTATATTAAATAAAATATTTAAGTACAGTTTTGTAAACTCCAAACTATCCACAGATCTATAACAAGGTTGAGAAAGGCACAAACTACTGTCTTTTCACATGCTTTGCTATAGCTTATAGCTTTTCCTGAATAGTTTCCAGCTCTTAACCAATTTAGGAAAAGAAAAGGGGGGAAAATGCTGTACAAATCAGATTTACCCAACTAAACTGGGAAAAAGAGGAGAAAAGAGCCTTTAAAAAAACCGTGCATGCAATAATTATGTTTTCCTACTTTACCCCCTTCCTTCACCATGCATTACATTATCAGCATGAGTCTTCCAGATGACTTTTAAGTGGCAATAAGAGAGTAAGTATTCTGTTAACTGGGTAAAAGGTGGATAAAATAAATATAGTCAGCTCAGACTTTCTGAAGACTATGGAACAGCTGAAGTTACTTAATACAAACGATAAAACCTGCTTGGACTATTGACTCAACAACTACACTGTTTTACTGAGACAGTCATTTTCTTATATAATGATTCAATACTTTCTAAATGCTGCGGTGGTGTTCTATAGCAGTTATAAGAGCAGTGAGATCCAATCAGATCTGGCTTGGGAAGGTACCTCTAGGTTTTATATCAACCCTGATTCTGGCTCAGTGGGACCTTATGGACTTACATTTTTTCATCCGTAAAATGAGGGGGCTGGACTAGAAGGTTCCTTTCAGCCTAAATGAGATGAGTCTAAAAATCTAACGTTTAGTAATCTTTTAAAATATCTTCTACCTCTGTCGTTTTAATTTCAAAAAGTTCTACATTGTGCATATAACACAACACAAGAGTAAACACAGACACATTCCTCTTTATGGTTTCTATGTTCTAAGAATCTTTGGAGCTCTACGTACAATCCTCCTATTGAAGACTACAAAGCTGTTGGTTTCATAAATTCGAAAGATTAAAAGGAGAAGCAAAGGCTTCTTAAGGCAGTAGGCTTAACACTCTGGCTCAGAATATATGCAGTGAGACTCTAGGCCTTGAAAGCATCAGAACCATTCCCACAGTGCTCGTGTGTACATCACTGTTTCAAATCACTCTGATAATGCATTTGCGTGCTCTAGATTCTGGCTGGTAAAATGATACTACTCAAAAGGAGTAAAATTAATATGGCTACAAAAGAACATCCACTGTAAAATTCCACAGATGCTTTCTCTAAAACATATTAACCCACCTGGCACACAGAGCAGCAACTCTTTGGGCTTCTCACTGTACAGCATGGACCTCAGTTAGTGCTTCTGTACCACAAGCTATAGACACACACTGGTATCAACAGCAAAATGCAGTGGTGCCAGGAATTTATCACTTCAACCATTCATTACCAGATGGCAAAACTAAGGACAAACCACAACATTAAAAAACATGGGGTGGAAAATTTTTTCAGGACTTTGACTCTGAATTTAGTTTTCCTGAGGTATTTGCTAATAATGGATTTTATAAACACAAAAAAGAAAAAAAAAACCCCACATAATTTAAAATTTGAGCAGTAAAAGTTCGTATGTACGTAACATCAAACACATTTAAAAAAAGACATGGTGTGATTATATCTGTTTAAAATCCCACTAGTCATCTAACAAATGAACAGTTAAACCTTTTGCTTTCAAGATAATACCAAGTTTCATGAAAGAATCTCAAAGAACGTTGTATACTACATGTCATTAACTCCCATAAACCCTTGACAAGTGTGGCAAAAAGCCAATGCTCCAAATATTATAAATGGGGAGAGCGGCACAAAACAATTACACAATTGATGTGTCAGAAATTATTCAGCAAAGAACCCTGAAAAGAAAAAGCAATTGGTTGGGCTCCCAATTCAGCTTTCTAACTTTATTTTGAAGCTACCTTTAAATAGCATAAGGCAAGGAACCAGAGTTCATAATGACAGAAAAATAATCTCAGCCCAAGGTATACAAGCCCGCATAGTATATACAACAGTGTGGTCTCAATTGCTCCTTCCCAGGGGATTAGAATATTGATGCTGAATTTAGGCAAGAAATCAGACAAGCAGAGAAACCCAGTGCCCAGAGCTACTGAGCGAAAAAGGTAAAGTCCACGCTTGGCCCTGAATAAAGTAACAAGAGTACATTTGGCATGGTCAAAAACTTCTGCTTGTTTTTTTTAAATACAATTCTGAGATACACCTTGCAGGCAACAATCTTCTATTTTCTTGTACGCTTATGAAAAATGTGCCCTTGGTTCAAATACTCATCCTCTAGGCATTGCTGCTGAGGAGGGAGCAGCCTGGGATGCTAAGCTGGGCTGTAAAACTGAATCAAGCTGAGGAATGGGCCACTGTCAGGCTGACACACAACAGGTGAAAGAAACTGAAGCAGGGAGGGCAGAGTGGGCAAGGATTAGCAGCATCATCCCTTCCAAAGATGTACTCGTGGGGCCTTACTGCATGATATGTGATAATCCTACATATGCCACTCAAAATCACAGAATCAGCCTAGAGTTGGAAGGCACTTTAGAGGTCATCTAGTCTCACCTGTAGCCAAAGAAGCCCTCTCTTTTCAATTATGTACTTGTAATGATCTGGAAGCTTGTACCTGAATTCTTTCACTACTTGAAAGGGCAACTCCACTGTTAAGTAGAGAGAATTGGTAGAAAGTATCTTATCACTAATTCCTATCAATAAACCATATCTCTACCTTCTGGAGCTACACAGTATAACTCTCAGCCCTATCTTTACATGACAGTTCTAATATTACAAAACATAAATGCAAAACTTACACATTTCATTTGCAATATGGGCCCATCCCACCAGCATACAAAGCATTTATGACGTTGACTCAGGTATTCCTTTATTTAAGAAGTGTTATCTACCATCTGAGAGAGATTAACAACAAGAGCAGCTCATCTTTATTGATCACTTACTAAGGGCCAGAAACTATTCTCAGTGCTTTACATTTAATAACTTATTTAATCTTCTCAACAAATGTTATGAGGTAAATATTCTGTTGATTCCTGTTTTATTATAGATGAGGAAACTAAGACACAGAGAGGTTAGGTAACTTTGCCCAAAGCCACACAGCTAATAGGTAGCAGTTTGACTCCAGAAGGAATGCTCTCAGCACTCTAGCTCCCTTGCTCAGGGAGCCCACAGTACGGTACAAAAGAACTTATAGCCATCCTTCTTGCTTTGTGGCATACCTGGAAACCTGTTAAGCTCATGTTCTGTTTACATCAAAATCACTACAAATAACATTGTTCAGTACAGGGTCACTAAGCCTCACCACATAATAATAAAGGTGTCCCTCCCAGTTGATGATAACCCACTAATAAAACCTTTCCAGAGTATAGTTGTTCTGCAAACAAGAGATCCCTGATTCTATTTGCATTCAGTTCACATTGTTTGATTGGACAAGAAAGATATCATGAAAAACTTTGTTAGGTCCCTTGATAAAATCAAATTATATATCCTTGTTTAGTAAACTTATCAAAGGTAGAAAAACAAAATTGGTCAATCCTGTTTTTTCTCTTGGTCTTAGAAGTAACTAACTGTGGCGATGTTGTATCAGGTAGGTTCTTTCACACACTGCTAGTAAAAGCAGAAATGAGTATATCTATCGTGTACGTACCCCCATTTTCTTTATCCAGTCTACCACTGATGGGCATTTAGGTTGATTCTATGTCTTTGCTATTATGAATAGTGCTGCAATCAACAGACACATGCATGTCTTTATAGTATCATAATTTATATTCCTTTTGGTATATATCCAGTAATGGGATTGCTGGGTCAAATAGTAGTTCTGTTTTTAGGTCTTTGAGGAAGCACCACACTGTCTTCCACAATGGTTGACTAATTTACAGGTATAAAAAAGAATGAGATCATGTCCACTGCAGGAACATGGATGGAGCTGGAAGCCATTATCCCTAGCAAACTAACACAGTAACAGAAAACCAAATACTGCATGTTCTCACTTATAAGTGGGAGCTAAATGATGAGAACACATGAACACACAGAGGGGAGCAACACACACTGGGCCTCTTGGAGGGTGGAGGCTGAGAGGAGGGAGACGATCAGGAAAAATACCTAATAAGTATTAGGCTCAATCCCTGGATGACAAAATAACGTATACAACCCCCATGACACAAGTTTACCTGTATAACAAACCTGCACTTGTACCCATGAACTAAAAGTTAAATAAAAAAGTAATAATAAAAGATTAAAAAAAAAAAAAAAGAAATTAGTACAACCTCTATGGTAAGAAATTTAGAAATATGTTTTCAGAATTCACATCTTTTAACTTGAAAATACCTCTTTTGATAATTCATCTTAAGGAAATAACCAGATGTGGACCAGGATTCATGTAGAAGATGTTTATTGCAGCACTATTTATTTATAATTGTAAAACACTGAAAACAATACGAAAGTCCTAAAATAGGGGTATTGATAAATAATGTGACATCTATCTCCTGAAATCATAATAAAAATTTAGTTTATAAATTACTAATTACAGAAAAATGTTTATGATAGGCTCAATTTAAACAGCCAGATAGTCTCTAAAAATGAACTATAATCCACAGTAAGTTTTTGGAAAATATTCTGGTGAACACAGATTTGTATGTGTGTATATGTATATATATGAAAAGATAGTGCATAAAATGAATTAAGACTGTGAGCAAATTTTATTTTCCTCTATTTTTCTAAGTGTGCTACAATGAACATGTATTAATTTTATAACCAGAAAAAAAATAATAAAAACTACTAAAATGAATCATATGAAACTGTTGATACTCAACTGCTTTTAACTTTTAAAACTGGTACTCTCATGTGCTAATTTAAGCCTAGTATTAAGACTAAAAGAAAAAAAAATACCAACAGTACCTGTTCTGGGTGAGCCAATAATGATCCTTGGTGACTGCCATAAAATGCTGAAAAATTGCTTAGCAGTCTTTTCTAGAACTGTACTGTACAGCTCATTCATCTATAGAGTTCACCATTTAGAAAACAATCAACACTCCTTGTCTTCCATCTTCCAGACAGAAACCTTCAAGAAAATCCTGACATGGTCACATAACTTGCATCCCAGATTATAAGAGTTATAACTTGATGACCCTGTTGTTTTTGCCCTGAAAAAAAGCACTGAAAGGTTCACCATCTTTTACTGTATGAGGTACTAAAGAATCCCACCTTCAGGCAAAGAGTAATGTCTAAGTACTGCTTAGTACTGTGTTTATTAGAGAATTGAGAGTGTGTGAAACATTCTGACTGATCTTTTGTTTCTTCATGTCCTCCCTACAATTCCTATCATATTGTGATCAAAAAGACCTGAAGACTTTTCCTAGAAATCTATTCTAGGAAGGGAAGGTGGTCTCCAAGTTTGGCAAACTTCAGAACTCCTGTTATCCTCAGAAGTCCTCAGAGATTACTAGTAGTCATTTCATAATTGTATTATGCTTTACTGATCATTCACCAAACATGAGGCACTGTGCTAGGAATCACAAGAACCTTCAGCATTCTGGGCTGAGATGTAATGCATCTCGCTGGTAGACGGAATTTATAAAAGAACTCTTCAATATTTGAATTTTTTTTTTACTTATCTTGAATTGTGATTTATACTTAATGATTTATCTATAATTTTTGTTATTGTTGTGGAATGTGAGGCAACTTTTCATCCTAAAAAAACTAATCCCCTTCCAGTTCCTGCCCTCCAAAAATCAATACAAATTAACCACAGAAGATTTCAAGTTCTGTTGTCCCATAGCAAACACTTATTATTGAGTACCAGTTATGTAAAAGGCACTATGACAGATGGAACTGTAGAGATTATCGGTCACCTCCTAAATTAGTAGCTGAGTTGGAATTAGAACCCCCCTTCCCCATCGCCCTTCTTGGTCAGAGACAAGGGTAAGGAAAGGTACAGCTTGAGGACAATTTAAAATTAAGAAAACAAAAAGTTTACTGGATGTAGAAACAGAAGATTCTTTGTGTACCAAAAACAAAACAAAACAAAACAAACAACTTGGTTACCCTCCTAGCTAGAAAAGGAAGGTCCCCAAGTTCGTAACATCATATGGTTCCTCTTGGGCTTCACCCTGCAAAGACAACATCCCATACCTCTCTGGACAAATCCTGGCAATGACCAAAGAATCAATGGAACTCACAGTAAAGAGATATTCTGTGGGCATGGGCATCATTCTCTAATCTCTAGGCAATGCTTACCTTTCCTTTTTTCTTTAAATTTACCTTATTCATATGGTATGGAATTTGTTTACAGGGCAATTTCTTTCCTTTTCCTCCATCTCTACTCCCAACTCAAGACTTACAATCAGGGACCAGGGACCATGGTCTGTCTCACCCTCATATCCCCAGGATTCAATACTGTACCTGGCATATAGTAGGCCAGATGACCGATCTGAATTTGGTACTAAAAATCTGTAATTTTAAGAAAGAGCTCTCTGTTAAAGTGCAATAACAAAAAAGCTATTATAGCCTTTTCAGTGGTTGTATCACCCAGTATTTTCCTTAGTAAGCATACAAAGATAAATACTGTTGATATCTGTGTTTCTGTATTTCAGAAGAGTGGCACAAATGTGAGAAGCCATATTCATTTTAGCCACTTACAAATAAAGAAGCCTTGGCAATTTACTTAATCCCTTCAAGACTTTTTCTTCATTTGTAAAAAGAAATAATAGCCCCCACCCGCAGGGCTGCAGGAGATTAAATGAAATAGAGTAAGTACTGTACGTGGATAACAGGCACCCAGCCAGAGATTTCCTAGCTTCCACTTCATCCAACCAGGCTGTCTTTATCAATCACCTGAGTGCTATTTTATGTTTTCAGCTCTTCCACAGGTCACATCAGTGCACTTCAATCTGAATCTAATGAGGAGCTCTTTTATCCCCTTCAAGTCCCCTTCCCTCCCCGACTTCATCAAATCCTGCCATGAACCACCAATGCCAGAGGCTTGTAACTTTGGCACCTTGATGTTGATAGGTCTTTCCTTCTGCCTTCCCACATTTAGTTCTTATGACTACTCTTTGAAAAGGAAAATTCTGAGACCAAATGGAAGATGACCAACTTCCTGACTCTAGGAATTAGATTCCTTGGGACCCAGGCTATAGCAAGATTCAGGAATTAAGAAGACAGGTTGCCTGGAAGGAAGCATTACACTTCCCAATACATGAAATTCAGCACCTCAGGTTCATTTTCAAGAAGACAACTACAGGCAGCAGAACAAAAACCCAGAAGCCCATTATCAACCTGTAAATAGAAAGGCAACATGAGACCGAGAGAGCACAAATGGCCAACTTCCATTAATCCAGCCAATGAAGCCCCGTGCCAGCACACATTTCAAACCCCTGAAACTAATTAGTTCCAAGGAAAAACATCACCTGACATGATTAAGAACGGAGCCAAAAGCTAAGAGTAATTCTTACATAGAATGAGGAAAGAGTGACAGAAAAGAAAAGCCTCCAAATTCGGTGAAATCTACAATATAAAATTAATTGAAAAACTGGAAACCCCTACTGTGTAAAGCATTAAGAAAAATTAGAGTGGCTAAAACAGAAGGTAATATACAGTATTAGTAATAGCATGACTTGTGGCTTCAGCACATAAAAGGGACACACAAGAGGCCAAAGACAGGATACAAGGATAGATAATGTGTGTTAATTCTCCCTTTTCCTTGCAAGAAACAAATTACAACACAGGTTCACTTCATTACACTGCATGTAAAAGAATAAAGCACTGTTTCCGGGCAACAAACACTTTAGGAGCTTAATATTCACTGTGCAGAATCCTAAAAAGTCAGTGAGTGTCTTGGAATTTCACCACACAAACTTGCGTCACCACACTCTTTTGTGTCAGACTATTTCATTATCTTCAAGGCTTAACATAATTGGAGCCTCAGCCTAAAAATAGGCTATTTTTTCCTTTGCAATCTGATTGGTAAATAAAAGTTAGGGGAGTTTTTATCCCCTTCACTTGTTTTAAACAACTGCTAGCTTCTGCTCATCAAGCAAAGATTACTGAATACATTTTCCATATCTATTTGTTTATTCCGCTTAAGGCAAACAACCTACGACCTTCACCATTATAACAGGTGGCGAGTGGTACAGACAGGCTACACAAAGACATCTTCCAGAACCATGCCAAATCTGAGCTGTGGTGCATGGCATCACCATGTTATTCCACAAAATACATATGACAGAAAGAAGCACTCCTCCTCATTCCCCATCTTACCACCCTTGTTTCATCACCCAATCCTCTTCCTTAAGAATTCTGTTCCAAGGGCCACGTTAACTATGAACATTCAAATTCTATTATGACTGCTGTCAAAAGACTGAGGAAATATAAAAGGAAAACTGAAGCTCTCAGAAAATCTATAAAGTGGCAGCAAACGCTCACCAACCCAGGATGATACATGCTAATATAGCACACATCCTTGCAAACAAAAATGGCTCCAAGTACTATGAAGATACAACACTATTTTCTCCCATCTCCTTAATGCCTATTGCACAGGCAAATACTCAAAAACACAGGCAATGTACTGTGGCAGTTAAGAATGCTCAGACTGCCTAGATTTGAATTACGGCTCCATTTATTCACTAGCTCTGTGATCATGAGCAAGTTACTTATACTTTCTGTACTTCAGTTCTCTCAACTATAAAAGGGAAATAAAATAATGGCATAAAACTCCATACTAACTTGCCACACAATCAAGCAAAGTCCGATCTAACTCAACTGAGGATTGCTTCCCATCCTCCACCCAGCTCCCACTTACAGGAACGGGGTAAAGCTTTTATCAAGTGAGTGGACGAGTAATAGGCAGGATACTAAGAAATGACTAGCCTGTAACCATTTAGATTTTCTCAGTTCAGTACATTTCTACACATCTAATAAATGCAAACATTTTCTCCTCCATGCCCTCCTCCAGTAACTAGAAATTGAAGATTACAATTTCTCATAAACCTCAAAATAACACGACTCCTACATTTAATAGTTAGAAAAAAATTTTTTTTGGACTGTGCTTATATGTTTACTATTCATATAAAGTGCTTAGAACAGTGTCTAACAAGGATCACATGCTTAATATATCTCAGCTATTATTGTCTCCAATTTAACTGCATATCTAATTATTTACTATTTACATGCAAAGGAGACAGTGAGACCAGATCCTAATTCTCTTTGGAAGTTCATAACTGGTACCCAATCTAAGTGTGGGGGCGGGCAGTCAAACTAAATTGAGTGGAGGAGGGGAGAAACAGTATACTCCAAAATGAAAAAGAATAAATTAGGAAGCATTAGCATAGTATTTAACTATAGCTACATTTCTTCCTCCAATAGTTATCTTCAAATATAATTACAGTGATTCAATTTATCAGCAAATGGCTTACACAGGCTACCAGCGGATAAAATGAGATGCCCTGTACTAGAATAGAGGTCCGAAGTGTGATTACAGCAGCAATCTCCATTTTAAGAAATCCGTTTGCTCCCGTGAATTGGTCTTTCCTCTCTACATGTGAATTCAGTAGGTGAACATCAAGTAGTTAAATCTGAAGTCTATGATGGTAAGGAAAACATTGAACAGCTTCAAAAACAAACAGAAAACACAGAACACAAGCGCTGATTCAGTGAATTCTAATAAAAAGGAGGATTTTTAAAAACTAATTGATTTAAACAGCCCAATTTCTTCTCATGCTTTTTAATCTATGATCTATATCTCCTACACCTACCACAAATCCTATTCCGAAAATAAGCGTCAACAGATGGACAGTAATTTTCTAAATTTCACATAGAATAATTTTAGAAAATAAACACAAAATCCTCCCATCCCCTTCCAAAATCCTATAATAATAAGGCAATGATACAGATGTGGAAGGAGCCCACAGCTGATAAACACAGCTCCTTTAATAACCAAAACTAGTACATGTAGTTCCTTGTCATCCACCATCTCCAAATTTTGAGATTTTAGTTTGTTTAAACCAAAACAAATTATTTACAGCTTTTTTTCCCCAGCTCCTTTCCATGCCAGGTTTACCTAATCACCTACAATCACTATCCATAGAATTTGGCAACTCACTTCATCAATCTTCACCTTTCTTCAGAAATCTGAAAACCAAAGCTCAAAAACCAAAGGAATGAACTACACAAAACAGATGGAAAGCAGGTAGCTGAATTAATTCAACAAATACCAACGAAGCACTTACTATGTGCCAAGGTCTATGCTAGGGGCTATGTTTGCAGGAGTGAGTTAAACACACTGCCTACCCCAATGGAGCTCACAGTTGAATAAGGAAGATGCATATAAACAAGCAAACACATAAGTCAGTGATTACAAAATAATGAGTGCCAAAATGGGAAAGAAACAGGGTGCTGAGCTAGAAAAGATCATGACAGACAAACTCTTGCACCTGTGTACAAATAGACAAGTAGAGGAATGCTTACTTTTCATAACAGTGAAATATGACAATGTAAATGACCATCGCTTGAGAAAGGGAAAAATACATTGTAGGATATTTATATGATGGAATACTATACAACAGTTCAAATAAACGACCAGATACGTACATATCAACATGGATATCACTCAAAAATATAATGTTGAGTGAAAAAAGTTGCAAACTGAAAAATGATAAGATACCATCCACATAAACTAAGTGGGCACATTCATAGGTAACAAAACCATGGAAAAAGGAAAGATACATATCAGCTTCATAACAGTTGCCTCTGGAGAGGAAAGGAGGAAACTGGGGAAGGGCACACACTACCAATCTCAACTATCTGTAATGCTCTCTTTTACTTAAAAGAAAATCTGAAATAATTATAACAAAATCTTAACATGTATTAATTCTGGAAAATTGGCACATGGGTATACCTCACCCTATAAAATTAGTGAGAAAAAAATTTTTATGTAAAAATGAGAGATGTGGTGTGCTGGATGGATCTATTTAGAAAGAGTAGTCAGGAAAGGTCTCATCAAGAAGGTGGCATGAGGCCAGGCGCGTTGGCTCACGCCTGTAATTCCAGCACTCTGGGAGGCCAAGGCAGGTGGATGACCTGAGGTCAGGAGTTTGAGACCAGCCTGGCCAACCATGGCGAAACCCTGTCTCTACAAAAAATACAAAAATTAGCTGGGTGTGGTGGTGCGTGCCTGTAATCCCAGCTACTCAGGAGGCTGAGGCACAAGAATTGCTTGAACCCGGGAGGCGGAGGTTGCAGTGAGCCAAGATGGCACCACTGCACTCCAGCCTGGGCAACACAGCAAGACTCTGTCTCAAACAAAACAAAACAAAAAAACCCACACACACACACACAAGAAGGTGACATATAAGCTGAGAATTGAAGAGAGAAAAATACAACCCTGCACCAAGCCTGGGCAGAGGGCAGAGGGAACCAGATACACAAGGGCCCTGTGGAGGGACATAACTCATGTGTGTGCAGAACTAAAAGAACAGGGTAGCCCATGTGGCTGGACTAAAGCAGGGGTGCAGGTGAGGGAGGAGCAGGTAGGAGGCACAAAAATGAGGTAAAAGGAGAGGTAAAGTGATCCACGTAGGACCTTGGAGTCCAAGGTAAACTGAAATAGGAAGCCAATGAAGAATCAAAGCAGGAGAATGATATGATGCAATTACACCTTAAAAATATAGGGTTGAGAATAGATTGGTGGGGGGACAAGAGTAGAAGGGAGACACCACAGGGAGGCTGATGCAGTGATCCTGGCCAGAGATGGTGGTGGTCTAAACTAATCAGAGCTGTGGCAGTGTCAATGGAGAGAAATGGATGAATCTGAATATTTTGGAAGTAACACTGGCAGGACTTACTAATAACTGCACCTTATGACTGCAGTGAGAAGAAAGTGACAGGAAAGAGCTTTTTCTTAAATAGTATAAAAATACTGTTTGCCATTTCGTACCCACTACTTTAAAGCATTCTACTACATGCTGCTGAAGGACATGAAAAAACATGCCTGGCCCCTGAATCTATTTAGTAAAACTGAGTGAACAAACTTTGTAAACTCATGAACATCAAGCTCCTAAGAAGAAACAAATGTAAACATAAGCTGAGCTCATTAAGTTGCAGAGTGAGGAAAATCAGTTTTAAACCAGTCATAAAAAGTGAGTTTTGAGGAAGACTGACAGAAATTACACTACACAGAAATTAGTGGTGTAGGTGGACAAACGCACTAAAACCAGAAGAAATGGCAAAGTAAAAACACAAACTTGAAAAATAATTGGGCAAATAGCATACAAACTGGCCTTTTTAGAGAAGACTGCCAAGCATTAAACAAGAGAAAAATGTAATTGGAGGTAAGACACTCTGAGGAGAGGGCAGACAGAATGGTAGAAGGTTGTTTATTTTTTAGCTAGCATTAACTGAGTACTTATTATGTATCAAACGCGTTTCAAGGCATTAACACACATTATCTCATTTAATTTTCCCAACAACCTCACTGGGCATTTACCATTATTAAAAATGAGGAAGCTGAGGGTCAATGAGGTTAAGTAACTAGTTAATAGAACCCAACCCAGGGAGAAGCAAAACAGGGACACAGCTGTGTTTGCCTCCTCGGTCCACACACTTACCTAGTAAAGAAGTAAGCTGTAGGTAGCAGATATAACAGAACAGGGAGTCTGAGGCACCCAGGCCTAGGCCTGGATTCCAGTTCTGACACTTAGGTGAGCTGTTTTACAAGTTACTTCCTTGTGCCTCAGATTCTTCATCTATAAACTGTGGATAATTACAGTATCTTCCTATAGCAAATCAGCCTGACCACCATTACTGCACTCAAACAGCACCAACTAAAATCAAAGATCACCTCCATATCCCAAAATTCAATGGAAATTTTTCAAAACTATCATCAATGTCTCTTCCTGACAGTTGCCTACGACTTCCCTGAAATGCTCTTCACTGGTTTCACAATACCATGTGTTCCCACCTCTTCTTCTCTGGCTGCTCTTTCACGGTCTACTTTTTAAAGCCCGTCCTCCTCTACCAAGTCATTAAATACTGGGGTTCCTTAAGACTGAGTCTTACACCCACTTCTCTTTCCACTCTCTCCTCTCTCCCAAAGTAATCTCATCCATGTCCATGGCTTCATTTAACCATGACTATAAACCAATGACTCCCCAGTTTATATCCTGCAACCTCAAAATTTACATGTCTAAGATCAAACTGTTCATCTTTCCCTCCTGCCGCAAACCTGGTCATCTTCCAGTGCTCTTCATCTCAGTGAAAGGTACTCCATCCATCTTCCTACTCAAGTCAGCCAAGAGTTGACCTTGATACCTTCCCCATCTTAAGCCCCACGTCCAATCTACCACCCAGTTTTACTGATATTTTTTCTCTTAAATCTCTCTCATATCTGGGTCCTCCTCCCTCCACTGACTGCCATCACACCAGTCAAGCTACCACCATCATTTGCCTGGAATACTATTCTAATAATAGCTTGTTAATCAGTTTCCCCTCATCCACTCTGGCCCCCCCAACTCACTCAGGCAGAGTGATCTTCTCAAAATGGCAATGTGAGCCAATCTCCCCCAACATATAAAACCTATTAACATCTGGCCGGGTGCAGTGGCTTATACCTGCAATCCCAGCACTTTGGGAGGCCGAGGTGGGTGGATCATTTGAGGTTAGGAGTTCGAGATCAGCCTGGCCAACATGGTGAAACCCCGACTCTACTAAAAATACAAAAATGAGCCGGAGTGGTGGTGCACACCTGTAGTCCCAGCTACTTGGGAGGCTGAGGCAGGAAAGTCACTTGAACCCGGGAGGCAGAGATTGCAGTGAGCCAAGATCACGCCACTGTACTCCAGCCTGGGAGACAGAGCGAGACTCTGTCTTGAAAAAAAAAACAAAACAACTATTAACATCTGTCCCTTGGTCAACATGGCCTGCAAAGCCCATATGGTGTGACCTTGATTACCTCTCTGGCCTCGCCTCCTATCACTCTCCCTTTCCTTTCTATACTTCAGCTACCTCAGCCTTCTGTGTCCTGGCCACATAATGCTTCCAACCACCACAGGACCTCTGCACCTGCTAGCCCTCACTCTAGAATGCTTATTCTTCCAACTCTTTACCTAGTTAACTCCAGCCCACACTTTCTAGATCTCAGCTCAAGTACCAAAGGATCAGGAAAATTTTGACTTTTCAGACTGGGTCAAGGGCCTTTGCTATCAAGACTCAGAAATTCACATGCCTTTTCTTAGCACTTATTTTTTTCAGAATGACAATTATTCATTGACCATTTGATTAACAGCTCTCACCTACTGGACTGAAAACTCCATGAAGACAAGGTCCTTGAATACTTAAGTTTACCACTGTCTCCCCAACACCAGCACCACGTGGCATGCCTCACACCTGCTAGGCGCCCAGAGCCTTGCATGAATGCTTCCCCTGGGTTGTTTTGAGAAACAATAGTAAATGGCTACTCTATGCAAAGGTGCTTTGTAACTGAAGCCCACTGAGCAGTAATTATCATCATCTAGCACCCCTCTGACAAGTGAAAAACCAGAGGCAGAATGGATGACTTGCTCAAAGCCACAAAAAGTAAACAAGTGGTTGAGCACCCTTTGTGTACAGTCCAGGGCTTTCTCCAGTGAATACTCAGGCATTTTGGTAAGATTTTTGCACCTACAACAGATCCTTTCTCTTGTTTACTAGTAAGTAATCACAAGTTTAGCTTCTCAAGCTCTAGCTCTAGTTTTACTGGAATCATTACTGAAGGCTTTCCTCTCAAGCCAGTGGGTCACAAGCAATGTCATTTGTCTCCATTTCCCTCCATGTACACACTCAGCAAATATCACTCAAAGAATTCCTGGCTATGAGGCAAGAACCAGTAATTGAATTAAATATATTCAGCCACTCTAAGCCAATCTTCTGAAGACAAATTATTTTTTTCTGCCCTATCAGGACATCATTAAAGGAGAAATACCCGGATTTTTCCTGTGATTATATTATCAGCTATCCATCACATCATGCCATACAGTCCAACGTAAATAGAACACGCACCCTACCCTGTTGGTCAGGACTCAGAAATGTTACATGTGGCCTCAAGAACAATGTACATTATTAATAGCCCATGAGCTTATTCCTTTCTCCAAGCCACCAACCCTCAACCCTCCTCCTCCCTGCCTGCGGAAGGCACACCACCCTCCTGCACAGGGCTGAAAATGTAGTCTGTGGTTAAGTTAGCAGCGATGAAAAACACATGAAACAAATATAGCCAAGTGTCTGACACACCAAATCATAAAAGAAACCTTGTATCTTTGTTCCACTCCCATCCCTGCTCAACTCTTAGACCTAAGGCAAAATAAACAAATATATAAACAAATAAATCTCATCACTAGCCTCAAAACAGCAAATCTTTTGTCAAATGTAAAACAACAAAGCCAATAAAAACAGCTAATACAAAACCAAACCCAAGCCTATAAATAAGAATTAGTAATTAGAATTCCAAAGATGACACAGAAACCATTTCTGGAAATCACTCATGCTTTGTTGCTCTTTTAAAAATGCAAGTAAAAATTCACTTTTCAGCTACATTCTATTTCATATTGCTTTTTAAAACCGAATTTTCAAAGAAATTTTTTAAATGTTGAGACTCATGCATTCAAGTTTAAAAGGGATACAAGCCAATTCAACCACAAAATAAATAATAAAAAGGAAACAAGGACAGCTGCACAATCTGACGCTGGTACTAAATTTCAAAGTAGGTATAAGATCTCTAAAACCATGACCACAGGGCTCAGGAATGCCTGGCTGAAAATCAAACGGCTTCTTCACACATACACACATACATAAAACTATTCTTCTCCCCGCCTTCCAAAACTCCCACAACTTACCAAACTCAGCTCACTGTAATTTAACACAGTATTTATGATCTGGCAAACTGACACAGGCTCATGCTGCCCACTGAAATGATGACACACAAACAGAAGGTACTAATTCTATTAGTCTTCCCTCAGTCAGTTGGTCCTGAGCCATAACAAGCCCAATGAACTTGTTTTGTTTTTTTAAATTTGACAGGGATGTGTCTTTAATGGGCCTGACCACACTGTTGTGACGGGTATGCTATTAAGCCACCATGCAGCCGAGGCTGCCAAAAGTAGGTTTTTCCAATTAGCAATAAATAGACTCAGCATGGCTAACGTAAGGAGACAGTGTGGTAACATCCTATACACCATCAGATTCAAGCACTTGAGCATCTGATTCATTTGGGGGGTGGGAAATTTGCAATGTTGCTGAGTGCTGCCATGTCACCCATAAATCTATACCTGGGCAGATGAGGAAAGGGAAAGCCTATGAGGTCAATATTTTGGTTTTCTAGTGATCCTTTCTCTCCAATCCATCTATCTGCAATTTGTGAAAAGATGAAAAAAAAAATTATATGGGAGAAAAAAGTGAAGTTATATGATTATTCTTCCCTTTCCTTAAGAAAAGCACTATCCAGGAAATTGCCTACGCAGACCAACTGTAGAACCAGACAATTAAACCTTATACCAATTTCTATGCCACTGGTGAATAGTGGTTAATAACTTCACACTTTTCTTTTTATCGCTTAACAAGGAGGGAATGGCACTTTCTAAATCATTACTGCTCTGTCATCTTGGTTCATTGCCAAAGCAAGGAGCTTTAGAACACCTGTCAAATAACACGCGGCTTGTGAAAAAGAAATAGATACCAAAATAGGTTTATTTAAAATTTTCACATACGTAGAAAAGTGGAATGAATTTGGGTTAACAAAGTCACTCATTCTGGTGAGGTGTGGGGAAGAAAAAGATTTTCAGGACTCAATTTATGTGATTCTAGTCAAAGTAATGAAACTTAATTTATCTCAGCAGAGATCAGTGGTGCTGACACAAGGTCAGTCTTAACAGCATTTATCTTCTCATCCTCAGCCACATTCCCAGTGGTTTCAGTAATTAAAAAGGCAAAATTACAAGGCAAAAATACTCTGTCCCTGTCTTTTCAGATAAAAGTCCCCAGGTTCCTACTACAAATGTAGGAATTATCCTTTTTCTTGTTTGAGTATCCTGGCCATTCTTATAAATTCAAAATAGGCTTAAATATCAAGACCTTCTTTAAAAAAAAAAAAAAAAAAACAACCAAAAAAAAATATATATATATATACCACTTCCCTATCTACCCATCTATAACTACAGAAACTACTAAGTGAGTGTGATCCCAGGGGTAAGGCAAATAAACATCCACTATGTACAGCACAGGGCTTAGGGCTAGGTAGAATAAAAAAACATCCGAAATGTACTCCCTGACAAACTGAAGTAGAGGTTGGAGAATAAATAATTTGAGGCTGCAGACTTTTGCTTTGTGTTAATACAAAATTTTTAAGTATTGATACTAGTTTATGCGGACCCATTTGAAAAATCTAGTAATAAGAAATCCAACATATGGGTGGAAAAAAGCACAAATTTGGATTAAGAATAAGGAAATTCTGTCTTCCTTGATGAAAGAAGCCCTGGAATTTCAAAGATTAGTATTGACTGAAGATTCAGCAAGACTGGAGAGGCCAACTCACAACCCCAGGACCGTATCTTATATCTTTGATACTTAGTAGTATAATGTTTGTGTAGGAGAGGGGTGCGGGTGCCCATGCCTGGATTCCTTAAAGCGCAGGTAAAACTAAGATGTGGCAACCACTCAAAAACTTCAGCAAATGCAGAACGGGCGCAGTGGCTCACGCCTGTAATCCCAGCACTTTGGGAGGCCGAGGAGATTGAGATCATTCTGGCTAACACGGTGAAACTCCGCCTCTACTAAAAACACAAAAAAAATTAGCCGGGCATGGTGGCAGGAGCCTGTAGTCCCAGCTACTCGGGAGGCTGAGGCAGAAGAATAGCGTGAACCCGGGAGGCGGAGCTTGCAGTGAGCCGAGATGGTGCCACTGCACTCCAGTGCGACAGAGCGAGACTCCGTCTCAAAAAAAAAAAAAAGTGGGGGGGGATAAACAAGAAGATACCTAAATGGTCTCCTTGATGGAGCCTTCTTCTTACACTCACAGACCCCAGGCAAGATTTGACCTAGTCTTTCTCTTCCCAGTTGTCTCTTACATCAACTGGCTTGTGTCCTCCTAAACCTGTACCTTTCAATGTCCAAAAACCCAAAAGGCACACAGAGGCCAATGTCCATGCAACTTGGAGATGCTAGTTTCCAACTATTAAGAAAGAAGAATAAGGTTATTCTGAATTCGTCTCAAGTCTAACATCTTAGCCATTTTGAAAGAAATACTCAGTATTTTCAAGCATATAGAGTAATTAAAATCAAGCCTAAGTGTAACCCACTTAGTCTCTATAAATGCAACACTGTTATAATAGATTACATAACATATATATTACATGCTTACCATATATTTTTCATATAAGTATATATTGTTTATTATAATGCAAGCATATATAAGCATGAATTATCCCATATTCTTGAACTTTTATCGTCGAATTTCTCTCAAATTATTGAAAGTCTAACAGCTTCCTTTTTTCAACTTTATTTGCAAGTATCAACATTACTTTAATCGATTTTTGAAAAAATGCAGACAAATGGACAAGTAAACAAATTGTTCCTTAGTACATCAATATAAAAGATCTGCAGATAAAATGCCACTTACTTAACTGTAGATAGTTGTTTCTATAGTACAGGCTGAGTATCCGAAACGCTTGGAACCACAGTGTTTGAAATTGGAATTTTGGAATATTTACACTATACTGGTCGAGCATCCCTAACTCAAAAATCTGAAATACAAAATGCTCCAATGAGCATTTCCTTTGTGTATCATGGCGGCACTTTAAAAGTTTCAGATTTTGGAGCATTTCAGATTTTTAGATTAGGGACACTCAACCTGTATTTAATGGTATATGAAAAGAACCTAGGCTCTGAAATAACTATTAATTTATACAAAGAAGAATTTCAACTCATTCCATCTGAATTACCACAAATTCTAAATGAGTAGAATGTGAATTAATAAAGCTGAATAGTATGTATTATCAGTTCTGAAGAACTGCAAGGAATTTAGAATCCAAACATCCCTGAAATATGACAATAGAAATGAAATAAAAAAATTATCTGGCTTCAAATTTTATAAAGTAAGCAACTTTGAAAGTGATAGGTAATTCATGATCACTAACAAAGGATATTTCTTTTTTTAACAAAATATATCTACCAAAATATATTAAACCTTCATATTAGCCTTCAAAGAAATTCTCATATTTAAAAAATCAAAATGTTGGTAGGTCAACTGAAGTTAAAAGTAGTCTTAATGGTGGCTATAAAAATTCTGGAGACAGAACTCTTCCCTCCTACCACCCACACAGTTTAAATGGGTCTGGTTTGGCAAGAAAATTATTCGCACTGCCATGTTTTAGGTGACAAAAGCATACATTTTTAAGGCTAAAGTTTCCCCTCTAGCTACATAAGAGGCCAGAAATGAAATATAAGAACCAGCGCCCTTTATCATTTTTCACATCATGGTCCCCTTTGAGTCTCTTAAATGCTATGCATCCTCTCCTCCAAAAAAGTACACATATGCACAGACACACAAAATATTACATACAACTTCAGAGGATTCACAGACCTCCCCTTTACTCTACTTGGGTTGAGGGAAGTTCTCATATGACAATCTAAGAATCAGTAAAACTTCAAATGTTGCCTTTTGTTTGTTTGCTTGTTTTTTTTTGTTTTTGTTTTTGTTTTTGTTTTGAGACGGAGTCTCGCTGCGTCTCCCAGGCTGGTGTGCAGTGGCGCAGTCTCAGCTCAGTGCAACCTCCACCTGCCAGGTTCAAGCGGTTCTCCTGCCTCAGCCTCCTGAGTAGCTGGGACTACAGGCACCTGCCACTAGGCCCGGGTAATTTTTTGTATTTTTAGTAGAGACGGGGTTTCACCATGTTGGCCAGGCTGATCTTGAACTCCTGACCTCAGGTGATCCGCCCGCCTCAGCCTCCCAAAACGCTGGGATTACAGGCGTGAGCCACCACGCCTGGCCCAAACTTTGTATTTTTTATATGTCCAAAAGATTGTTTTCCTTCCTTACCACCTTTAGCGTAATTTCCTCTATTTGCACTGACTATGTCTGCTACTGTTGGAAATATGAGTTACTCTTCTACTACTCATGACTATCTTTTAGACCATGGGTTGGCAAGTTTTTTCTGTAAAGGGCCAGATAGGACATATTTTAGACTTTGGAGTTCACTCAGTATCTGTGGCAACTACTCAACTCTACGGTTGTAGCACAAATGCAGCCATAAACAAATGCATAGAGCTGTGTCCCAATCAAACTTAATTTATAAAAACAGGCAGTTTTGAATTGAGTTAGTCCATGGGTCAAAGTCTGCCAACCCCTGGAATAGAGGAACAAATTCAATAACTCTACAAGGAAGCAAACAAGTACAATTAGATTGCTAACTTGTATCATTCCTAAAAATAATTTCTAGAAGGATTAAAGACCTAAATAAGAAAGCCAAACTCTGCAACTTTTAGAAGAAAACAAAGGAGAATGTCTATGTCACTAGAGGAGGTAAAGATTTCTTGTGGGGAAAAAACCCACATAGTGTAAAGAGGAAAAAATTAAATATCTGGCATTAAAATTAGAAACTTCTGCATAATGAAAGACTACAAATAAAGGACAAGCCACAGACTGAAAGCGGTATCTGCAGCACAAATGACAAAACGAGGAGTAGCTTTTATAATACCTAAGAACACTAAAAGACTTACAATCCAACAAAACAGAACATCTATATCCTATTCAGACAAGAAAACGGAAGAGTTAATAAACACATGAAAAGCTGCCCAACTTTAAAATGTAAATTAAAATCACAATGACATACCCTTTCATACTCATAAGACTAGCCAAAAAATAAAAACTCAGATAACAAGTGCTGCAAGGATGTGGAATATCAAGGATTATGCAACAACTCTAAGTATATATTAAGTTTAGAATGTCTCAACAGAGAACTAAACAAAAATTCAAAGAAGCAAAATTGTATATCAAAATCATTTCCAATTCTCTTAAGATTAGCCTCTGATACTGTGACTGAAGGAGTTATGTATTGTGGCTCCAGCCAGACATACGAATTTAGCTATTTGATTTTTAAAAATGAGCCTGCTGTCATAAATTAAATGGTTGCTCTTATCAATAAAACCTCATATACTGCTGTGGATGTTGTACAAATGCCACTCCTAGAAATATACCAGAGAAACTCTCACAAACGTGGCGTTGTCTACTGTAGCACTGTTTATAACAGCAAATAATTAAGAAAAATGAAAACTTGGAAACCTAAAGATATGGATGATGGGAGAATTTAAAAATGCACTGTGCTATACTTATTCATCGAAATATTATACAATAGTTAACATGAATGAATCAAATCTAAAAACGTATCAAGATGAATATACTTAAAATGTGGCATACAGAGCAGAGTGTTTCTCCTACTTTTTTAAACTGCAAAAGAACATGTATAGCATGACACATACATGGTAAAAACTTCTAACGCACCACATGTATATACACATGTTGTAGAAGCAAAAAAGAACAACCCATGGGCAAGAATGACAAAACCAACTCTGGGCAAGTTACCTCCGAAAAAGAAAAAGAAATGAGAGAGGATGGGGAGGAAACGATCTTTAGTTGTCTCTATAATATTTTATTGCTTTAATTTTTTAAAGAAAAACTAGGCTATTAAGAAAAGAAATCACGGCAGGGTGCGGTGGCTCATGCCTGTAATCCCAGCACTTTGGGAGGCCGAGGCAGGCAGATCACCTGAGGTCAGGAGTTCAAGACCAGCCTGACCAACACGGAGAAACCCCGTCTCTACCAAAAATGCAAAATTAGCCAAGCGTGGTGGCACATGCCTGTAATCCCAGCTACTTGGGAGGCCGACGCAGGAGAAATGCTTGAACCTGGGAGATGGAGGCTGTGGTGAGCTGAGATCGTACCATTACACTCCAGCCTAGGCAACAAGAGCAAAACTCAGCCCGCCCCCCTGAAAGAAAGAAAGAAAGAGAGAGAGAGAGAGAGAGAATGAAGGGAGGGAGGGAGGGAGGGAGGGAAGAAAGGAAGGAAGGAAGGAAGGAAGGAAGGAAGGAAGGAAGGAAGGAAGGAAGGAAGGAAGGAAAAAAGATTGCAAAAGTGAAATTTTTGCTTATTTACAGGTAAAGATGAAAGACTTCCTTAATATTTAATTGTAAAATTCTTCATAGTCACTCATTCTCCTTCATCATCAACACCAACAAAGGCTAGAGCCCTCGGTCCTAGTGCCATTCCCAAGCGATCCTGATAGGTGCTACCACATCACCAAGAAAATCCCAGAAAGGCTTGCCAAGATTGTAATGTTTGCATTAATGATTTGGATACACTTTTAAAATGCACAAATTCCAGCTCCAAACATAACTAAAAACCAGGCAGTCTACGACCAACTGGCAAGCAGGCTGGCAAAGACTCATTTCAGCCTATCAGGTAGGAAAAAGAAAATGCATGGACTCTATACCTAAACATCAGAGCATACATTTTAAAATGCAATAAAAAATCCAGACCAAAAATGGTTTTCTCAAGGACACAGAAACAAGAGAGTAGAGAAATAAAACAATACTAACGTCAATAAGTAATAATTATTCCATCAAGACAAATGTTCCCGTTAAACTAAAGTTATGCAATGAGTATACTTGTAAGTACATAGTCAGTTTTAAATTCCCCCAATAAAGCCAGGCACAGTGGCTCACACCTATAATCCTACAGCTTTGGGAGCTAAGGTGAGAGGATCCCTTGAGGCCAGGAGTTGGAGACCAGTCTGGGCAATACAGCAAGACTCCATCTCTACAAAAAATAAAAATAAATTTGCCAAAGATGGTGGCATATGCCTGTAGTTGTAGCTACTAGGGAGGCTGAGGTGAGAAGATTGTCTGAGTCCAGGAATTCAATGCTGCAGTGAACTATGATCACACCACTGCTCTCCAGCCTGGGCAACAAAGTGAGACCCTGTTTCTTAAAATAAAATAAAATAGGCCGGGTGCGGGGGCTCATGCCTGTAATCCCAGCACTTTGGGAGGCTGAGGTGGGTGGATCACGAGGTCAGAAGATCGAGACCATCCTGGCTAACACGGTGATATCTCATCTCTACTAAAAATACAAAAAATTAGCTGGGCGTGGTGGCGGGCGCCTGTAGTCTCAGCTACTCGGGAGGCTAAAGCAGGAGAATGGCGTGAACCTGGGAGGCGGAGCTTGCAGTGAGCCGAGATTGCGCCACTGAACTCCAGCCTGGGCAACAGAGGGAGACTCCGTCTCAAAAAAACTTAATAAATAAATAAAATAAAATAATTCGCAATAAAAAAACAAATTCAAAAAGGCAAAATTATATATCAAAATCCTTTCCAATTCCCTTTAGATTAGCTTCTGATACTGTGACTGAGGGAGTCATACATCACATTTCCATGGCCAGAAATCAGAATTTAGCTACTTGATAAAATAATTAACTTGCTATAAATTACTGTTCCTATCAATATAACTAACGATAAAAAATCATCATTAAACACTAGAGTATTACAATCCTTTGGGCCAGTTTTAGATTTTCTTTAATAGTTCCAAAATGAATAAAAGTCCAAAATGTGGACAGATTTAACTCATTAAATTGCCTTCACTATTATTCACAGAATAAAATCCTTAATTGATTAATGATCTCAGGGTGTCTATCGCCATCTAGTGAACAATCACTTCAATTACCACGTCAGACATTTGACAACTGATACCCCTTTTCTTCATGGTTTAAAAATATATGTCCACTCAGTGCTGTAGGCTTGCCCAATTTCTTTTTTATGCCTCTCTACACACGCACTGAGAACAAACACAAATACAGATGGTATTTCTATAGATTCACAGAGTACTTCTCTGAAACAGTGACTTCATTACTTTTCAATAACGTACACACTGTGAGATCCCTCATACAATTCCTTACCCATTAGCTCATTCCTCTACCACCGAGCAATTCAAAATCATGGAAGAGTTTAAGTGTGAAAGATCACACCTGTGAAAACACAATATTGATGCCCATTTGACACAACTACTAGCACTTTTATTATGCACCTGTTTTAAAAAGTACAATTAGTAATTACTCTGAGTATTCTAGCAGCCATAATACATTTGATTACAGAAATTATTAGGTCGCTAGAGCCAAACCTGCACGATTCCAACAAAACTGAGCAAACACAAAATAGACTTAAAAATAAAAAGGAAAGGGGGGCTTCAAGGCCTCCCAAGGCTGTGTATTTAATCCACATCCAAATGCAAAATTTTATAATCTTTTGCAATGGCAGGCTACCAGGTTTCCTTCTCATTAATTTCCACTTGAACCTTAATCTAATTTATCCCACAAGGACTTTAAAAGCAATGAACTTTTAAGATCTGCAGCTTACTGTATTATTCTGCCCACTCTATCTTGTCACAAAAAATACTAGTTTAATAAGTTACAAAGGTATTCCAAAATCTCAGCACACTGGCTCTCATTTTCACTTCACTCCTGCTACCTCTTTAACAATTAAAAGAAATCAAAGAAAGATGATCACATAGACTACTTTCATCCACCAGTGCTAATAATTATCTCCAATACTTTAACAATCATTTTTATATTAGGAAATAATATTTGTAAGTGACTTTGGATCTTCTTCTAGAATAAGATTTCCTGGGAGAAACTGCGTAATTATTATTTCTCAGTAGCTTCATATTACTTTAAAGGCCTACTTTCCAGAGCTTTATTTATCCTTATTTGAGGGAAAAAGCAAAGGGCAAAGAGAAAAGAGGAAAGCAGAAACCAAGAATTTAAATCACATACAAGTAGTTCTAGATTTGTCTGAAATTCTTTGTTTTTTTAGTGTAGAGAACAGGGTTTTTTTATAGTTCATTTATTAAAGATTTGTTATTATTATATTTTATTTAACAGAAAAATAAAAATTGTGTTTAAACTCCCTATTAAAAATCCAGCTAAGGAAAACCATTGCCCTCAAAATACAATGGATTAGGAGAGTGGGGGAGATCATTGGACAAATTTGGGGCTTATCATTATCAACAGTGCCCTTTCAAGCTTGTGGATTTCTGAGCCAATGCAGAAAATGTAACAACAGGGATTTCCCAACAGCAAGAGGCACTCTCCAAGGGAGTAAATTGTCAACTATTGCCTCTCGTGAGAAACTTAAGAGTAACCTTGATCCAATCTCAATAGTCAACCCATGTATTATCACCCAGTTGGGGCATAGTGAGTGCATTTCCTAATACAAAAATAAGATGGTATTCCCTCAGAAGCCACTGGATACATGTAAAGAAACGAAATTTAAATAATTTTAAAGTAAACTTAGCTTAAGAAACTGAAAACATCCTTCCCTTCCCTCACTTCAGCTAGCCCCTAAAACATCTATATCTGTCTCACATAAAAAAGGCCTGTGTCTTGAGATGGGTACCAAAAATAATGATCTTCCTGTAATAAGAGGTAGAATATAAAGCGGAACCACAGTCATAAAAGACATCTTGAGATGGAAGAGACAACCCTACTGTACTAAAAGGATTTACATTCAAAATAGCCACTTGTTATACTTTATCTCTTTGAGTTTTAATTTCCTCATCTAAAAAATGAGAACATTATTATCTATTTCAAAGGATTCTTGTGTAATTTCAGTGAAATAATGCATAAGAAAGCTTCTATCACATCACTGGTGTTCAATACATGTTTTGCTCTTCGTCACTGTGCCCTGAGCCAAATCTTTGAGATAGGGTTGCCAACACAAGAGTGATTCTGAACATCCTGACGTTTATTTCACATACCAGTTAGATCTGCACTGTCCAACACAGTAGCCACTAGCTACATTTGTCTATTTAAGTTTAAATTCATTTTAATTATAATTAAAGCAATCTAAAAATCCAGTTCCTCAGCCAGTTGGCACTAGCCAGATACCAAGTGCTCACTGGCCACTTGTGGCTAGAGACTACAGCACCGGATAGTGCAGATGGAGAACATTTTCATCATCATAAAGTTCTACTGGACAGAGCTGGTCTAAACTCTAAAGCAGGGGTCAGCAAACTTTTTTTCTAAAAAAGGCCAGAGAGTAAATATATCAGGCTTTGCGGGCCATATGAGCCTCCATCTTTTCTACTCGGCTCTGCTCTCATAACACAAAAGCAGCCACAGATGATACATAAATAAATGAGCTTAGCTCTGTTCCAATAGAATATTATTTACAAAAATAGATGGCAGACGCATCTGGCCCAATGGCCATCATTTGCCGACCCCTGCTCTAGAGCATTCAGAGTCCAGACGCCCCATTATAAGCATTTTTCCCATGACCACTACCTACCTCCTTTAAGACTAAATAGTCTTAAACCCATAGACAGGTAGTTAAATGGAATTTAATATTCAGCATAACTATTCTTTTACAAATTAAGAAAAACCCACGCACATAAGGCTAAAACAGTTGAAGCTTACAGTGTTCATAAAGTGACGGTACCTAAATTCTATTTGGTATCTGGACCATCTTATTAAAGCCAGTAACTCTCAATCCATAAATCCTGTCTTGACATATTCCTGGAATTCTGGATTTATACATCCAATGGCCTCCTTATTATGCCTGGAGATCTACTACTAATGCCAAAGGCAACACATCCACGACAGAACTCTTAATCCTTCTTTCCCAGTTTCCTCCATCTTAGTAAAAGGCTCTACTAGCTATCTTCCTGATTTCTACCTTTCACTCACACTCCAAGCTAATCCATCAGCCAAAAAAAAAAAAAAAAAGCTTTCTTACGTCATTTAGGTCTCATTCATGTCACCTCCTCAAAAAAGCCTTCCCTGACCAATCTAAACTAGCCATCTAAACATTCTCTAGCCCACCACCCTGTTTTATCTACAGAGCATTTACTTCTATCATATTTTCTCAGTTATTTCTTATACATGTTTATTTACTTATTTACAGTCTGTTTTCCCAAACCACCCTCTCTCCACCCCACATTCCCAACCCATGTCGTCCCCACCCCCAAACCCCTCCCATTCTGGGTAGAAGGTAAGCCTCATTACAGGGATCTTTTATGTCTTGCTTGACGTTCTATCCTGAGAACCTAGAACAATGCCTGGCATGTAGTAGATGTTCAATAATACACACACACACACACACACACACACACACACACACAAATTAATGAATCCTTATTTAAATGCCTATTTGTCTCAAACCTGTCATCCAAAGAGAGGGGTACTGTATTTGATGCTGTATAACTAGGTAATAAACTTGACTCTCCCACACTATAACATGTATAGTTAAAAATACTCTCATATCTAGAGATGTGAATGTTATTATGCCATTTACCTCCCTTCCTTTGTATGTCACCAAGGCAGCCAGTGGTTTGGCGTAAAATCTGCTATAGGAAAATCCCAGGCAACCATACATACTGTTCGCTGTGAGCTTCAAAGCCTTCTGTCGAATGTCATACTGCAGGCCACACAGAACAAAAGACAAAACAACAACATTTACAGATGCTTAAGCATTACATTAGATGTCTTTCTAGATCTCCAATAAAAAGGGAAACCCTCAATATCCCTGAATAAAAAAGAATTAACATACTCAACCCATTCTCCTGGATCCATGATTCCCTAACCTCCTAGAAGCAGCAAGTAAACACAGACTCCAAAGCTCCCAGGAGCTAGAGGTATCTTGCTCAGATACAACCTTTGTAAACAAAGGTGGCTTCCATTCTGAGGCACTCTAGTATTTTTAAATGGTCACCTACCCACAAACTTAAAATAAGTACCTGCATTTGCACAGCATCCTGTTTACTCATAAATAATCAAACTGTAAAAGCGGAGACTGTCACTCAAATGTTTCTTAGTGAAAAGATATACCTGAAGAATAAGGTCTGGATTTAAGTCTTGCTGTTTCATTAGCTGTTTGACTTGTTTTCTCCGTTCTACCAGTTTCCGGATCTCTCTGGGCAAAATGCCCATTTCTAAGCTTGGATCTGGCAATTCAGGGATTTGTTCTTGTTCTCCATCCTGATAAACACAACAAATTTCACACAAATCAAACTTTTGTGAAATAAATTTCTACAGTAATATTTTATAGGAGCTTTCCCCCATGATCACATCTTGAAAAGCTATTATCTTATATAAGGTCAACAATGCATGAGTAGTATAAGAAAGAGCTGAGAGAGTTGTAGAACAGGTCACCATTGCCCTCTTCTTTCCCAATTATATTAGGCTGTCATTCCCACTATCTCCCACCCCTGTAGTTAGACACAAATTTAGATTTCATTTAAAGGGATACATTTTTACACATGCTATCTCTCTTCCACAAGACTGGAGAACAATATGTTTGGTGAAATTGTTTTTAAAATACAAACACTAACACCTCCAGGATTAAAAAAACAAACAACCAGCAGCTAAACTACTATTTTAAATCATTTTTACTACCAAACAAAATGCTATAGAATTTGAAAACTATGGAGAATCATAGCAATTATTGTAAACGCTCTAGACTAAAAATAAAAAGCTAATAAATCAGCAAATTTAAGAGTTCGGAGCAGCCAGGAGCAGTGGCTGACATCTATAATCTCAGCACTTTGGGAGGCCGAGGCGGGTGGATCACCTGAGGTTGGGAGTTCAAGACCAGCCTGACCAACATGGAGAAACCCCATCTCTACTAAAAATACAAAATTAGTTAGGCGTGGTGGCGTATGCCTGTAATCCCAGCTACTCGGGAGGCTGAGGCAAGAGAATTGCTTGAACCTGGGAGGCGGAGGTTGCAGTGAGCCAAAATCACAACATTGCACTCCAGCCTGGGCAACAAGAGCGAAACTCCATCTCAAAAAAAAAAAAAAAAAAAAAAAAAAAGTTTGGAGCACATTTAAATAGGCCATGACATTTCTAAAAAGTAATACATATATATCCCTTAACATTTATGTAGTACCTTTTACCTACAAATTGCTATGCAATCGACAGAAGAATAGCAACATTTCAGAAAAGCAACCAGCAGTCTTCTTATATTAAAATTTACAGGAGGAAAAAGCAGGGGAAGCATTAGACCATTTTTCTCAAGCCTCCATTAATTCTATTAACAGCTACAAAGAAAAAAGCCAGGCACATTTGCCCTTTCAAAGGTTCAGAAATAAAAATAAACCTCTTGGTTTAAAGTACATCAAGTCAATGCCATTTGATAACCTAGCCTTTACAAAGCATCTGATTTTATAGAGATCAATATCTTCAAGTGAACGCTCTTACAATAGTAATAGGGACCTATTGTTTTCGAATATAAGATGATGATAGTAAATCTATTAAAGAGATCCTGGTACACATTCCAATTTATTTACAGCAACTATGAAAGTCAGATAAAAAGTAAACTGAAAGGATGTAGAGTCAGGAAATTTACAATCTACTCCTAGCTCTACAACTACTACCTGTGTGACCCTAACTGTCCTGAGGTACCATGCATGAAAATGATTCAGATCTATAAATTGCTACATGTATAGTATTTCTTAGATGACCTCTGAGGTCCCTTCCAACTCCAAAATGATTCTATTTTTTTTTTTTTTTTTGAGACGGAGTCTCGCTCTGTTGCCCACGCTGGAGTGCAGTGGCACAATCTGGGCTCACTGCAAGCTCCGCCTCCTGAGTAGCTGGGACTACAGGCGCCCACCACCACGCCCGGCTAATTTTTTGTATTTTTAGTAGAGACAGGGTTTCACTGTGTTAGCCAGGATGGTCTCGATCTCCTGACCTCGTGATCCACCCGCCTCGGCCTCCCACAGTGCTGGGATTACAGGCGTGAGCCACCGCGCCCGGCCTCAAAATGATTCTATTATATATCCAGAATCCAAGCTGTAAAGCTCCAATAAGCAAAATGGTGGTGGGCAGAGGCTAAATAATATTAATTATCACCATGCTGGCACAGTAGCAGAGCAGAGCTCAAATATTAATTGAATGCAGTCATACCTTTTGGGGATGTCTACCCAGTATATTCTCTGTAAAAGTATCCACTAGTCCCACAGAAAGGCCCACCCTTAGCAGCCAGATTTGTACCCTGTGAACCTACTCTTGTGGTCACAGGTAACAGGGACCTGGGGCGCTAACCAACCTAGGCAAACCTATCGGATTCTCTCTTCTGGGAATATGAAATTGAGATTGAAAAACAGGTCCTAAGCTTGTGGTGAGAACTAAAGGACATATAAATTCAGGAGCTAGAGGGCAACCAGACATCTTCTGCCATGTATTTAAAAAAATTACAAAAAAGAACAAAATGTTGTATATGTATATACACCTACACATACACCACACATGCATATAAAATGGAATATTATTCAGCAACACAAACGAATAAAGTACTAGTACATTCTACAAAATGGATGAACCTTGAAAACATTATAAGTGAAATAAGCCAGATACCGAAAGGCCATATATTGTATGATTCTATTTATGAGATGTCCAGAATACACAAATCTATACAAGCAAAAAGATTAGTAGTTGCCTAGAGATGGAAGGGATAGGGGATTGAGGGAGGTGACAGCTAAAAGGTTTATTTGGGGAATAATGAAAATATCCTAAAACTGGTTGTGATGATGGCTGCAAACTCTGGGAATACACTAAAAGCCACTGAACTACACACTTTTAACAGGTGAATTATCTGGTATATGAATAATACCACAATAAAACTATTTTAAAAAGACACAGATCTTCCTTCTTTAAGCAATTCTTTTAAACTCGATTTCAAGAGTCCCAGGTTAAATACAAACCTCTGTAACTTTCTGTGCCTCTGAAGCAACTCTTTGTACTGTTGTAAAACAAATGTTAAATTCCTGAATGATGGAAGGATATAGACTGTTGAAGTCCAGAAGCAAAATGAACTTATCATAAAAACCTGAAATTAAAAAGCCACGTCATAAAAAGTCTAAAGAAAAGCAGAATTGTCAAAACATCATTATTAAAAGCACTATAAGTATATTAGAAACTACATACTATCCACATACACTATCCAGAGCTGTGAGACAGACAAAAAGGGAAAAAAAGAATCAACTACTGTTCTATAAAATAATGCGAATTAGTGAAAAGCCAGATCACAAAAGAGGGAGAAAAAGATCCTGTCTCTCTTTAGAACCAGCTACAACCAGTCCTTTCCCCAGCTGCCCCCAAAGCACACCATTATCATGAGCAAATACCTTCCCAATCAGGTATCTGAGAGGTGTCACATCCATTTTAAAAAAAAAAAGTTCAACTCTCCTTCAAAGCAAGAATTCTTTGAAGAATTCCCCTACCTACTCTCCCACTCCCACCCCAAATAAAACCAAGTGAGTGGTTTGTTTGTTTATTTATTTATCTATTTATTTGAGACGGAGTCTCACTCTGTCTCCATGATGGAGTGCCGTGGCGCAATCTCGGCTCACTGCAACCTCTGCCTCCCGGGTTCAAGCGACTCCCCTGCCTCAGCCTCCCGAATAGCTGGGACTACAGGCGTGCACCACCATGCCCGGCTAATTTTTTGTATTTTAGTAGACATGGGGTTTCACCATGTTGGCCAGGATGGTCTCGATCTCCTGACCTCGTGATCTGCCTGACTCAGCCTCCCAAAGTGCTGGGATTACAGGTGTGAGCCACCATGCCTGGCCGAGTAATTTATTCTTTTACAACAGCTTCAAAATATAAAATGGACAGCACACTTACCTGTACAAAAACTGAGCTAAAATCAAACAAGAGACACATATATATAAATGTCAGTAGTGGAACGACCCACCCTTTTTACTTGCAAAGGATGAACAGAAAGCTACTATATTTCTGTAGGACATTTACAAAGAGTTATCTTCACCGTGAGAAGAAACTGAATAAAAATAAATGTCCACTATTAAGACAGTAATAATTGCAAACACATAAGATAGTTTATTCTGTGTCCAGTATCATACTAATTTATCCTTAAATCCCTGTGTGGTAGATATTACTCTTATCTCTATTTTACAGAAGAAACTGAAGCTTACAGAGGTTAAACAGGCAGTCCAAGATCACACTGAATTCAAACCCAGACCTACATAACACCAAGTACTAGTGCTCCATTTCATTATAACTAATAATAAAATCACTTTTGTCAAAAATGTCTCCTATTCAGAATTAACTTACTGGATAAAATTCACATTAATTCCTTCACAACAATGTGAATATTCTTAACACTACTACTGAACTGTACACTTGGGAATGGATGAAATGGTTTTTTTTAATACAAAAAATTAGCTGGGTATGGTGGCACACACCTGTAGTCCCAGCGACTTAGGACGCTGAGGCAGGAGGATCACTTGAACCCAAGAGGTGAAGGCTGAAGTGAGTAGAGATCACACCACTGCACTCCAGCCTCGGCAACAGAGTAAAACTCTGTCTCCAAAAAAAAAAAAAAAGTTTTTTATTTTTATTTTTTTAAAGATTATTTCTAGCTCTGTGTACCACAAAACATCTTTGCCATTCATGACAATAGGGAAAAGGTATTCTGTTAAAGTTAAATTTGGTGGTTATTGTCTGTATTCTTTAACTTTGCTGTCAACTGAACTGGTCAGGACAAACAGCTATCTATGTACTGGACAGCTACCTATCTATTGGACAAACTACGCTTACAGACCAAACCCAACCTACTGCTTATTTTTGTACCATCCATGAGCTTAAGTATGGTTTTTACATTTTTAAATGGCTGGAAAAAAATCAAAAACAGTATTTCATGACCTATGAAAACTATATGAAATTTAAATCTCAATGTCTATAAATATTTCATTGGAACACAGCATAACAAAATTCACATTAAGTCTATGTCAGGTGACTGGCAACCAAGATTTTCACATGAATCAAAGATAAAAGTCATGAGACCTATTTGCTGACCTGTAAGATATAATTCAGGTCTTCTAGTTTCTCAAGCCTAGATCCACATTAAGAAACTCCTTAATATTGGGAGAAAACCAATTCACTGCCCAGCCTTACCAACTTTGGGGTCCAAAACCAAGCCTCCAGCATAAGCTGCTTTCTTACGTCCTTTCTTATATTTATTGGTATCTCCATCAATTTCTTCATCTTCATCTCCCTAATATCAAATGGAAAGATAGCTTCACCACTAATTAACTAATTTAAAATTTTGATGATTCTCTCTTTTCCAATTGCAGGACTTAGTTCTAACAAACATTTCAGTTACTGGTCCTAACTGTTGGGAAAGACAGTTATTGTAATATGTTCATGAATCCAAATGAATTCCAAGCATAGTAATTTCTTAAACAAATACTACATCCTGAGTTAACAAATACAAAAATTTTATCTTTATGTTTCTGAATTTACAGAATTTCATATTTTTAAATCAATGAATATCGAAAAATACCACTTTTCATATTATACAAAATTTGAGATTATAAAACAGCCCTCTTAAAATCACTACTCTAATATTCATGATGTAAAAACATAAAATGCTTCATGTAGACATTATCATTATCCCTATTATTAATATGGACACCATAAAATAAGTACATCCATATACTGAAAATCCATTCCTAAGTAGTTTATTACTGGCCAACATTCAATAACTCAGCAGAAGTTAAAGTCCTCTAAATGAATATTCCCTATACCAATTTTGATAATGTACACTAAAAAACAAGCAAATATGAGAACCTGAATCAAATTTTAACATTCAATTCCCATTTCTGAATTAATTAATATCAGTGCTAATAAAACAGTAGCTAAACTAAGTTTTAGTTCCAAAGTGATGGAGGCTACTTCAGAAACCTGACTGTGGGTGACCTTGGTCATACTAGTACAGAAAAATGCAACACAAAAATAAAGGCTCATAGGGTTTAAGAAAATAAAAAGTTTAACTGGCATTTATCTTTGGATAGGGCTAAGGTGCCAGAACACATTCCGTGTATGGTCACCCATCAGAGAGGTCTAATGCTTCCCTCAAAGAATTTCATATTTCACAAATAATTTTGCCTGCACAAAGTGCATTTTCCTTTTACAAAGTGGAAAAGGAAATGACCACACAAAAACAAGGGAATAAACTTGACATGGTTTCTACAGTACACAAGGGATTAGCTATTTTGAAAGCAGATGTTATCACAGAAAAAAAGGCTATCTAAGTATTAAAAAAAGGGGGGGGGTAAATAGGTATTAAAAAGGGAGGGGGTAAGAGAAAACAAAATACTACACAGTTTTGGACCCACCAGTTTTTGCTGAGGCTTTCTGAAAATCTGCTTGTCAGGCACAATATAGTTGTTTTCGTAAAATGCATGAAGCAACAAGAACTCGTTACGCTCGGATCGTCCACCCATCAGCGTCCTGGACTATTAAATGGAATTTATTTTTTAAATTTGAGCTCAAAACCACAACTAACAAAAGCAACTTTGAGTCAGTAAGTTTAGTCACAGCACCTCCTTTAAAACTATTCCTAATAACGGGCTGTTTTTTAAAAAAGGTACTAAATTATTCCTAACGTTTTCTTTAAGCATTATAGTTAAAGGAGACAAAGACAGCTTAAAATATTGACAACTTGGCTATTTATTTACTCCCAAATGGACCATTCCACTAAACAGACACATCCAGATGTTAGAGAGATGATCCGTATGTTCGCCCAAATTTCAACACGCTGCACCTGGCATTCCTCCCCTTCTCCCAACCAGTTCTTCCTTTTACAAAAGAAATACAGCTTTCGGAATCTAAGTTACTCATTTTATAAGCATGCATCTAGACTCATTATCATATAACAACTACCCCAAGCAAATACTGAATCCAACAGGAAATGCTTTTTCCCCCTTTCTAAGTTAAATTTACCATAATGTTCCCAGCGATGTTAGTGATCTGCAATGCTAATGGAAGAACATTTAGCTCACACATGATCTGCAAAATGAACTTGGCATCTTTCCAGGTGTGTTCCAACAGGTATAACAGTTGAGAAGATTCACTGTACAGAAAAGTAAGAATGAAACAGAATCAAGTAATTAAAAGAAACAATGCCTATAATCAGAACTTCACAAAATATTACAAGGAATTTTGGGTATAAGTAAATTCAGAGCAACAGCACCTTGGCTTCAGAAACAATTTAAAATAAGGTCAGTATGTAACCAGGAATTCATTCATACCATTGATCCCAATGCTTTTCTCCAAAACACAGACACACACACACACACAAAATCCCTTAAGGAAAAACTGAAGTAATACAATAATTACAAGCCTGAAAACTATCTAAATCCTTTCATTCATTCCATCCAGTGAGTATATATTGCGTGCTTACTATGTGCCAGGCATTGGCTGTGACCAAAACAAACAAAATTTCCTTTCCTCCTGGAGCTTATGTCCTCATGGGGGAGACAGAGTATAAAAAAGACAAAGAAATTAAGTATACAGTATGTTATATAATGTTAAAAGTTAAGCAATGGGAATATTAAGTATCAGAAGCAGAGACTGAAATTTTTGTTAGGAAATAGTGGAAGATTTCACTGAGAATAAAGATCTGGAAGAGGTGAAGGAGCAAGACTTATGGAAAGAGCATTCCAGGCAGACAGGATAGCACACTTAAAAGCCCTGAGCTGCATGCAAATCTGACAGTTCCAGGGCTAGGAAAGAGGCCAATATGGCTAGATCAGAGAGAATGATGGAAAGAGCAGTAGGAGATAATGACAGAGTTAACAACATAGAGACACATTGTAAAGGACCTTGTAAGTAAAAATAAGGACTTTAGTTTTTACTCTGAATGAAACAGAGTCACTGGAAGATTCTGAGCAGAGTATCACATATGACTTGATTTTAGCAGGATAACTCTGGTTCTGGATTGAGAATCGACCACAAGGGGGAAAGGGCAAAAGTAGGAGATAGGCATATTAACCCAGTAATCCAGGGGAAAGAGGATAGCAGCTTAGACAGGATGGGTCCAATGGAGTTGAAAAGAAGTGGTCAGACTTAGATATATTTAGAATATAGAACTGACAGGATACCTGATGCATCTAGTGTGGGATATCAGAGAGAGGAATTAAAGATGCCTCAGAGATTTTGGGCTAAGTAAGACTCTGGAAGTTTCCAGTGATAATGGAAAAACACATTTATTAATTTAGTAAGGAAAGACTACAGGAAGAACCTAGGATCGATCAGAGCTCAGTTTTGAACAAGCTGGGAGTTCACATTAGATATCAAGTAAAATAGGTAAAATAGATACACTGAGTCTGGAATTTAGGGAGGTCTAACCTGAAGATACACAGGTGGGAGGCATAGGCATCCACATGGTATTTAAATTCCTAAGACTCAATGAGATCACCTAGAGAGGGAGCAAAGTCAGAAAAGAGAAGTCCAAGGAAGAACTCAGGAAGAACTAGCAGGAATGAATGAGAGATGGTCAGAGGAGTAGGAGGAAGAAATAAGCAAGCAATACCTCTAACTTAATGATTGCTCAGTTTTTATATTTCTAAAATATCTACCCTAATTCCTGAATAAATGAATTAAGAGTAGAAATCTAAATCCAAACTACTGTTAGGAAACATCAAGATAGTGTTAACACAGGTGAGGGAGATGGAGATAAACTGATCAATTACAATAATTCAAGAGGTAAACTAGTTCAAATTATGAAAATAGTGGAAACAATTTCCCCTCTACAGCACCACTGGCTCATGTCCCTCCAGACTAAGGATAGTACTAGCGTCCTGCTGTTGTTAATTTCAAGACAGATGAATTCTGAAGAATCTAGGATCGTACCTGTACATATTTCGTATATCTTCCGTTGGGATTACAACCCTTTCAGTTTTTAGAATCTGCTGAACAAGTTCAGACAGATGGTAGCTTTTACAACGAATCAATTCCTTTGCTGAAATTTCCACATCACAGATCATTCGACCACAGGTAGCATTTCTTTCACCAAATCCACTCCGGCCCTACGAGATGGGAACAAAAAGCAAATTTCATGAAAGAGCAGACACTGAGAACATTTCTTTCTAACATATTTTGATGCTGGCCCAAAATTATGATAAAACTCTCATTCTTCCATTTATCAATCAAATATTTTTGAACATTTACTATGTATCTGACATTATTCTAGGCACTCAGGATACGGCAGTGATCAAAACAGAAAGTATTCCTGGCCTCATTTGAAATATATAATAAAAAACAGACATCATAAGCAAGAAATTATATAGTTTTAGGAGGTAACAAGTATATGGAAAATGGGAAAACAGAGCAGGGTGAGGGGTACAAGGAATATGAGGGGACTGCATCTTAAATAGGGCAATGGGGCAATGGGGGCAAAGAAAATCTTGAAGGGGGTAAAAAGCTAAGCAAGTATTCAGATGAAGTGCTAATAACAACTCTACCACCTTAAAGATATGAGTAAGAAAAGAAGCAAGAGCAGTGGCCCCAACTTTGATCTGTAGTGGCAGAATCCTCTAGAGAACATTATGAAAAAGGTATGGATTCCTAACTTATCTGATGAGGCAACATGTCCATTTTATTTATAAGCTTTAAGAAAAATAAGATTTCAAGCACTGAGCAGTATCAGGTTTAGAAGAAGGTGCTTCACACAAAAATTGCAAAAACCTTCATACATGAAGCAAGCAGGTAGAATGAAAAGTACACACTGGCTTTAAGTCACCCAGGCCTGGGTTCAAATCTCAGTTGTTCCCCCTTACTAGTTACATGATCCAGAACAAGTTATGTTACCCCTATGAGACTGTCTATAAAATAAAACTGGAGTTGTCATGAGAGGTAACTAACACAGAAAGCACTAGTTCATTGCCTTCTTTTTTCCTTTTTTTAAATTACAAGATATCATCAAGCAATATTGCATTCTTATACAACCAACATCAATTCTCCTCCATTCATTCTTCCCATCTTCTTCCTAAATGATAACACTCAACGATTTCTGAACCCTGCAACCTTGCCCTAAGGGCTGTCACTTCAGGAATGACAAAGTGAAGGTAACATGTATGTGCTGTCTTTGTTCACTATTCCTAGATTCTAGCTGATGATTTTAAAAACTACCAGAGGCTTTTACGAATAATATGCTGAATTCAAAGGAAAAGATGTTTAGTGCCAAAGTTAAAATGTACTGAAGTTCCTATAACAAGATAACCAATTCCTATTTTAAAAAGTATAGTGTGTTCCCTGGTAGCTACCCCACATTAAAATAAATAAATAAATAAGATTTTGAAAATTATTATTACCCCAAGCTTTGGCATGTTGGATCGCTTCAGTCGACCTATCTTGGACCAGTGAGGAGCTTTGCACACATTAATTCTCTGCAGTAGAACTTCCAGTTCAAACCCATAAATATTATGACCCTAGTCAGAAAAAGAAGGCAGCTGATAATGTTATAACAAATGCAAATTAGAGGATTTATCTTCATACGCACAGAATTTCTTTGCCCTTTCTTTTTCTAGTCTCTAATTGAAGACATCATGCACTTACCTCCAATTGGGGGTCCTTTCTTCTTCAGGAATTTATTCATCAGCAGCATTCATTAGCCTTGACATTAACAAGGCTGCTAAGCAGATTGCTGGAATAAACTTTATTTCATCCTAATTGATGCAAGGCTCATATGATGTATTTTAATTTGCAACTCATGCCTCACAGTCTCGGAGGCAAATGCAAATTTAATGTCCCATACTTTTCATGTGATCGGTAAAAGCTAAATTCAAATAATTCCATTTTGCTTCCTTAAAAACATAGAACCTGCCTGTGTTGTATGACAGTTTATGCAAGACTTCTTCAAAAGCTCAGGAACTGCATTTAGCTTCTTTTTTAAAAATTAAGTTCAAACACTACTGATTTAGACTCATAAGTGATATACAACAAGATAAATATATAATACCACTAAATAGTTCAAATAAGAAACTTGTTAAAAATGAAGAAACTATATAGAGTAGAAACTATCTCAAAAATGCAACTAGATTTCATTTCCATAATTTCCAACATGTGAACATGATTCACTTGCCTATGTTTATCAAAACTTAGATCAAATTTAAAATAATTCACATCAATAAATATGCTTGTTATTAAACTTAATTAAAACTATATACCACTACTTAGAGTAGTCAAAATCACAGAAACAAAAAGTAGAATGGTGGTTGCCAGGGGCTGAGGGAATGGGAAGTTAATGAGTACAGTGTTTCAGTTTTACAAGATGAAAAGAGTTACAGAGGTGGATGGTGGTGATGGCTGCATAACATTATGAGTGTAGTTAATACCATTGAACTGTATACTATAAAATGGTCAACATAGTTAATTTTATGTTATGTGTATTTTACCACTAGATATTTACAGCAGTTTTGCTTATTAAATTAGAAGACCCAAAGGCCTGGAGGAGGTCTCACTTACAAATTATAATACCTAGAATTAGGGACCCAAAATTCATGTCAGAATTCCATCTTACATCTAGATTTCTCATGCATAGACTTGGCTCTAACACTGGAAGCCAGACCAGGTTTCCCAGGCTTCATGGCATCTCCTTGGGGTCCAAGACACTGTTGTTATTGGAGGCTGACTGAGGGCCTGGTGCTGAGACAGAATGTCACAGTACAACACTGTGGACAGAATCTTTTTGGAACTTTAAAGATAGGTCTTGAAATATCATAAGGGAAGTTGGTGCAGAGATATCGTTTCCAATCCACAGGAACTCAGGATGCTAGCCATACAGTAGCCAAATAAGGGTATCCAAGAGTAAAAATGAATGTAGGGAAGAATACGGCAAACACTTTTGTAAGACTTCAATGTACCCAAATTACCCATATCACATCCAAAATATAGGCATTTATAGCCTACATTCTGAAAAAAAACAAAAATAATGATTGATCCATTAACCTAGAAAAAAGACAAATGAAGGAATTCCATATTCTATAAACTAGAAAGGCCAGAGGATATATAAAGCAAAATGTTGCTTTACGACTCTCAGGTATTGGGGCAAAAAATGGCTCAATGAATTATTAGCTCAAGCTGTCTAGTGGGGACATACTGGATCGTCAAGAGAAAAATCAATTCCGAGCCCTGAGTTTTCAAAGGAATATGTCATAGAGATCCACTGAACTCATAAAATTAAAATACTTAGTTTTATGACTTGCACCAAACCAAGGGAATTAATAAACTCCTGTGACCACTATATAACTACTAAGTCAAGATTTTGGCGATAACTCCGTTTGTACAGATTTACTTACTTATGTGCTGGTCTCTAAGCATAAATAGCCAGACAATCCTTAACTTCAACACTAAGTCATGGGTTGCTTTTATACTAGAGAAAAAAAAAACTATCTTGCAGTGGGCTTGTTATTTTTTTCTCCTATTAGCAGCAATTCCCACCAGTCCACAGAATCATTTCACTCTGAAAAGATTGTTTGCTGCTCGAAAGCACCAATAAAGTCATACTGAAAAGAACTAAGAAATGAAGAGCTTCCCCACAACATGATCAAACATCTACTCACCACAATGATATCAGGATCAATTTTGTGAACTTTTGCAAGGAAAAAACCTAGCAGTGTTCTTTCTGTTGCAGCAACCTCAACCTTCACATTCTGTTAGATAAAAACACATCAGTCACTGACGACTCTTTACTGTCAGCAAGTACTGTACCTTGGCTTCTTGTTCAACTATGGTAAGATTTCTTAGGGTTAAAAGACACCATTCATTTCAAAATTAAACGTAGCAATGAAATTCCTGATTCTAGGTTTCATAGTAATAATTGCAAAGTCTCTGAGGAGCTCATTCTAGTAATAAGCATGTGAATAAAGCAAAAGTTTAAGCATTGAGCAACATAAAATACAGAAATGTCCCTCCACAGGGACATGCTTGTGCATCTGGACACATTCAGAGCATATGAATCAGAGTACCTATCAAAAACATACTTTCCTACATAATCCCTGGTAGATTTCACTGTTTATGTATTTACTGGGCAAAGAAATTCTAAGGATTGTATAAAATAATTCCAAATGGTAAGATAAGAACTGATAAATAAGAAACTAGACTAAAAAAAACATATTTAAGAATTATAAGTGACTGGGCGCAGTGGCTCACACCTGTAATCCCAGCACTTTGGGAGACCGAAACGGGTGGATCACCTGAGGTCAGGAGTTCGAGACCAGCCTGACCAACATGGTGAAACCCTGTCTCTACTAAAAATACAAAATTAGCCGGGCGTGATGGCACGTGCCTGTAATCCCAGCTACTTGGGAGGCTGAGGCAAGAGAATTGCTTGAAACTGGGAGGTGGAGGTTGCAGTGAGCGGAGATTGTGTCATTGCACTCCAGCCTGGGCAACAAGAGCAAAACTCCGTCTCAAAAAATAAAAATAAAAAGAATTATAAGTGTTTTAAGCATAAACAAAACCTATCTTCACACAAAAGGCTTCTATTTGGATTAGTGATTATAAATCAGGTATTCAAAAGATCCACTCATTAAAAATCTCTAAAAATGGAAGTTGATGGTTATATGTTTTCTACAACTAGGTCAGTTTAAAAATGTCAGTTTGGCTGGGCACGGTGGCTCACACCTGTAATTCCAGCATTTTGGGAGGCCGAGGCGGGTGAATCACTTGAGGTCAGGAGCTTGAGACCATCCTGGTCAATACGGTGAAACCCTGTGTCTACTAAAAATATAAAAATTAGCCAGGCATGGTGGCACGAGCCTGTAATCCCAGCTACTTAGGAGGCTGAGGCATGAGAATCCCTTGAACTAGGGAGTGGAGGCTGCAGTGAGCCAATATCACGCCACTGCACTCCAGCCTGGGCGACAAACTGGGACTCTGTCTCAAAAAAAAAAAAGTCGGTTTGACTGTAATGGAATTTTCCTAGGTCATTTTACTTGGTTGTGTAATTCACGGCACTTCACAAGTAATAGCCTAATCTAACAGTACCTCCCAACTACTGGACTTCTGAAGCCAATTAAATAAAATAAGTAGAACCCGACGAAGTTGCTTACTTTTGCAAAGTGAAGACATTAAAAAAAAAAAAAAAAAAAAAACTTAAAAATGTATCAGTATCATTACTTCGTAAAAGAAACAACATACAATCCATAAAAGAAAATTATTTTGATTGAATACATTTACCTTTGTGAAAAATTCACTACATTATACTGCTTCCCACTCCTCCCCATTTTATTAAGAACCCATGAAAACTTCTTCATGGGGCACACTGGAATTTAGAGATCACTGATCCATTTTGGCCAGCCCTATGTCAACTTTGTCAATACATGGCTTAACATCCACAGTATTTCCAACTTCATTTGGCTTCCCTCAAGCTGGGGAGGGACTCTACCCAACACCTTCCCAAAACAGTAATCATATGATCATGCATTTTAGAGAAGAGTCTAATTAAGCTATTGGAGGGGGGTTTGAGCCTATCCAACCACCAATACAGTACAGAATCCCATTATTTTTAGGTAGTAAAACATTTAAACATTGTTAAATAATGCTTCTAGATGTATATGTCTAACACATTTTAATGGGTCGATGTCATAGTCCAATCTGGAAGGAATGAATCTAACAAAATGTAAAACAGCTTCTTTCTACTAGTCCATACCACCCCCCTTTTCTTTCTCTCTCCAAACAAATAGGTGCTTCATATAATGAACATTTTACCTTTTTCTCAATGACTTCTTTGAAAGCATATGGAAAAATACAGTCCTTTGGTTTAGACACAACTGTAAAAAGGAAAAAAAAAAAGATTCCAACACCCATCTTAGTCTAATTTCAGGTAATCATACAGTACATGTTTCCAAACGAAACTGTCTTAAATATATTCCCCCCATCCCTAAAGAATTAGGAGGGTCATCAAATACTTCGACTGGTCATGCTGATGACCTCAAAAGAATAGTCAAGCACAGAACCCCAAGTCCCTGCAGTTGTTAAAACTGCTTTGATGAAACATTTGCTACCTATCCATTGAAGTCAGAATGGAAGATTTTAGCAGTCTTCCTCAAAGGAAATCCCACCACCACCAATGCCCCAAGCAGCATACAGTGGAGAAACTCAGTTCAACCTTCTCAAAAGGTAAAACTGAACAAAGCTTCCCCCATTACACACTATAAGTTCCTTACCATACACAACAGCTGTTCACATAGTGACGTACATAGAGGAAGTGAATAAATGCATGTTGAAATGAGCTCATGAAAAAAGAAAGAAATGAGCTCATGATTGCTCTCTTCTACATATTTTCCAGGCTATTCTCATCATTTTGTTCCATGTGTTCCACCCACTTAAGGGGTAAAATTTCACAACAATCATACCTCACACTCCCTTCTCTGCATGTTTTAGTCCTACTTTCCTAATACCCAAGAAAACCAGACAAGAGGCTAGCCAAGTTAATCTCTGCTTCTGGGCTGAAAAAGATCCCAGGAAATAAAATAGGTCAATGGCATTGATCCCTTTTTTTAAAAACAGCAAAATGCTTAGGTAACTGGCCAAGCTCTCAACATGGAATATATCATGGAATATAGTCTCCTCCTTGAGGACTGACTCATAAAACACACATGCAGACCTTCATGGAATTGTTTCATCCATTGAATTTTATGCATGGCACAACTCAACTCCAATTGATGTTACTATAACTCCTCCCAAATAGGTAAATATTTGTTCCTTGGCATCTTGCCTCATCACACAGAAAACTTCGATCAAGTTTCTATGATAGGCTATTAGAATGACATCAGAAAACAGTTAAAGCCTAATTTTGACCCAGGAAAAAACTACTCAACCTCAGTAGAGCAACCATTGAAACAAACAAAAAAAAGATATCAAATAGACTCCAGACTTCTGCTCCTAGAAAAAAAAATGAACCAGCTGAATAGGAGGCAACCAACCCAATAAAACTTAGTTTCCACGGCAAAAACAAAAAACAAAACAAAATGCTCTTTAACAATATGCACTATTCTTGAAAACAATTTTTGAAAAACAAGTTACTGATGCAATCGCTGAGAAAAAAAAAAAAAAAAGGAAATTCAAATCAAGCTGTTAGTAAACCAGCTTAAAAAAAATACATACCACAGAAGTGTGACTGAAAGGGAGGCTTTGGGGCTGCTTTATCCAATGCAAAACTGTGATGGACCAAAGCTGCCACAGCAATAATCTGCAAAGAAAGGAGGAAAAAACCCACTTACCAGACTGCTACTACATATTCTGCATTCTCACCAAAATCACCAAGAATATTTAAAGATACACATTTAAATACATACGAAAACTTTGGCCAGGCGTGGTGGCTCATCCCCGTAATTCCAGCACTCTGAGAGGCTAATGCAGGTGGACCACTTGAGGTCAGGAGTTCGAGACCAGCCTGGCCAACATGGTAAAACTCCGTCTCTACTAAAAATACAAAACTTAGCTGGGCATGGTGGCGTGCACCTGTAATCCCAGCTACTCAGGAGACTGAGGCAGGAGAATCACTTGAACCCAAGAGGCAGAGGTTGCAGTGAACTGAGATCGTGCCACTGCACTCCAGCCTGGGTGACAGAGTGAGACTCTGTCTCAAAAGATAATAAATACTTTAAACTTTTTATTATGAAAATATGTAAACACATTAAAAAAGACAAAATAATAAAATAACTCCTATATAGCCATCATCCAGTTTCAATTATCAACTCATCTATAACCCTACCCACTTCCTTCCTTTCTCTAGATTATTTTGAAGCAAAACCCAAACCCATCATTTTATCTGGGAAGATTTCAGCATCAATCTCTAAAACTGGTTTCTCAATCGTGGAGCTATTGACATCTTGGGCCAAATAACTCTTTGTTGTGGGGGCTGTCCTGTACACTGTATGATGTCAGCAGCATCCCCAGCATCTCCCTACTAGTTGCCAGTATTACCATCCCCAGACGCCCTGAATTGTGATAACCAAAAATGTCTCCAGACATTGTCAAATGTCCCCTTAGAGGCAAAATCTCACCCAGTTGACAACCACCACCACTCTGAAAGATAAGAAGTTTGAAAAATATAATCACAATACAATTATTTCACCTAATACAATTACAAGAATAGTAATTTCTTAAAATCATCAATTATCCAGGCAGAATTTAAATTTTCATATTTTCCAATTATCTCAATTTTATTCACCACATAAGGACCATACTTTGTAATGGTTGATATGTAAAACTACAGATACAACCCTATCCCATCTGTCATTCCCCTGCAATTTATTTGTTAAAGACACCAGGCTGTTTGTCCTAGAGAGTGCCCCATAGAATGGATTCCACTGCTTGTGTCCCAACAGCATCATTTAACTTGTTTTTCTGTCTCCACACTGCCTATAAATTCATAGTTAGGTCTAAAAGCTTGATCAAAATCAGGTTCAATTTTGGAGCAAGAATACTTCAGAGGTGCTGATTACTTCTATCAAAAGGCACAGGCACATAATGTCTGCTCATCTCTACCTTAGAGACATAAGTACCCACTGGTGATCACTTCCTAGATCCATTATTTCACCGGCAATTACAAAGTGGTACTATTCCATTTATCTTTCATTTATTAGCTGAAACCTTCTATGAAGAGAAACTTCCCCTCATCAATTATTTGGTTGCTGAGGTATAGTATGCATTCAGAAAAGTCAAAAAACTTATTCATTCAATCCCTTTATCAGTTTTCAAAATGAGTTGGTTCCCTAGCTTCCTTCAGAAGTGATCAATGTGGTGTCATTGCAGACAATATCATTATGAACTCATGGATCTGATGTGTTGCGATCTGTTAAACTTATTCTTACCCTCACATTGTCCCATCTTTGTTCAGTAGAAGACTCTTCAAGTTGATTCCTGAGTCCTTTTGACATATCTTCAGTAGATTTTAATACTGTCCTTGCTTTCTGGTATAAGATGTTCCAGACATCCTGGACATTTCCTTCCCTGAATCAGCCACTACTCCAGAGAACCCAATTTCCTTTCATTAGAAAATGGGGCCGGGCACGGTGGCTCACGCCTGTAATCCCAGCACTTTGGGCGGCCAAGGTGGGTGGATCACTTAAGGTCAGGAGTTTGAGACCAGTCTGGCCAACATGGTGAAACTCCGTCTCTACTAAAAATACAAAAATTAGCTGGGCATGGTGGTGGTGTATGCCTGTAATTCCAGCTACTCGGGAGGCTGAGGCAGGAGAATCACTTGAACCCAGGAGACAGAGGTTGCAGTGAGTGGAGATCACATCACTGCACTCTACTCCAGCCTAGGAAGACAGCAAGACTCCGTCTCAGAAAAAAACAAAAAAGAAAATGGAAACTGGAAACCTCAATCTGGACACTAGAGGTGGATACTTTTTTAAAATTTTAACAAACTACTAATTAAACTTCTCCCAAACACTTAACTATGGCCATCTAACATATTAACTATTATTAAAAGATCACGTCAGGTGCAGTGGCTCACACCTGTAATCCCAGCACTTTGGGAGGCCGGGGTGGGCAGATCACGTGAGTTCAGGGGTTCAAGACCAGCCTAGGCAACAAGGTGAAACTCCATCTCTACTAAAAATTAACCGGGTATAGTGGCCCACACCTGTAATCCCAGCTACTCGGGAGGCTGAGGCAGGAGAATCACTTGAAAGTGGGAGGCAGAGGCCACAGTAAGCTGAGACTACGTCACTGCGCTCCAGCCTGGACAACAGAGTGAGACTCTGTCTCAAAAAAAAAAAAAAAAAAAATCAAATCACAAACTAAAAAAAAAAAATCAGTGAAAATACTGACAAAATGCTGTTAAAAAAGATCCCTATCAATGTCAAAAAGGGCTTAGGAAGTTAAAACATAACAACAAAAATAAATAAATAAAGCATCAGTCACGACTGCATGTAATATAGGTCCCAACCTCCTACTAGGACAACTGGCAATAAAAGAGAAAGAAGTAAGCATTTATCCTGTCTTTCCTGAATAAACCATTATGGCATAACCAAATAATACTGGCTAAAGAGAAAAATTTAATTTTATAGAAAAACTTAAAAGCCATAGACAGAATTATAAAAAACCACCATTTTACAGCTCCTAATGAAATAACTAATTCAAGCAAAAATGACTAATAAATGAAGCCATTAGCTCAGTGGTTCTCAACTGGGGGTAATTTTATATACACATACACATCCCCTGGCGTTGGGACATCTGATGTGTTTGTAGGCATTTTTTGGTTGTCACAACTAGAGGGGAGGGATGCTACTGGCACCTAGAAGGTAAAGACCAGGGACACTGTCAAACATCCTACAATACCCAGCACAGTACTCCACAAAAGAATTATCCGGCCCAAAATACATGTAGTGTCAAGGTTAAAAAACCTTAGATGAAAAGCTGATGGAGAACTACAATAGTTCTCATTCATTCAGCCGCTAATCAGACACAGACTCGCTAATAGCAGGTTATTTTTTTCCATTGATCCCAGCCTTTGTCAACTAATAGCAGCTTAACCAGACATTGTGTCTTCTGATATGATGTAATATGAAGTACACTGCATCACCTATAAAGCATTTTGGCTAAAAAAGTTGAACCTGAATCTAATTTGATCCTTTAGAGCTCATTTATAGTGTGCGGAAATATGAAGGATAAGGCTGGATCGGCACACTTTTTCTTTCAAGAGCCAGACAGTAAATATTTTAGGCTTTGCAGGCCATATGGTCAGCGTTACTACTCAACTCTGCTGTCATAGTGCAAAAGCAGCTGTAGACATGGTGTCTTCCAATGAAACTTGACTTACACAAATAGGTAGCAGGCTGGATTTGGCTTACAGACAATTCATTGCCTGCCAACCTCTGGTATAGAGGAAAAGTCCAATGACACCACAACAAAGCAAATAAATAGAGAAAATGGGATATTCTACGAGACAACCAACAATGATTCTTTAATTTTTCCATGTTATTAAAAAAACTGGAGAGTGGGAGTGAGTTCTTCCCATTTAAAAGAAATTCAAGAGGCACAGAGATTAAACACCATCTGTGAATCTTGCATGAATCCTGATTCAAACAAATCGAGTGTTAAAAGGCATCTTGAGAGACGGAGTCATCTAAGTATGGACTGAGTATTTTAGATTATACCGAGGAGTCACTGTTAATGTTATTAGGTGTGCTAAGGGTATTATGTAAGAAATACCACATTTTGAGAGAAGCATACCAAAGTTCACAGGGAAAATGACACAATGTCTGAGACTAGCGTTAAAATACTTCAAGAAGACAAAAAAAGGAGAGAAATAAACAAGTGTGACAAAATCTTGCTAACTGCTGAATATGAGTGATTGTTATGGGGAGTTCATTTTATTATTCTGTCTGTGTCCATTTGAAGTTCTCCTAAGTAAAAAATTTAATAGACAAAAATAAGTTCAGCAATCTAAGTCTTTAAGAAAGAACTCCAACACTAGACAAATTCAATTCATTCTCTATAATAAGAGTTTAGTAGTGAATTAGTATTCTTTCCCCTACAAAAAGAACAACTTTCTCTTAAAGCAAAGCTGTGCAAGTTCAGGCAAGTATCGCATCTAAGGCATGGGTACAAAATCTGTCCTATTTTTTAAACCTCATTTTGATGGTTCTTTGCATTCTGCATTGTCTTCATGCTGAAAGCCATCACGACAAGCGGTGGAGGACTGACATCCTTAATTACATTCACCAGGTCTGGTTTCAAAGCCATTGCCTCAACTTTACACCAACTGATTGGCTGATTCAAGAGCTCTGAAAAAGAATAGATACAACAGATCAATAGCTATTTACTGAAAAAGAAAAACTACTATAATTAAGACATCTGTCATTAACTGGCATATTCTTCAACTCTGCCTTCTAATAAGAATGACATATTATAACATCTAACTAAAAATAAGCCATATTACTGGGTTGTATGCAAATCCTCACGTGTGTGTACATATGTTCATTTTCCTGGGAAAGAGGTCTATAGCTTTCATCAGATTCTCCAAAGAATCCAGGACCCAAAATAGGTTTTAAAAAAACTGAAACACTGCCTTGGAGGAATCATGAAACATTTTTAAGACAAAGCAGACTATCATAGAAGCAATTACTGAAAAACATCAGGTAACAGGCCAAACATGCACTATCTATATTGAATAGCGATTCTCCTCCTTCAAAGGTCAGCAGTTCACTATGCAGAACAGCTGGGCCACATCAGCCAGGTCAGAAGTACATATGAATAACAGCATAATGAGGGATGCACCCCAAACTAAGGCCTCCCTCAGACTAAACTGCCAGGCATTACAGAGATAAGGTGATTCCAAATGTACTCCCTATACTCACTCAAGGAAAACTGAAGAAACAAACAGAAAAGGAAGTAGACACATTAAAATAAATAGATCAATTTCCTAACTTCCCTTTTAAAAACCACATCTATCAGCAATCTATTCAGCATTCTGAGCATATTTTTTTCCTTACGTGGACTTTTTACTTCAAGCCAACAAGGTCCTTTGATCTTTCTGTTCATCAAGAATAGTTCCAGGCTAGATGTGTTGGTCCCAAATACATGAGAAAAAGTTTCTCCTTTCAAATCTTGAGGAAGCTGTGGTATTTCAGCCTGAAAAAGGCAAAAAAAAAAAAAAAAATCTTTTTGTTTAAAACTATTACTTTGCATTTTCCGAAGTCTATATTTGAAATAAACAAAAGCCTCTCTATGAAGCACAGAAGAAACCCCTTTGATACATATGAAACGTAATTTGCCACAAATGAAATCCAAAACAATTCACAGTAGGAAACAAAACCAATTCACAATGACAAAATAATGCATCTTGATGACACCCATTAGAAGAAAAATAGGCCAAGAAGCTCCCCCAAAAGAGAATTTCTGTCCAGAGCTGTACATGCCTTACTGATAAAGAATAGCCAAGTAAGTACCACTCCATTAGAAGAATGAAAGCAATAGAGTGGAACTTATTGAAAATACTTTTCATCACCACTGTCAGAAATAGTTCTTAAGTTTTTCTTCTCTCGGAGGCAGAGGTAGGCGGATCACGAGGTCAGGAGATCGAGACCATCCTGGCTAACACAGTGAAACCCCGTCCCTACCAAAAATACAAAAAATTGGCCGGGCGTGGTGGCAGGTGCCTGTAGTCCCAACTACTCGGGAGGCTGAGACAGGAGAATGGTGTGAACCCGGGAGGCAGAGCTTGCAGTGAGCCGAGATCGTACCACTGCACTCCAGCCTGGGTGACAGAGTGAGATTCCGTCTCAAAAAAAAAAAAAAGTTTTTCTTTTCCAACGTTGTGGGAACAAAACACTAGCACACAGGTAAAAAGAGGTTAGGGGCCGGGCGCGGCGGCTCAAGCCTGTAATCCCAGCACTTTGGGAGGCCGAGACGGGCGGATCACGAGGTCAGGAGATTGAGACTATCCTGGCTAACATGGTGAAACCCCGTCCCTACTAAAAAATACAAAAAACTAGCTGGGTGAGGTGGCGGGCGCCTGTAGTCCCAGCTACTCGGGAGGCTGAGGCAGGAGAATGGCGTAAACCCGGGAGGCGGAGCTTGCAGTGAGCTGAGATCCGGCCACTGCACTCCAGCCCGGGCGACAGAGCGAGACTCCGTCTGAAAAAAAAAGAGGTTAAGGTCCAGTTAATTAACATCCCATAGCAATGACCTTGCCTGTCACAGGACCAAGAGCAGCACTATAGCAATGCTACTGACACTCCTCTCTCACCTTTCCACTGCTCATAAGGGACACTTCAACAGACTAATGATGTCCAACTCCGTCGTGTGGCATTCTTTCCACTTGACAAACACTCGTGCTGTTTCAACTTATTTATTTAAAGATGCATACTCGAAAGCAGAGAAAGGCAGTGTAACCTGTAGTCTATATACTTAATTTTATCCATTTCAATTATTCATTACTATAAATCCACCTCAATGAACTGTGAGCTTGAGAAGCCCTACCAATACTTGTAATTTAAAGTCAGTTGAAAGTTCAAAAACAGAAAAATGTCATTCTCAAGCAAAACCCAGTAATTTTCTTTGTTTGACTTACCGAGTATTTAACTTCCAAGTACTCAGATTTTTCTGGAACATCAGGTATCTCAAAAGCATAGTTCTTTTCCACTGGCTGGGTAAGTAGATATTTTAAAAAATCCTTAAGACAAAAACTTTTCACAAACTAACCAGTATTACACATACAATACATGCTCTTGTATTTAATCATCAAGAACTCTTATGGAACACCAAGGTAAATAAAGCCAAAAAGGTACCCTTTCCTCTTTCAATTGGAACTAAAACAACGAGTGTCAAAATGCTAAAAGGACTCATCTTGGACACTACAGAACTCAGAAATATTTGCATTCAAGAGGGGCAATAAAAGATTAAAATTTTTTACAATGTTAATGCATTAAATGATTTGCTACTATTTGATATTAAGCAACTCCATCTTGCTAGAATAATAATTAGCATTATAATTATAGTTTATATTTACTGAGTGTTGGCTATCTGGCAAGGACTGTTGTAATCATCTAATATGAATTAATGAATTTAACCCTTTCGGGAACTGTTGAAATAGGGCCCTATTTCTCAGATGAAGAAACAGGCACAAAGAAGTCATTCAGCTGGGCGCGGTGGTTCACGCCTGTAATCCCAGCACTTTGGGAGGCTGAGGCGGGCGGATCACTTGAGGTCAGGAATTCAAGACCAGCCTGGCCAACATGGTGAAACCCCATCTTTACTAAAAATACAAAAAAAAATTAGCCGAGCACTGTGGCATGTGCCTGTAATCCCAGCTACTCAGGAGGCTGAGGCAGGAGAATTGCTTAAACCAGGGAGGTGGAGGTTGCAGTGAGCCAAGATCGCACCACTGCACTCCAGCCTGGGCAACAGAGCAAGACTCCATAAAAAAAAAAAAAAAAAAAGTCATTTGGCACTTGTCCAAGTTACACGCTATTAAACAGTAGGGCTAGGACTTAAAGCACAAGCAGTCTGGCCTCAGCACCTATGCTCTTCACCAGTATATCACAATTGCTTCTAGAATTATAAAGACTTGACCCATCAGCCACAATTCAAAACTCAAATAGTTAATACTGTTAGCTTTATCTTCAGTAACTCAATCCTCCCTATGATCATTATTAATAGCCAGTATTTTGAGCAGGCTATAGCCCCCACAATTATGGCCAAAGGCATCAATATCTCACTAAAATCAGGACAATTTATCATAGCTAGCAAATGAACCGGAGATTTTCATTCTATCAGACTGTATCACAGTCCCTGATTTTTAAAAATAAAACCTTACTTAACTTTCTAACCAAAACATCTTGGCAACAACTAATACAAACGAGATCATAGCAGTTTCTTCTCCACTTGGGAATGAGAGCACAAGACATGTTACAAGCACCAGAGGCAATTAATTTGCTATGGATTATCTTTCTATTCAAACTAATAAACATTATTTTATAAGCAGTTTAAAGAGAAAGAAAAAATATTTTTGCAAATCTAATATACTGTTTTTACATTCATACCTATGAAATTTCCATTCAATAAATTATAGCCACACAGAAGGCATTTTACACAAAGAAAATATACAATAACTATTTGCTATATCAGAAAATAAACAACAGAGTTGGAAAAAAACATCCCCAAATACAAACCTTAGACTTGAACTTCATAATTTTATATTTTGTTGCTATTTTCTCATCAAATTCCTCATAAACATCCTTCATTGAAACTGGAGTTCCTGTTTCTTTCCCCGTATTTAGATCAATTTTCTGTTATCCCAGAGAGGGGGACAGAGGGGAAAAAAGCATCTATACATAAATGATCTCAACCACCAAAAACCCACATCTATATCAATTTTCATCCTCACCCACTTAAACATTTAATAGCAGTCTTACAGACAAGTTGAAAGATACAAACAGACCCAAAAAATGTACTAAACCAAATGCCCAATTCCTCCCAATGGGATAATAAAAACAAATCAGCAATAAAGATGATCAAGTCTACAAAATGGAAGAATAAGTATTGTAAATCCTGACCAAGAGACTCCACAGTTCAACTGACATGGGGAGGGGCGGACAGGGAAATGGGGATGTTAAGTCCCAATAAAAAAGGAGAAGCAGACCGAGCATGGTGGCTCACGTCTGTAATCCCAGCACTTTGGGAGGCTGAGGCAGGTGGGTCACTTGAGGTCAGGAGTTTGAGACCAGCCTGACCAACATGGTGAAACCCTGTCTCTACTAAAAATACAAAAATTAGCTCAGCGTGGTGGCGGGCACCTGTAATCCCAGCTACTCGGGAGGCTGAGGCAGAAAAACTATTTGAACCCAGAAGGCAGAGGTTGCAGTGAGCTGAGATTGTGCCATTGCACTCCAGCCTGGGTGACAGGACTAGGCTCCATCTCAAAAAAAACAAACAAAAAAAACAAAACAAAACAAAAAGGAGAAGCAAATAGAATTGAACTTGATAATAAATGGCAAAGGCGGGAATATCACTGCTGTCTATGCAGCAAAACCATGAAAACTGGGCCAAATGCCATGTCACATTTTAGAACCTTATAGTTCCAACCCTGATTATCATGGAAATGAGGAGTGAGGGAAAGAAAGCATTATATACTAAAACTCAGAAGCTTTTATACTCTAACAAGTTGAAAAACTGAGTTCTACTTTAATTTTTCTACTTTTCCCAACCTCTAATAGAATTGCTGACCATCAGTGGTCACTCGGCGAGCAGCAAGAAAGAAGCATCAGGATTGTAGAGAATTTGTAGCCCTATTGAAAGATAGAGAGCTGGTTGCAAAACACAGAATGTGTGGCAGATTCAACTATTAAGAATTAAAAGCTAATCACTAATGTTTACCATTTCACGGGGAAGGAAGTAAAGCGTTCGCTCGATATTTTTCACCATGACACAACAACTCACATGGGTCTCAGCTGATTCAATCCAAACTTTGCCAAACAGAAATACCACACCTGAAATAAGTGAAAATCACGAGAAAAGAAACATTTCAATTTCACCTAATTAAAGGAGCAACATAGAGGCTCACTGAATGTGTCCACACATTTATACCTTCATGGTAACTCATTTTGACAGCAAATATATCCATTTCCCCACTCCCCAAGACCAGTTCTTTACTCAGTACTGATGCCATACTACACTAACACAATGGTACAATGTATGACCACTGGGAGGACAGGGGACAGAATGATTCTCTAACTTGGCATAAACACCTTCCCCACAATCAGGATTATACAGATTAAGAGAAAGAAAACAGGCCGAGCATGGTGGCTCATGCCTATAATCCCAGCACTTTGGAAGGCCAAGGTGGGCGGATCACTTGAGCTCAGGAGTTTGAGACCAGCCTGGTCAACACAGCAAAACCCTGTCTCAAAAAAAAAAAAAAAAAAAGAGAAACAAACACAAGAATTTTTCAACAAATCTCATAATTAAGCCTCTTGTGGGAACTTACAGATCTGAGAATATACTTATAATGTTTTAGCACTTGTATTTACCTATGAAAACCAATATTGATGTATCAGGATAACTAGTGCATCAGTGTTTTTCTATATGTAAAACTGTGTTTAGGAAAAACATAATTTATCTCATATTTCTTATTCCATATAATAATAAATATCTCACAATAGGGACTACTATTTCACCTTTTCTACCTCACAGCTACTTAGGATGTCTAACTAGGTAGTGTTTAGAATGTTCCTTTCTATTCTATTTCAGTTTAACAAATGGTTTAGTAACCAAATCAGTAGATGCTCTCCTTTTGAGATCCCTAAGGAATGAATACCATAAAGTAAAACCATACCTTTTAAGACATCAAATCACTGTTTATGAAAATTGGCCACTAAGAACAGACTGCAAACATTTGTTAGTCAACCCAGGAGATGGTCACTGTGCAAAATCCTGGGCTCCATGAATAATTAGACAGCAGTAATCAACAAAGCCACTCAACACAGCCATTTATCTGAGACACTAAGAAAATTCTGGCACATGCAAAGGCCAATTACCCCAGTTTCAAAGACTACTCATCAGTGACTCCTTTTGTCACACATCCTGGTAGAAATAAGACGATCTAAGAATTTTCATTTCTGTAGATGATTAAAATTCTTTTTTTTAATTATACTTTAAGGTCTAGGGTACATGTGCACAACGTACAGGTTTGTTACATATGTATACATGTGCCATGTTGGTGTGCTACACCCATAATGATTAAAATTCCTACAAGAGTTCTGAGACTTTCAGCTTAGGGGGGTAACAGGGAGGGTAGATGGGGAGGGAGAGGGAAGGAAGGACTATGGGAACATTAAAAAAGAAAAAATATCACAGTAACTCAGAAAATTAAAAGTCATCCTCACAACAGTTAAAGATGGAAAAACAAAATGCCATGCAAAGAAAAATAAAGACCCTAATATTGGATTCAAAGATTCAAATAGCTCATTTTACAGTCAAACTAATATCACACTTCATGCAACACATTTGACACTGTTTATGCCTCATTTGCCACAAAAAAGATCATGGTAAACAAAGATTACATTCCCCCTAAAGTTACTAGCTGAAACCAGGTGCAGTCAGGATTATTCAACCTTGAAAAAGTCATAATGAAGACAGGATATCTTCCCATATGCAAAGAGTAAGATTCTTTTCATAATTATGGAGCATTCAGCAACAACTGACTGACTTAGAATCTGTTAGAAAGTGAGAAACAATAACAGGGTATTTTGGAGTGCTTCATTTTTATTAGCAGCATTGATTTCACCAAAGCTCAGTGATCATTACCTGCTATCACAATGAAAGTGTTCAACCCTCTAAGATTAAAGGAGTTTTTTTAAGCTATCTAATTTAACCCATTGGCATCAATAACAGAGAAAGATGTGCCATAGGAGAGAACACAACTTGAGAAGTACCAGGGAACCAGAACAGCAGAGTGGACTGAGGGTGAGAAGCCCAAGCTTCTACCACTAAAGAGCTATTATATTTTTTGGAGCCTCAGTTTCTTAAGTGCATAACTAGACTAGCTGATCTCTGAGGCCTTCTCCAGCACCAGAAATTTCATTCTGCCTTAGCATTTGCATGACAGATCAATAACAAATTAGTATCTCTTTCAATTGCAAAATATTTTCCAATATTGGTTGAAAAAGCCCATCCATGACTATGTTCAGTACCAGGAACTCAACACCACCATATATCATAAACTGGTTGCTTTGCAAATATAGCTGTGCTTCAATGCTTCAATCTTCTAACACTTGTCACTACAGACCAGCACTAGTTGAAATAAATTTCTGTGATGATGGAATTGTTGTTTCTGAGCCATCCAATATGGTAGCTATTAGCCACAGTTGCTATTGAGCACCTGAAATGTGTCTAGTGACCAAGAAAATAAATGTTAATTTGTATTGCATTTTAATTTATTTAAATTTAAAGAGCTACAGGTGGTTGGTGATTACCACAGTGGACAATGCAGCTCTAGATCCTTACCCTACAAAACAATACTGTTTACTAAGAGTATCAACTAGTAAACAAAATGTAGAAATAACCAACTCATTTTCACATAAGGAAGAAGGTTGTTGCTTCTTAAGGTTCTAATCCGTGGCAATTGACGCTGGCAATATGAAGCTTTATGGGTGTATTTACTTCATGGGGTTGTAGGGGAGGGGGGAACCATTCACTTTTGTGTTATGCATTCTCATACCCCACAAAGCTACAAAGCTTTAAGATGCAAACTCAGTAATAGTAGCAAATACAACATTAGTCTCTGAAATTTTTCACCTGCATCTACAGGACTGTCAGTCACTGTGCAGTTTATTCCAACAACTATTTATTAAACACCTACTATGTGCAAGGCATTGTTGCTGGATGCTGGAAATAAAAGATCCCAGCCCTCCAGGAGCTTACAGGCTTTGTGGCAAAGAAAAACACAGACTGAGATCATTTCAAAATAATAGGACAAATGCTACAGTGGGAAAGGCTATGATGTAGTCACAAGGAGAAAGTGCTCCTAGACCCGTCTGGAAGTTTAGGTAAACTCCCAGAAGATAACATCTGGGCTGAATTTTAAAGAATCAGTCAAATGAGGGCATTCCAATCAGACAAAAAATAATGAGTAAAGGAACACAGGTATAAAGAGTAGCAAAGTATATACAGAGAACTATTTCTAGGGAACAAAATTCATAGACAGCAGGCATCAGAAGCCTTGCTAAGGAGTTTGGACTTTATGTTGTAGGCAGTAGCCACCGAGGATTTTTTTTAATGAGGAAATGACATGGTCAGAATTGCCCTTCTGATCAGTCCCTCTAGCAATGATGTGGAGGACGATAGCTAGGAGATCAATTAGGAGGCTGGTACAATTGTTTCAGTGGGCAAGAAGCGATCGGGGTAGCAGATATGAGGAGAAAGAGAAGGTAAGTTGTCCATTTTCGGCAGAGAAAACTAACCAGACTTGGAAAGGGAAATGAAGAAGAGCAGGGAATCAAGGATGGCTCCCAGGTTTCTAGTTTTGATGGGACCATTAACCAAGATAGGGAATGAAATACAGCATTAAGCAGATGCAGCAAAACACAGGGAGTAATACTGGGATAGCCAGGCCACTGTGCTGCCCAGCTCCAGGTAATACCAGTCACACTGCTGTGCTCCAGGAAGGTCACGTGAAAATGGTATTCCCTGAGGTTGTACAATGGGGCAGCCCTGGGTTTCAGCAATGGATGGGAAATCATCTGCTCAGTCTCATGTAATCACACTTGCCAGCCTTCCAACAGAGTAACAAAGTAGTCAAAGAGGTGAGGGGATCTAATCAAATCATTTTGTCCTAAAGTAGGTTAAAATATCATTTCTAAAATTGATTATATCTTTTCCTAAGAAACTAACACATGGCAGTGTGCTACTCAAGTGGCTCAAGAGTTTATATATATTTGATAAGCAGAAGCATATTAATGTTTCTGACCGTCCCCACCCCTGCCAGAGATCATTAACATTTTTCCAGTTAAAGTCAATGCCTGATTATCTCTAAGGTAAATGTGGCCTTCAATTTACTCATACGCTTGCTTTGCTGACATCTAGGTACTCCCTCTCTTTTCGCTAGATACAGCCTCCAGGAAACCGCTTTGAAAAATACACTATTTGCATGTACCACAGATCCAAAAAAGGATCTATATAAAGACAACTCTGTTTAAGAGTGCCTACTGTATTTAACATTAATCCGACAGATCTTGCAATGCACAGTCCCACAATGAAGATGGGCTCAAGAGCCACAATGAACAGCCTCCGAGCTTTTTGTGAGTCAACAATTCACAGTATTAGCTCATTAGGATGACCTAAAAATCATCCTTGATTCCTCCTTTCTGTCACCTCCCCCATCCAATCCATTAACAAGTTTGTGTCAAAAGACATGTCAAATGCCTTTACTTCTCTCCTCTCCAGCCACCAGGGTCCAAGTAACTAGCAGCCCTGCCCTGGACTGACTGATCTCCAGGGCTTCCACACTTCCCCATTACCCCACACCAGCCTATCCCTCCACGTGTGTGTGCACACGTACACACAAACCACTGCTCCTGTTAAAATGTAAGCCCAATTATGTGACTACCACCTCCTGTACTTAAAACCCTCCAATGCCTCCCCATTGCTCTTAGAAGAGTCAAACTCCTTAGAGGTTTTCAGAGTCCTATATTATCTGGCCTTTGTCTTTATCTCCAGCTTCACTGTATACCAATCTTGTCACTTGATTACTATGCTACAACCACACAGGCCTCTTCCTTCCTCCCTCTAGGCCTTGCTAGTACTGGCTCGTTAAGCTGAAATGCCCTTTTATCAGCTCTGCAAATACCTCAAATCTCAGTCCAGTGGTCATTTCCTCAGACAGCCTCCCCTGGCCATTGCCCAACTAATTTTCTTTACATCATTTATCAATTTATCTCATTTACTGCTAATGTGCCCCCACCCACTGCCACCTTCCTAGAACATAAGCTCCATTATAGTGCAGGGAATTTGTCCAGCTTATTCATCCCATCTCAGTGCCTAGCACACAATAGGCATTGAAATTTGCTGAAGAAACACACAAATTAATGACTGATTCCCTTTAAATTAAAGTGCATTCCTGTAACTTCAGATACATCAATAGTGAACTATAAACACACATTCCAAAACCATATGTAACTGATGTTTGGAATAAGCATCTTTAAGGATTATTCACACCATAGCTCCTCTCCATCAGGGTGGCGCATTCACTTTACAATGAATGAATGTCACTCTCTTACAATACATGTTAAGTGAGGGTAGGGCCTGACCTGAGCTAATTACAACCACTCAAGTATTTAAGGGACGAAGGAAAAAAAAAAAAAAACAGAAATAAATTGATTAAATAAAAAGACAACACAAAAAGAAACAAAAAATAAAATATTTAAGGGAAAGGTCCTACTCTGAGTTAAAGGCATACAGTTAACCTTATGTATGATTACCTGGTTGGTTGTACTGATCTTCATAAGCATCCAACCAATAAAAGTGGAATACTTGTTCCTCATCTGCCCCTTTTACCAATGGGAGTTGACTGGAATCCACTTGAACTTCTTGCACTGAGAAACTGCTATCACCTTCTTGATCAATGTCCCAACAAGAGACATCTGGGAGAAATCTTCCTCTGCAGAAATCACATTTTCAAAAACCTTTCAAAACCCAACAGAAAAATTGTAGTCCTATTTGCCAGAAAAGTCATAAAATGCTCTTACAAGTCAGACATGGTCCCTTTCCCAGAATCCGCCTCTTGTTTCACTTCCTCTGCTGGCTCACTCTCTTGGTCCCAAGCCTTGGCAGCCATAGGTTCCAGGTCCACCTCTTCAGTTTCCATGGGCTCATCAAAGTCACCATCTTCAAACTCCATTGCCCCTGACTCCTGCTCTTCTTCTGTACTCTCGACCTGTATAGGCTCACCTGTAGGCATCATCACACATTCTTATCATGTGCTAGTGCCATGACACAAAGGCACACAAAGGTGCACAAAGGCTTATCCAACACTAAAATAGCAGCCTGTCCCTTTTCTATACTATGTTTGCATTTCTCTTTAATCTCCAAATTGGGTTTTTTAACTTTTACTGAAATTTTTATGAATTCAAATCTTCACATTTAAACTTGCCATCACAATACCTTCAAAATTTCTTCTACCTCCTCCATCATGGGGCCTCCATCTTTGACAGAAACCACTCAACACTCTTGCAATTCTTGCCTGACATCACACTTACCAGCAAATTCAGCACGTTTAAGAGGAATAGGAGTTAATGGAGGCTCCTTTCTGGAAACAGGGGAAGCAATTTTTCCTGAAGGAACTGCCTGTAAACGTTTTTAAATATTTAGTCAGTTAGACCTACATACTAAAAATATGTAACTGTCCTACCCTGACCAAAGATAATGACAGTTCCCTTTTATAAAAAGATTTTATGTATTATTAATGTAACAGCTTCAATTATTTTACTGTTACCTAGGTTTACAAAAAAATACTTGCTTCTGGGAGGAAAATTATTGCATTTACCACAGTTGTAATACCTATAATAAACACACACTAGTTACTGCAAATTTACTATGAAAAAGACAGGCACATGCTATTTTTGAAATACATGAAACTATAAATTGAATGGGAGTCCTAATTTAAAACAAAAATCAAAAACAAATTTAAAGGTATTTCCCTCATATAGAAAAGCAACAAAATAAGCTTAAAGCAATCCTATAAATCAAGATTGAAGGTATCTCTACACACTTTACCGTGGAGGTGTGCACAGAAAAAGGATTCGGTGAAGCTCCAATGGATCTTTTCTTCTTCAGTATCGTTACAGGTGGTGGAGTTATTTGAGGTGTCTAAAAGGAAACGTAAGACATATTCACTGCCATGCTTGGTTTACCACAGATAGAAAAAGTATACTTCTTCACTCATTGAAGCCCAATAAGCAAAGCTTTCTTTTCTTTACCTTCCCCCCTCCCCATTCCCATCTATGTGCATGTACTGTGGTTACTATAGCAACGATACTATAGCAATCACAAGAAAACTAAAATAGATATTAAATCTACCCCTCCCCAATTTTTTCTTTTTAAAATTTAGCATACTTTCACTTACCCTTTGAGAATATTACATTTAAAAATTGTCAAGACAGAGCTACATGGCGGTGTTGTTAAGTCATTTTAATTAATGATCACTTCAAAAGAAGTACACTTCTAAATGAGAGCTTAGTCTTTATGGGAAATGGCCAAATTTCAAATTCACGATGCAGCTAATCCTGTTTGAGTTCTATCAGGGATAGTTCACTCACTCTTCCTTCATTCCCACTCAGAATTCAAGACAAGGCTCTTATACCTGATTGTGCACATTGACAGGCTTCAATCTATTTAGGGAACATACACCACAGCAACTGAACACAGCAGTGAGCACTCACAGAACTGACTCCTGGGTATATTCCTACTACTTCAAACACACACCCACACATCCCTATCTACATAACCACACAGCTCTAACACCTGGAAATACTCACCTAAAATGGTGGGATAAAACCAACCTGAAGGGGGTTTCTTTGTATTTTGGTGGGGGTTTTTTGTTGGTGTCCTTACATTTTTAAAAATTCTGGCAACAGGCCGGTGCGGTGGCTCACGCCTGTAATCCCAGCACTTTGGGAGGCCAAGACAAGCAGATCATGAAGTAAGGAGTTCGAGACCAGCCTGGCCAACATAGTGAAACCCAGTCTACACTAAAAATACAAAATATTAGCTGGGCATGGTGGCAGGTGCCTATAATCCTAGCTACTGGGGAGGCTGAGGCAGGAGAATCAGGGAAGCAGAACCCGGGAATCGGAGGTTGCAACAAGCCAAGATCACACCACTGCACACCAGCCTGGGTGACAGTGCGAGACTCCATCTCAAAAAAAAAAAAAAAAAATTCTGGCAATAGTCTGTTTTGTATAATTACTAGAGTGTTTCTTCAGTCTACATCCCCTGCATATTTTACAACTCCTGGCGATTCATTTACCTCAGTGTTAAGATCCTGTAGAATGTCACCTAGCAGATCATCCTTGGACAAGTCTACAGCTTTCTGGAAATGATAAAGAAAGGTAACATGAGAAAGCCTTGCACTTAAATTTCTCACCAAAACTACACACATGTGTACGAAAGGAAGAACCTAACCAGTTAGTCCTTGCCTCTTCATTCCTCACTCTGAGTGTTCATCTACATTCACAGATTTTAACAACCACCTGTCTATATATCATTTCTACATCTATAGCTCCCGTTCTCTACTTTCACCCTTATTCCATGATCTTCCTGCTACTCACTAAAATTAAACACACTCTCAATTCAGCTTTTCTGTTCAATTTTCTTTTCCGTTTCCCAAGTTCCAATCACTGAGGTACCTTAATTCACTTAGAAATCTACATCCAACTTAGTGAGTGAAATTGGAAAAATATTACTCAAATATATACAGAGCACCTATTATCTGTATAATCAAATATTAAATTCACCTCACAAAGGAAAATACAAAAGATAAGGAAACCATGAAACTCACATCTGCAGTTTTCTTTCCAGCACAAGCAATGAACATTGACTTAATATTGTTCGGTTTTGTCACTGCGGGCTTCTTTACATTCCTCTTGTCTTTGTTGCGTGCTTTACCATCTTTTCCTATTGGAATATGAATTATTTAGAAACATGCATCAGCAAAAAATCAAAATGGAAAACTAAAAGCCTAGTCACTTGATCTCTATCGGGAAGAAAAATGTTAAGAATTAAAAATACATTACGCCTGTAATCCCAGCACTTTGGGACGCCGAGGCGGGCGGATCATGAGATCAGGAGATCGAGACCATCCTGACTAACACGGTGAAACCCCATCTCTACTAAAAAAAAAAACAAAAAAAAAATTAGCTGGGTGTGGTGGCAGGCACCTGTAGTCCCAGCTACTCAGGAGGCTGAGGCAGGAGAATGGCGTGAACCCGGAAGGTGGAGCTTGCAGTGAGCTGAGATCGCACCACTGCACTCTAGCCTGGGTGACACAGAGAGACTCCGTCTCAAAAAAAATTTTAAAAAAACATACAAAACTATGAGATTTTATACAAGATATGTAGGAAAAAATATTTTAAATGAGTTTAATTCAAGAAAACTTGGGCTAAATGTTTTTATAGAAACTAATGAAATACCAGTTAAATATTAGCACGACTTAAGTGTGACTGCTTAATTGATATTGTTAATATGAATAAAAAGCTTTTTTAAAAAGTGAGAATTTGGGGTTTTTTGTTTTCCCCACAGAAATAAAAAGATAAAGCTAATCTTGAACCAAGAAATTAGCCTAGTAGCCTTCATGAGATCATCTCTTTAGCAGTATACTGAATCTGATAGGAAAAAATTTAACTATGAAGAAATGGGATTACCAATTATGACATGGTGGCATCCTAATTTCTATTTTATGAGAAACAGCAACCAGAAACACAGTATGTCATATCAACACTAAACAGCACAGAGACATCTATCTGCTCATTAAAGAAGAATTTTTGCCGGCCGGGTGCAGTGGCTCACGCCTGTAATCCCAACACTTTAAAAGACCAAGGCGGGCAGATCAGGAAATCCATACCATCCTGGTCAATATGGTGAAACCGCGTCTCTACTAAAATACAAAAAATTAGCCAGGCGTGGTGCGGCGTGCCTGTAGTCCCAGCTACTCGAGAGGCTGAGGCAGGGAAATCACTTGAACCCGGGAGGTGAGATTGCAGTGAGCCAGAAACGCACCACTGCACTCCAGCCTGGCAACAGAGCAAGACTCCGTCTCAAAAAAACAAACAAACAAAACTTTTGCCATATGTTTTCTCTTATGGCCATGTGTAAATCACCTACAAACTTCTCTAATACCGTCAATTTTACTCTCGCTTTCTGATTCATCCCAGAATAGTCTTGATCTCAAAACAAGCTGACAATGAATAATTGAAAGAATGTGGTGGGCCAGGCATGGTGGCTCACACCTGTAATCCCAGCACTTTGGGAGGCTGAGGCAGGCAGATCACGAGGTCAGGAGATCAAGACCAGCCTGACCAACATGCTGAAACCCTGTCTCTACTAAAAGTACAAAAATTAGCCAGGGATGGTGGCGTGTGCCTGTAATCCCAGCTACTCAGAAGGCTGGGGCAGGAGAATCGCTTGAACCTGTGAGGCAGAGGTTGCAGTGGGCCAAGATCACGCCATTGCACTCCAGCGCTCCAGCCTGGGTGACAGAGCAAGACTCCGTCTCAAAATAAAAAATAAAAAAAAAGAATGTGGTAGTGGCATACAAATAGACCAAATGAAACAGAACATAAAGTCCAGAATAAGACCCAATTACTTATGGAAATTTAATATATAATGAAGGTGGCATCCCATATCACTAAGGAAAAGATGGACTTTATTAAGTAGTGTTGGCTACCCATTTGTAAAGAAGTAAACCAGTATAAATACCAAATGGATCACAAATCAAAATTTTTAAAAATGAAACTTTACAAAAACCTTTAAAAAAGCAATTCCTTTGCAATCTGGGTGCAGTGAAACTCTTTCTATGACTCAGAATCCACTTGCAAGAAAAAAAATGATAAATTCAATTACACCAGAATTGGTGTAAAAAGAAAAACCAAGAAAAAAGAAAACCAAGTTAAACAAAAATGAATAAAAATTTTTGCAATATGTATCACAGATAAAGGACCAATTTTCCTGACAAAGAACTTTTAAAAAATTAAAAGATAAAAAGCCCAAAAGTAAAGCAGGCAGTAAACACAAACATATATAAATAGTTATGTTTTATGAAAAGAAGATCAATTTCATATGTAAAAGAAATGCAGATGAGGCTGGGCACGGTGGCTCACACCTGTAATCCCAACACTTTGGGAGGCCACGAGGCGGGCGGATCACGAGGTCAGGAGTTCAAGACCAGCCTGGCCAACACATAGTGAAACCCCATCTCTACTAAAAATACAAAAAGTAGCCAAGCATGGTGGCACACACCTGTAGTCACCGCTACTTCGGAGGCTGAGGCAGGAGAATTGCTTGAACCCAGGTGGTGGAGGTTGCAGTGACCTGAGACCGCACCACTGCACTCCTGCCTGGGTGACAAAGTGAGACTCAGTCTCAAAAAAAAAAAAAAGCAAATGAAAACCACACTGAAATGCCACTTCTCACATATCAGAGTGGCGAAAATTCAAAAGCTTGAAAACACTCTGTTAGTAAGGCTGTAGGGAAACAGACATTCATACATTGTTCATGGAAGTGTAAAATGTGGTAAGTCCTATGAAGAATTAGGCAATAGCTAGTAAAATTTTATGTGTAGTGGGCCGGGCATCGTGGCTCACACCTGTAATCCCAGCACTTTGGGAGGCCGAGGCGGGTGGATCACCTCAGGACAGGATTTTGAGACCAGCCTGGCAAACATGGTGAAACCCCATCTCTACTAAAAATGCAAAAATTAACCGGGTGTTGTGGCGGGCACCTGTAATCTCAGCTACTCAGGAGGCTGAGGCAGAAGAATCACTTGAACCCAGGAGGCAGAGCTTGCAGCGAGTCGAGATCGCGACATCGTACTCCAGCTTAGGCAACAAGAGCAAAACTCCATCTCAAAAAAAAAAATTATGTGAAGCTACTCTTTGAGCCAGCAATCTCACTTCTGGGAATTTTTTCTGAGGAAAACACCATATGCACAGAGTTATTGGATGTGGCATTATAATAGCAAATTACTCAAAATAATCTAAATGTCCTTCCAAGGAAACCATTGAATAAACTATGGTGCAATCCCTATCATGGAATACTATGCAGCTACATAGAAATAAATAATTAAAAGCAAGCTCTCTATGTTCTAATATGGGGTGATTTTCAAGACATCTTGCTACGTGAAAAAAGCAAAGTACAAAACTCCTATAACATTATCTTTTGTTTAAGAAAGAGAAGGGGCTGGACACCGTGGCTCATGCCTGTAATCCCAACACTTTCTGAAGGCACAGTGGGCAGACTGCTTTAGCCCAGGAGTTTGAGACCAGCCTGGGTAACATGGCGAAACTCTGTCTCTACTAAAAATTCCAAAAATTAGCCGAGCGTGGGAGGACGCGCCTGTAGTCCCGGCTACTCGGGACACTAAGGGAGGAGGATAGCTTAAGCCCAGGAGGCAGAGGCTGCAGTGAGCTGAGATCACACCACTGCACTCCATCCTGAAGGGCAGAGAAAGAATCTGTCTCAAAAAAAAAAGAAAGAAAAGGAAATAAAAATATATATACACACCAGCACGGTGGCTCACACCTGTAATTCCAGCACTTTGGGAGACCGAGGCGGGCAGATCACGAGGTCAGGAGTTCGAGACCAGCCTAACCAACATGGTGAAACCCCGTTTCTACTAAAATACAAAAATTAGCCAGGCGTGGTGGTGCATGCCTGTAATCCCAGCTACTCAGGAGGGTGAGGCAGGAGAATCACTTGAACCCGGGAGGCAGAGGTTGCAGTGAGCCAAGAAGGAACCACTGTACTTCAGCCTGGGTGACAGAGCGAGACTCCATCTCAAAAAAAAAAAAAAAACAACAAGAACAACATACACAATTTCACTCCTGGATTAGTACCCTAAAAAATTGAAAGCAGGCATTCAAACAAAAACTAGTACATAAATGTTCATAGTAGCACTACGTACAATAGCCAAAAGGTAGAAACAATCCAAATGTCCATCAACTAATGAATAAACAAAACATAGTACATCCACACAGAATATTATTCAGAAATAAAAAGGAAGTACTGATACATGCTATAACGTACTTGAAAATCTTCTAAGTCAAAGAAGCCAGACACAAAAGATCAAATATTGCATGATTCATTTATATGAAATATAAAATGTCCAGAATACGCAAATCCATAAAGATAGAAAGCAGATTAATGGTTGTCAGGCTCTGGGGGAAGAGAGATTGGGGAGTGACTGCTAATGGATATGGGGCTTCCATTTTGGATGATGAAAATGTTCTGGAACAAGATGATGGTGATGGTTGCAAACACTGTGAATATACTAAATGTCACTCGTGGTAAATTTTATGTTATGCGTATTTTACCATAGTTAAAAAAAAAAGTATTTCCATGGGCCTAATATTGTGAAAAGGTTTGTAAGACATTTGTGAAAATGTGAGACAGGAGATCTGTATCATCTGGAGTACTTTGAAAACAGAATATAATAGTCAAAATGTTTAGTATATAAAATTCAGGTCTTGACAGTGTATGAACAGAGGAGGTCAACAGAGGTTTGAATAGCAAGGAAGGCTTCATGAGAGGGCTTTAATCTCACCATTGTAGGTTAGTAGGATTTAGACAGAAGGATAAAAAGATGAATACAAGTAAACATTTGAGGTGGAATTCTTCCACAGTTTAGTGTTTCTGTTTTGTTTTATTGCATTTTCCTGCTGATTTTTCTTCATTGGGACTTGGTTAATATTTTTCTCTGTGGTTTTGTTTTGTTTTGTTTTGTCCTGTTACCCAGGCTGGAGTGCAGTAGCACGATCTTGGCTCACTGCAACCTCTGCCTCCCGGGTTGAAGAGATCAAGAGATTCTCCTGCCTCAGCCTCCCAAGTAGCTGGGATTACAGACGCCCACGACCACGTCCGACTAATTTTTCTATTTTTAGTTGAGACAGGGTTTCACCATATTGGCCAGGCTGGTCTTGAACTCCTGACTTCAGGTGATCTGCCCCACCTCAGCCTCCCAAAGTGCTGGGATTACAGACGTGAGCCGCCGCACCCGGCCATTTTTCTGTTTGAAAACATGCCAGGAATTAGATCCACACCATAAAGCTTTGACTTTTTACTTCTAAGCAAAACTCAGTAATTTCTTGTAAGTCTTTAAAGTGTGTTGCAGAAGTCCATTTTCCTTCCTAGGATCTTGTGACCTTTACTGGGCTCCTAGAAAGGGACACTGAAACAGTGGGGACTTGTGGGTGAATGGTGGTGGCAAAGCACGAAATAAAAATTTCTAAGACTAGCTCTTTTCCAGATCAAATCATTCTTTTCACTAACGTATTACTCAGAAGAGATAATATGATGACTATGGAAACACAGAGATGGATTGTTTATTCAACAAAACTACATACTTACTTTGAGTCCACTACCATGATTAGCACTGAGATTACCAGGACATGAGTCCTTTCTTTGAGAAGCTCACTGTCCAGTCCAACCTCCTAATTTACAGCGACAAAAACTCAAGTCCAGATAGGTAATGGGATTAGTTCAAGATGACACAGACAATTAACAACAGAACCATAACTCTAACATAGGCCTCCTCAGTTCAGGGAAATGAAAGTGGCACATGAGCTCATTCTCTTCTTCATGGACTCACACAAACTAGAAATACACAATTAGCCACACTGCTACCAAATGGTACCAGTGTAGAAAATTTCCACATTATACAGGTTGGCAGAACCAGGAAGATGGTTCATATATTCTAATTTAACTAATAAATGAATGAAGAATAAAGAACATCACACATAGAAAAAATACACATATGCTTATTTTTTGTAATAAACCAGAAACTAAAAGTTACTGATTTTCATTTTTAAAACATATAAATGTTTTACAATATTCAGAAGTAAAATTAAAAGGATTTTTTAAAACTGAAATTTGAATACAAACAAAAAATGAACCTATGTAGTAAATTAATACAACACACACTAAAGAATTACTTTGCTTCTGAACACTATAGTCTGACTACAGACCCTTAGGATATATACCAAGAACAAATAAAACTGTAGAGAAATCATAAACTTTACTTAGAAAGGTTGTTAGTACAGATAATGATTTAGTGATTCTGACATTATTTTGTGTATATTTTAAAAGACATGGGTTTTCATTGAGGGTGAAGGCAGATACAAATATAGAATTGGGAAGATAAAGAATCCAGTGATGTTAGATTTCAACCAATCAAATATATCCGTATGAACTCATGACATATATATAATTTCCTTGTTCTGTTCACTGAAAGGGCCTAGAAGCCATTACACTCCAACAGCAATGAGCACATCTCCCATATCTGGACACCACTGCCCACTAAAAGGAACCAGGATTCTTGGGAGAAATGGTTGGTTCCACGTCTAGGGCAGGAAGAATACAAGCTTAACCTGGAACATCTTATCCTCTTAGCCCAGAGAGCAAGGAAATGCTCAAAGACTGATGGAGCCATGTCAAAAGAACACAGGAGGTGGCTTAAAGGGGCTCTTACCAGCCAAATCTGGGATAATTTGAACATAAAAAGGAAAAATGATAATAATTGCTGCTGAATTATGACAGTAAATCTTTTAGAAATACATGAGTCTGAAGCAATAATTTTTAAAAGAAGGGAAAGGATCAACAATAGATGCTAAAAGCACTAGGTAAAAATTCATGGGGAAATGGAATATACACATGGTCTCAAATTATCACCCCCTATTTTGCATTAATTACAAAAGGGAGGAAAGTAGCTTTACAAGGAAGAAATCTGACAAATATCATCTTAACCAAAAGATCAAACTTAGTATCAACAATAATGGTACAAGTGACATCGTATGCCCCTGATATGAACGATTGGAAGGACAGAATTTTATATTGTAGGTCTTAACAAAAACAAAGCATTTATTTATAAATATTTATTGTTGCCAAAATATTTAACCCAAATCTAAGCACAACGAAGCAGTCAGGTAAAACTCAGATTGTGGGACATTCAACAAAACAAACAGCCTGGTCCCTTTAAAAATCAATGTCATGAAAGACAAAAAGAGGCCAGGGCGGCAGGGGGGAGGGGGGCGGGTGTTGCCGTTCTACATTAAAAAAAGACTATAGAGACATGAAAACTAAAATGGATTCTGCATTTTTTAAAATAGCTTTAAAAGATACTATTGGGCTAATTGGGAAACTTTTAATATAGACAATATATTAGATATCATGATAATGTTATTGTGGTTAAGTAGTCAAGTATCCTTACTCTTAGGAGGTCACTGCTGAAGTTCAAAATGTCCACTGAGCAAAAAGTCTCTGTGTATGTGGTTGGAAGGAGAGAGAAAACTAAGGTGCAAAATGTTATTCTGCAAATGAGGATTCAGACAGTAAAGGGCAAGACAGCACAGATGTTAGGCTTTTGGTCACATATTCTTTTGTTACATATTCGTCGCATTTTTTATTTTTAAAATACTGCTTAAAAATGTAAAAACTATTCTCAGCTCGAGAGCCACACAAAAACAGGCATGATTTCCATTTGGGGTAACAAAAATGTTCTAAAATTGATTGTGGTAATGGCTGCACAACTCTGTGACTATATTAAAAGCCACTGAATTGTATACTTTAAATATGCGAATTGTATGGTATGTGAACTATATCTCAATAAAACTTTTTGTCAAAAACTGGTTGTGAGAGGGCCACAGTTTGCTGACCCCAATCTACCACTTGGTAGTAGAAGACTAATTAACAAACTAAACAAAAAAAATATACTGAAGAGAATTTTCAGTATTCTCATTTTACAGGAACTAAATCAGGCTTGTTTACTCAAAAAAAATTGCCAATGATTGTACAGCTAAGACAATCTGACACATTCATCCATATTATTTTAAATTTCAATTAGACAAAGCAAGCTGATTACTCTAGTTCTAAACCTTGTTATTGTGCTATACAACTGGCAAAGAGCTAAAATTCTAAGTACATCACTTCAGTAGGAATTAAAAGAGATCAATTACTGTTGCAGCCCTCAAAATCAGCAAGTTTTAAATGACCATAGGATTGAAAACTTTAAAACAAGTAAAGACCACACTACTTGGATAATAGAGACATGAAACTTCATTTCCTGGTGTTGTTACTGCTTTTTATCTTTAATTTTCCACATAACCATACTTCTCTTCATATTAGAACATATTCCATACCTAATAACAATGGTAGTTAGGTCCTTCTCTCAAACGTAAACTATCAGAGTCTCAAGTCATCTCTAATTTTAGAGAATTCTTTAAATCTCAAAACAACATCCTGGAAAACAAAAAGTAGGTACCTTTCTCACCAGCATCAAGGGCATCATCTTCAAGGTCATCATCAAAAATCTCTCGGCCATCTTCCACATAACCAATACCATCTGCAGGGACAAAATTTAATACTGGGATCAAAATTCTAAAAGTGGCCAATAATATTTTAGCCATGACCAAAAAAACCTTTTATACCTGCTCAGATGTTTTCCTGGCCTGTGCTATTTTTAAGTGCAGCAGAATTCTGTTCACACAGGTGTCAGACAATGCACAGCATCCACACAGCAGGTGTGGAGTCAAAACCAAATGATATATATTATACCTAGCTAGGTGACCTCAGGAAACGATTTGGCCCATAGGATCAAAGTCTGCCACAATAGGATGCTTTACAGCAGTTTTACTCTACCAGAAGAATAAAAAGAATCAAGATTACCACAAGTCCAGAGAGAGATATCCCAGTCTACAAGGGAAAACTGGCAATATAGCTGAATCCAATTACAGAAGCAGAAACATAAATAGTCACAGGCACAATCTACATGCTCCCTGTGGTCAGCATTCACATGGCCATGAAGTCAGACCCTACCAGTGAGAACCAATGAGCTTTCAGAAGGGGCACAGGACATTAGGACAAGACTTTGTATGGTGCTTTCTCCTGACCAAGTTAATTTTCATACCTAGAACCTCATATATGCCTCACAACAACTCTGGGAGAAGGTAGTTTTCTTATCCCCATGTTACAGATGAAGAATCTGAGGCGTAAAGACATTAAGTGACTTGTCCAAGGTCATAGAATTGGAAAGTAGGAACGATGGATCCTGAACCTGCATTCCTTAATTCCAAGCGCTGTGCATGGGCCCCACAGACAAGGGGCTCCTCCCAATTCTTACACAGCCATTACCTGGAGGATTTATACTACATCCTGAGGTATGTGCCTAGATTCTCCAAAATATCCCCAAATAAACGTCCTGCTATTCTGCTTCCTCATCCTCAAATAATTAAAGGAAAATCCAAACCAAAGGTAAAATCCTAACAGTGCCTTACATTTGCCCAGGCAAAGCAGCAACTCCACCACATGAGTGCGAATCTACAAGCAACTAACACAGTGCCTAGGAAGCAACATCCCCGCCCCCACCCCCGCCCCACCTACCATCATCCACAATCCAGTCATCATCCTGGCGTGCCTGAACCAGCTTCGAATACTGTTCTTCATCAACTTCTTCATAAACACCTGTGAAGTCCTCGACCTACCATTATACAAGTTTCAGAAAAAAAGCTTCAAATAGAGTGAAAGTGTTAAACAATTCTGATGAAAAAATTGTCAAATTGAAACTGGAATGGCAGCCTGAAGGAGTAGCTGCAACCAAATCATGAGTTCTGACATTCAACACCACTACAGGGTTTTCCTTAAATAGACATCAATTAACTCAGTATTCCTTTTAGGTGGGTGTTAACATAAGATATTAAATGATTCCATTAGCATAATACACTTGTCATACCATCAATTACTCATCTATTTCATAAAAAACAAACTGAATTATAGCCAATTCTTCATTAGCTGCTTTGGGGATTATTCACTTGTAATTTCTAGACTAGTTTCTCCTACACTTAGCAAACCTATAAGGCATGCCACTTCCCTCTCCACTAGCTAATGTACGCTCTGCGAATAGACGATAATTTTCACGCTTGTTCAACCAAACAAATATAATTCAAAAGGAAAATCTTCCTCATCCATCCACCTCCAAAAATTAGCAAAACAAATATATTGTATATTCTACAGGCAAAGCAGAAATAGCTTTTGAGTGACCCTGTTTGTATTACCACTGACACCCCACCGTTCTCAGGTCTTGAAACCGCACAAGGACTTAAACGCTGAGCTATTTGAAAGACAAGTTCAGAGAGTGGCAGGTCCTCCAATCACATTGGCTGCCTGACTGCAAAAGGGTCAGAACACCATGAGCTACTGGTATGAGTAAATCAGACAACCTCTGCACAGCTAAAGCAACAAATGAAAGATACACACCACTGCTGCTGCTGCCCATGGGGACAGGCCAGTGACTCTGCAGATGAGACTCTGGTGGGCTGGTTTGCAAAATCTCATAGATACTTATTAAAAATTACCAAAGGCTGGGCACGGTGGCTCACGCCTGTAATCCCAGCACTTTGGGAGTCCCACGTGCGTGGATCACCTGAGGTCAGGAGTTCAAGGCCAGCCTGGCCAACACAGTGAAACTCCATCTCTACTAAAAATACAAAAATTAGCCAGGCGTGGTGGCACATATCTGTAGTCCCAGCTACTCAGGAGGCTGAGGAAGGAGAATCGCTTGAACCCGCGAGGCAGAGGTTGCAGTAATGCAGTGAGCTGAGATCATGCCACTGCACTCCAGCCTGGGTAACAGACCGAGTCTCTGTCTCAAAAAAAAAAAAAAAAAAAAAGACCCGATTCTTGGCCAGGCACAGTGGCTCATGCCTGTAATCCCAGCACTTTGGGAGGCCAAGGCGAGCAGATCACTTGAGGTCAGGAGTTCGAGACCAGCCTGGCCAACGTGGTGAAACCCCATCTCTACTAAAAATACAAAAATTAGCCGGACATGGTGGTGGGCACCTGCAATCCCAGTTACTTGGGAGGCTGAGACAAGAGAATCGCTTGAGCCTGGGAGGTGGAGGTTGCAGTGAGCCAAGAACGTGCCACTGCACTCCAGCCTGGGTGAGAGAGCGAGATTTAAAAAAAAATTCTCCCATTCTCTCAAGAGTTCTACCTCAGCCGGGTGTGGTGGCTCACGCCTGTAATCCCAGCACTTTGGGAGGCCAAGGCAGGGGGATCACCTGAAGTCAGGAGTTCCAGGCCAGCCTGACCAACATGGTGAAACCCGGTCTCTACTAAAAATACAAAAATTAGCCAAGCGTGGCGGCGGGTGCCTGTAATCCCAACTACTTGGGAGGCTGAAGCAGGATAATCGCTTGAACCTGGGAAGTGGAGGTTGCAGTGAGCCAAGATAGCGCCATTGCACTCTAGCCTGGGCAACAAGAGCAAAACTCCACCTCAAAAAAAAAAAAAGAGTTCTACCTTTCTCAAATGGAGTACGGGAGAAACAATTCCATCTGAAGAGTTAATACTCTAGGAAAAAACTTGGACAGAGCTTTTAGAATCTGATGGCCAGAGATGACTGGATTTCTGCCACACCTATAAGGCTTATAATAATTACAGGATTTGGCTGAGTTTTCACCTCCTTTTAGCCTACTCTACAGGAATCACTGGCAAATACTGATTTGGTAACAGAAACAACCTGCCTTACCAAATTAAGTTTTTAACAACACAGATGCAAAACAGTCCAATTAATATTACTATATTGACCAACTTTCTTTTTCAGGGTTGGAGGGGAACTGGCGTGATTATTTTTGTTGGTTGAAGACAGACTGTCTCTTATTTAAGTGATTAACTATATTATCAAGGAGATACCAGAAAACTATTTTTAAATATCATTTTGAGTAAAAAGTCATTTCGACTCAATCTTTAAAAACAACATTACTACCGCTCAGCATGAACTCTTAGAGCCATACAATTAACATCACAGTGTTAAAGGGAAATCAGCCACATTGTGCCAACATCTGAAATGCCCCATGGAACTCCTTTATACAAGTACCTACATTAAAAATGTTTTATTCCTGGGCTCAGTGTGGTGGTTCACGCCTGTAATCCCAGCACTTTGGGAGGCCAAGGCAGGTGGATCATTTGAGGTCAAGAGTTTAAGACCAGCCTGACCAACATGGTGAAACCCTGTCCCTACTAAAAATACAAAAATTAGCCGCCCGTGGTGGTGACGCCTGTAATCCCAGCTACTTGGCAGGCTGAAGCAGGAGAATCGCTTGAACCTGGGAGGTGGAAGTTGTAGTGAACCAAGATCATGTTATTGCACTCCAGCCTGGGCAACAGAGCGAGACTGTGTCTCAAAACAAAAAAAAATGCTTTATTCCTGTTTTACTGAAATCCTTTGATCAACCTTTTATGATCTGGTTGCCTCACTTAACTTGAACAAATGGTGACAAATGGCAAATATTCTCTTATTTGATTAACTGGTTAAACATTCATATCCTGAGCCAAACTGCCTGGGTTCAAAAAAGGATCTGTCACTGTGACCTCATTAAACTTTCCGTACCTCAGATATCTCACCTGCAAAATGTTATTAATCATAGTATCTAATTTCATTTGGTTATTGAAAAGATTAAATGAATAAACACATTGGTAAATGCACTTAGAATAATATGTTAGTTCAAAAAGTTATGGTTGTTATTTTCTAGTACTGGTTAATCACTTTCTGGCCATGAAGCAATTAAGATACTCAGGGAGCCCTGAAGATGACACTAGACAATATTTATGCAGATGGTGGCCACTCTGTTTTTTACCTGCAGGCCATAAACAGTGGGTAGAGGAAAACCAAAAGAGCATCACATTCAATCTTATAAGCAGAACACGGCAGAAGTTAAGGTCCACGTCTCCATTGCCACTACCCTTGCAAATGAGATTAGGAAGAACAGTTCTCTCCAAGAAGTAGCACTTAGACTGCTCAATACCTTAAGAGTAAGTAAAAGTACCTCTAAAGGACTGCAAAAAACCAATGGGACTTACCATAGATATGGCATGCTCAATAAGGAGAAATATAGATATGGCTATGTAGTTTCATTTTGGAATTCTAAAATCATCTGTAAAATACCTTATTGGAACTTTAAGGGTTGAGCATTCTCCATGATCTGTAAATCTACCTCATACCCATGCTTGTTCAACACTAATAAATTCCCATTACAAGAAGTTTAAAATATACGAGTATTTCTAATTTGGGGCAAAGGTGACATAAGACTACCTTCAGGCTATGAATTCGATGATGCACAGGAGGAATAAAGAAGAAAAATGGCTACTTACTTCATATTTATACTTCTCACCAGCTTTAGCCTTTTTCAGTCTTTCTAGAGCTTCTTGGCGCCCCTTCTTTGATTTTTTTTCTCGCCGGGCTCGAGAAGCTACAAAACTCCCTGAATCTGACACAGCGGGGAAAAAGAAAAAATTTACAAGAGATGTTACAAAATTGTCAGCCATCTTCCCTCAAACACCAAGGAAAAGTTTCTAGCCAACAATAACATACAATTTTAGTAATAAACAAGTAGATAATGTTTACAATGTAAATAATTCACAAAGCTCATGGTCAAACATACATATCCAAATATACATGACTCGCCAGAAAGTTCCTCTAAGATCCTGTTAAAACAAAGCCACTGTTATTTTTTTCTCCAAAAAGAGGAAAACTCCCAATTCAACTGATATCCTGCAGAGACACTAAACAAGGGAGATATGCTGTTAGCTAATTTATCACCTTTTCATTAGAAATGACCAGTCAGAAGTAATTCAGTGGGTTATAGAAGCACTATTCATTTTGTATTCTATTCTAAAAGGCTTCAAGGAGCATCTACTCTTTGCAAAGTACTAGGCCCTATGAGACACAAAGACAGGCTGGGCGCGGTGGCTCACACCTGTAATCCCAGCACTTTGCGAGGCTGAGGTGGGCAGATCACCTGAGGTCAGGAGTTCAAGACCAGCCTGGCCAACATGGTGAAACCCCGTTTCTACTAAAAATACAAAATTAGCCAGGCATGGTGGTGCGTGCCTGTAACCCCAGCTACTTGGGAGGCTGAGGCAGGAGAAACACTTGAACCTGGGAGGCAGAGTTTGCAGTGAGCTGAGATCGCACCATTGCACTCCAGCCTGGGCAAAAAGAGCGAAACTCCATCTCAAAAAACAAAAAACAAAACAACAACAACAAAAAAAAAGATAAAAAAGACATGGTCTCTGTACTCACAAAACTTACTATCTAACACAGGAGACAAGTAGCAACTGGCTCTAAACAATATTTAGAGGTAATACATGCCTTAAAAGAGATTCAGACAAAGTACCCAGAAATTCAAAGAAGGAACAGATTGAGGACTGGAGAAATTTAACAAAGATGGCTCTGAAGGGATTACTGATATACCACTTATTTCAAGGCCTCAGTTGGTTATGACATAGGATGCTACTAAAACAACTACAGGGGCTAAAATGGCTTGTCAAAAATTACTGAAATATCAGAGGACTTCAGTGTTTATTCATTCAACTTTTGAATTATTCATGCTCTGGTCATCATAAACTGATCATTACACACACACACTGAAAAAAATTCAGCCAGGCGCAGTGGCTCACACCTGTAATCCCAGCACTTTGGGAGGCTGAGGTGGGTGGATCACCTGAGTGACGTCAGGAGTTTGAGACCAGCCTGACCAACATGGTGAAACCCCATCTCTACTAAAAATACAAAAATTAGCTGGGCGTGGTGGCAGGCACCTGTAATCCCAACTACTTAGGAGGGTGAGGCAGGAGAATCCCTTAAACCCAGGAGGTGGAGGTTGCAGTGAGCCAAGGGTGCACCACTGCACTCCAGCCTGGGTGACAGAGCAAGACTCCGTCTCAAAAAAAAGAAAAAAAAAATCATCCACCGAATTAAAGACTTTCACATACCCACTGATGAATAACTAAGTCAAGCACAACAGTGCTGCCTGTCAACCATGAGTTTAGGCTCAGCATGATTGCCATCTATGTCTGTGAAATTTAGTATTTTATTGTGTTTGGTGCTAATTAATTTATAAAAGGAGCAGGCAAAGAAAAGGAGAAGTATGGATAAGAGGCAGCCTAAAACTCCCACCCCACTAGAATGTTCATAACAACATTAAGCTGCTTGACTAAATGTTTGACTGAAATGGAAGATACAATTTAAAGAACATGCACCAAATGCTGGCAATAAACTGCTGGAGACTATAGCTTAAAGGTGAAGCATAATTAGAGATCTTATTTTTTCTAGCTTTCTAGAAATGGAATCTCTCTTTATAACATCTCACTCTATTGTGTGACTTCCACATTTGACTTTTAAATCCATTTTCAGAAAGACATTAAGTAAAAATTAAGGAATAAAGGTACTTAATGATGACAGTCACAAAAACTTGGATGTCACTCAAATGATTTCAAAAATCATGAACAGGCCTATATGAAAAGGCTTCGAAGATTACTGAACATGACCCCTGAAAGTGAAAAGCTGGCCTCAGTGTATTCAAGACTCCCTTGAGGCCTGACATCTGTAGGTCTTCAAATGCACTTACTCCACAGGCAACAATGTTCCACTACACAAGCAACAATGTTCCACTACACAGGCAACGCCCCACTACTACACAAGCAACAATGTTCCACTACACCGGGTTTAGGGTACAATTACAAATAACACAGAGCTGCCTGTCCAAAAGAGGCCCGCAGTCAAGTAAAGCAAAGTACCTGAAATTACCATCACAATATAAACATGGTGCCATAGAAAAGGTAAGAACTCAGTGCTGAGGAAATATACAAAGGAGAGCTGTTAATTTTGCCTGAGAAATCAAGGAAGGTTTCACAGGAGAGGTTTCCAATACAGGCCTAGAAAAAGGAGTCGAATTTCACAATCAGAAAACAAGGTAAAAAGTGGCACAAGCAAAAGAAGAGGCATGAGCCAAATCACAAAGGGATGAAAACGTACAGTGTATTCAGAAACTGAGAGAAGTCAGTGTGCAAGGTAAATTCGACAAGAGAGTGTAGAGTGAGTAGGAGAACCAGATTGGGGAGAAGCAGCACATTCCAGCTCTGCCATTTGCTGGGTGACATGAGAACACGGGTTAACCAGTTAAGCAGCAGACAGGTGTCTTGTTGTTTTAAGCTGCCTAGCATCTGAAACTGTGAAATCCGGCCCCCATCCCTTATAAGTCTTGGTGAGACAACAGAGCCTATGTCCCATTACAGAAGCTGAAAAGGTTGATGCTCTTTTCCAGGCACCCTTGCAGCCTAGGGCATGGGCATATAAAATAGGTTCTATTAGGAACACCTGCTCAGACATTCAATCAGACGCTAGTGTCACAAGGAAAGGGGCATGGGTTTTAAAAGATTCTACAAGTAGCAACAGCTGCAGGAGGATTACAAAACTGACAATAATGTCAGCAATGTCCTAAGGTATGAGCTATAGCATCAAGTACTTGGTCGTGGTTGGCAATGACCTCCTCATTAGCCCATTTTTGAGGCACAATTTCACTCACTGTTCCTGTCTAAATAGCTCCCAGACTGGCTTCTTAGTCCTCCTGGAGTTTCTGTGAACACGATATTCTTCTAACAAATTCTAACCAATCTGCTAGAGTTGGTTCCTGCAGCTTACAAATAAGGGCTCCGACTGATGTAGAGCCTCAGGGTTCACATATGTGAAATGGGGATAATCATGTCTGCTTCAAAAGCTGTTAAGGATTACATGAGGATGCCTATCTTACTTTGCACTTAGCAATATAGGAGCGGCTCATGTAATGTTTCTGTGTGAAGTCAAACACACATCCACATACCCCACACACACCACACCTAAGAGTACCAAGGTCTAGCTTCAGAAGGCAAAAATAAAGCAAAGCCGTTTTCTGCATATGTTTACCATCTGTACTTCATGAAGACAAACCATGTCCAGCCTACCTATCATCATAATGCCAGAGCCTGGCAGAAGGCTTATACCTAGTAGGTATGTAATAAATATTTGCTGAATGAACCAACGAATGAACCACTGTGCCTGCTTTTTTGATCATTAAACTTTCCCTGGCCAGACGCAGTGGCTCACGCCTGTAATCCCAGCACTTTGGGAGGCCAAGGTGGGTGAATCACCTGAGGTCAGGAGTTCGAGACCAGCCTGGCCAACATGGTGAAACCCTGTTTCTACTAAAAATACAAAAAAATTAGCCAGTGTGGTGGCCGGCACCTGTAATCCCAGCTACTCGGGAGGCTGAGGCAGGAGAATTGCTTGAACCCGGGAGGCAGAGGTTGCAGCTAGCTGAGATCGCATCACTGCACTCCAGCCTGGGCAACAAGAGGGAAACTTCGTCTCAAAAAAAAAAAAAAAAAAATTTTCCCTGATTTTTTTTCACATATAGTAACAGCCAGTTATATACCCTTCAACTTTTCACTGCCATTAACAAGGTGCCCTGCCTTCTAACACTGAAGAAAAAAAACAAAGCCTACATTTTCTCTTTTGGAGTGTGTCTCCAATGCTTCACGTAGGTAAGTTAGCAAAAAAAGAATAAGCATGAAAAAATCCAGTTACAAAGGTTTAAATATTTGTTTCAAAATTACCATCTGGAGTACCTCTATCCTCCCCAAAAGCAGACAGACACTAGCTTACAGCAGTCTTTCAGGTAACAGTCTTTCAGTCTGCTCTAAAGGAAAAATTCCAGTCACAAGTCCCCAGCAACTACTTAATCAACACCATGAGTTAAGAGGAGTCTCAAATTGCACAGTATCCACCAAAGTGATTTCCCGATGTTCATAGATGACGTAGTTTTTAGGGTGAAGAAAGGGCTGAGTGGCAAATCACTGATACAGGGCTGCAAAGACTGTTCACATACTCACACCCTACATCCCATCTGTAATCCAGGCAGGTCGACTCTCCAAAAGTCTTAAAAAACGAACGGCTAGAACAAATTGAAATCTGTGACTCACAACTAGGTGAATGCAAAGGAAGCTGATTAGGAAGCGAGTTCTCATTAATGGTGATGTATCTGAATGACAGGAGAGGTGAAGGTTGAGCTAACAGTGAAGCATCTGATTTTAAGTTAGAAGTTTACTGAAGTCACGCTTTAGTTGAACACCGCTCAAAAATCAGACAAATCTATTTGCATTTTTGTCTTCTATTTTTGGAAATAAAAGATACCCCTGACAAACGGAGTGAAATACAGGGGATTTGAAATGCCCTGAACAGATGCCATTTTTTTTTGAAACTTCACCAGGAATGACTAGATTGTGAACACGATTTCTACGCAGCACTTGAAGAACTTTCCAAAGAATCTGAAAGAAAAATTGTTAATGCATAAAGTAGAAACCCATTACCTAAAAATACAAAACGCTTTATTCCCAGATGACAGCACTTAGAGCTTTCTTCCCGCTTAGTTACAATGTATAAAATTTTCCTGGAAGTTCCTACAAAAAGGGGCACAGATCTGTTCTGTTCAAGCCCTCAAGTGGATACTTAGGGTGATCCGAGTGAAATACTTTCGGCCAAGACAGTGCCCCACGGGGCCAGTCTCAACAAAGTTATACCCAGCACGTGGGTGCAACTCACCAAAAGAAACAGAAACGCAATCGACTGTGGAGACTCTCAGTGGCAGAGGTGAGACAGCCTCCCAAACAAAAATTCCTCCAGGCTCGGGTCTGCCAAGAGCAAACCGCGCCTAAAGGAAGCCCGGTCCGACGCCAGAAGGGCCCCCGCCCGGGACGACCAAGGTCTGCGCCCAAACCAACCCGGGTGTGCACCTCCCTTAGAAAAAAATAATGCAGAGACTCCCTCAGAACCCCCACCATCGGCAATAATGCCACGGTCCCAACCCGGAGCCCCTCGCGCGGAGTCGTCCCTCACCACTCGCCCCTATCTCACAGCCGTCGCCGTGCACTGGCGCCATGGTCCCGAATCTCCCGATTCCGCGCCAACCAGCCCAAAACTGGCGCGGGGGCCGAGACAGGCGCCAGTGTGAAAGCCAATCAGCGGCTCGGGAGGCTGCGGACTTCCGCCCGGAAGGCCACTGACGTGCCGTGCCGCGCCGCGCCCCGCCCCCGGCCTTCCCGCGGGCGCGCGTTTGGCGCCCTGTGATGACCCCTTAGGGAAAAGCTGGAGCTGAGGGGGAAGCCGGAGGAGAGCAGGAGAAAGAAGCGGTCGGGCGCTGGAAAGGCGCCGCCTGGAAACTGCGCAAGCGCACGCATGCTGATAGGAAAAGATTTGGGCGCGTGGGAGAAGGGGCGCTCTGGTTCTCAGAGCCGATTCTCCCGGAAAAGAGGCGCGGGCGGGCAGGAGAGTGGGCGTGGTTGGATCGTTTTCCCCAGAGCCTAGGAAAGCGACTGCCTCCTGCTGCGCGCTCTGAGTTTTGCTTGATAGTTTGCTTCTCAACAGTCTGGATAGAGTGGCTGTGTGATTAACAACTTAAAGATATATGCTCGATCTTAAACAAATAACCAAAAGTAGCATTACCAATAAATAGCCATCTGACCTCATATGCCTCCTGATGAAATGCGTATGAAAAAGGAACAACTTCGCCTATATCGTCTTCTTGCAAAAAATGTCTAACCTGAATCTAACCATGAAGAAACAATCAGATGTATTCAAAATGTAGGACAATCTACAAAACACCTGACGTGAACTCCAAAACTTCAATGTTACGAAAAACAAAAAGAGCATTCAATTTTTTTGTATGGTACAATGGCTGTAATATATACATCTCATTTTATCTCTTTCCAAAGAGGTATAACATTTTTATTAAATAATGCCTGCCACAAATTTGTATTTTTTCCTACATTACTGCCCACATGCTTATTGATCCCTTCTTCATGTGACAACAATTTTGTAATATTTTCTCCAAAGAGGATATGAAGATAATTCAGTCTGTCCTCTAGCATGGTTGATCAATACTTGTTTCTTAATTTCTGACTGTTTAGAAAATGTCTTTCAGCTTCATAATCATTTAATATCATGTTATGTGATCCATATGTTGTGATACATCGCATGTAGTAATTTACACTTAGACATAACTTCCTATTTAAAGTACTATGACAGATTTATTTCTACACTTCCCTTTTAAAAACTGATGGAAGTTTTATAGTTTTATTATCAAGTTTTTTCCAACCAGGAGAGAACCATGTTGGCTAGGCATCAATAAGAACCAAATCCTTACCTTAACAATTTTACGGCTGATCCCTTCCCACATGCCCGGTTATAACTCTAGGCATTTCAAACCTCTTTTCTCTTTCACTACCGCTATGGTCCGAATGTTTCTCTCCACATAAAATGTATGCGTTGAAACCTAATCAGCAGTGTGGTGGTGTTAGGAGGTAGGGCCTCTGGGAGGTGATTAGGTCATTAGCAGGAACCCTCATGAATAAGATTAGTGCCATCAGAAAAGAGGCTCCAGAGAGCTGCCTTGCCCCTTCTTCCATGTGAGAATAGAGCAAGAAGGCACCATCTATGGACCGGAAAGTGGGCCTACCTCAAACACTGAATCTGCCGGCACCTTGATCTTAAGAATTCCCAGCCTACAGCACTGTGAAAAATAAATTCCTGTTGTTTATTAGCCACCCAGTTTTATGGTATTTCGTTATAGCAGCCTGAACAGACTGAGACAATGACCCACATACTCTGTGGGGAAAGACCTGTTGGACATTTTCTTTTTTTGAGACAGAGTCTCGCTCTGTCACCCAGGCTGGAGTGCAGTGGCACCATCTCAGCTCACTGCAACCTCCACTTCCCAGGTTCAAGCGACTCTCCTGCCTCAGCCTCCCGTGTAGCTGGGATTACAAGCGCCCGCCACCACGCCTGGCTAATTTTTGTATTTTTGGTGGAGACGGAGTTTCACCATGTTGTCCAGGCTGATCTCAAACTCCTGACCTCAGATGATCCACTTGCCTCAGCCTCCCAAAGTGCTGGGATTACAGGTGTGAGCCACCATGCCAGGCCAGACACTTTCATACCATGATATGACTTCTGGCCCTACACATTCAGTTCAAAACTCCTGGTAAGTCATCACAGTGGGGTAGAAATATTCCTGGAAGCTATTCCTACACCAAGAAGTCTATGAATAACGGCCAGGCGCTGTGGCTCATGCCTGTAATCCCAGCACTTTGGCAGGCCGAAGCGGGCAGATCATGAGGTCAGGAGTTCAAGACCAACCTGACCAATATGAGGAAACGCCGTCTTTACTAAAAATACAAAAATCAGCCAGGCGTGGTGGCACGTGCCTGTAGTCCCAGCTACTCGGGAGGCTGAGGCAGAAGAATTGCTTGAACCCGGGAGGCAGAGGTTGCAGTGAGCCGAGATTGTGCCACTGCACTCCAGCCTGGGTGACAGAGCGAGACTCTGTCTCAAAAAATAAATAAATAAATAAAATTTTTAAAAGTCTGTCAATAACTTAAGTATATATGGCTTAAGTATATATGTGGGTTAAGTGCCTTCGACCCACATAAATAGAAGAAATAAGCCCAAACTAAATGCAACATCAACTCCATTTCCGCATAGTGGAATCCCAAAATGCCTATGCCTATTTCACCGCCACTAGGCAGGAAGGGAAATGTATCAGAGGGACAGTTGAAGGTGCTCAAGAGCTGATTGTTAAATATTCAGGTATTTTGTAATCTGCATGTTAAACTGTTGGTAGCTTGAAATCAGTCATGGTGGGAGTATTTACACTCTGGAAATTGGCAGGTGGTACAAATCAGAGCTTTTTATTTGTTTAAGGTTTACCAGCAAACCACCAAATGGAAAGCAGTCATATCTGATTGCAGCTAAAATGTCTTACTTTGTAGATCTACCATTTGATCCAGCAATCCCACTCCTGGGTATCCACCCAGAGGAAAAGAAGTCATTATACATGATAGATACTTGCATGCGCATGTTTATAGCAGCACAATTCATAATTGCAGATGTATGGAACCGGCCCAAATGCCCATTAATCAACAAGTAGGTTAAAAAATGTGAGATATGTATATGTAGACATATATATATGTGCATATATATATGTATTTACACACACACACACACACACCATGGAATACTACTCAGCCATAAAAAGGAACGAAATAACCACATTTGCAGCAACCTGGATGGAATTGGAGACCATTATTTTAAGTGAAATAACTCAGGAATGGAAAGCCAAACATTGTGTGTTACTCATAAGTGGAAACTAAGCTACAAGTATCCGAAGGCATACGAATGATACAATGGACTCATTGTATCATAAGAATGATACAATGGGGACTCTGGGAAAGGTGAGAAGGAGGTGAGGAATAAAAGACTACACATTGGGTACAGTGTATACTGCTCAGGTGATAGGTGCACCAAAATCTCAGAAATCACCACTAAAGAATGTATTCATGTAAACAATTAATTAAGTAATAATATTAATAAAAAGGATTGGAGTAGATTAGATGGGAATGAGGGAGGGAGCCAGAGTTGTTTTAGAATAAATGGAGCAAATAAATATGACAAATACTATCTTTAAAAAACAAATAAATAAAATATCTTACTTTTGCAAATTTTTACAAAAACATAAAACCATTGCTAGAACATCTCCCAGAGCCTTGGAAGTGGCCAATATGCAAATGAGAGGCCCTGGAGATTAAGTTTCAGCAGCTTTACTGTAAACCTACCTCTGTTATCTAATCATGCAAAAAAATCATAATTTGTCTTAAACTTGCTCTCTCCTGTCCAGGACCAGTTTTGCAAGTTTAAAGTTTTTTTTTTGTTTGTTTGTTTGTTTTTTAACTTATAAACAAAGTAAAGCAAACTGAGACTGAGATACTATGTTTCACCATCTTCCACCTTTTTATCTGTATATCTCTCTATATATAAATATTATCCATTGCTAATAAGCTTGCGGTGTTGAGGCACAACTCATTTATTACAGGTGGCAGTGTAAGTTGGTACAATCTTTTGGAAAATAATATTGCAATATGTGACAAGTATCGTAAACATACTTGTATCTTTCAACCCTTTATTTCCACAGGTAAAAGTTTAATAAGAAATAATAGAAACAAAAAATGCAAAGACGTTAATGGCTGCTGTTTTTCATTAGCAAAAAGTTGGGACCTAAAAGTCCACATCATAGCAAAGGTTTAATGATGTGACATCAAAAAGATAAAATGATTAGAAAAACTCAAAATATAAAAAATGTTTATGATATTTCAGAAAGTGAAAACCGCAGAGGGCAAAGTGATACATACACACACTTAGTTGCAACAATGTATCAAATAGTTATTTACCTGAAAGCAATATGCAAAATGGAGTATATTTTGCCAGGATGATAGAATTCTACACTCTTTTTGCTTATAATTTATCCTCTTTCATATTATAGTGGAAGGATTAAAGACTCAGGTGGAGTCAGACTTAGGATTTGATTCTTTGACTTCTACTTTTATGTGAATCACCACACTCTCTTCCACAATGGTGGAACTAATTTACAGCCATAAAAAAGAGACCAGGTGCAGTGACTCACGCCTGTAATCCGAACACTTTAGGAGGCCAAATGGGCAGATCACCTGAGGTCAGGAGTTCAAGATCAGCCTGGCCAACATGGCGAAACCCCATCTCTACTAAAAATACAAAAATTAGCCGGGCGTGGTGGTGGGCACCTATAATCCTAGCTACTCAGGAGGCTGAACCAGGATAATCACTTCAACCTGGGAGGCAGAGGTTGCAGTGAGCCAAGATCGCACCACTGCACTCCAACCTGGGCTACAGAGCAAGACTCTGTCTCAAAAAAAAAAAGATTGAGATCATGTCCACAGCACGTGGATGGAATTGGAAGCCATTATCCTAAGCAAACTAACACAGAAACAGAAAACCAAATACCACATGTTCTCACTTGTAAGTGGGAGCTAAACACTGAGTACAAATGGACACAAAGAAGGGAACAACAGCCACTGGGACCAACTGAGGGTGGGGTGTAGGTAGAGGGTAAGGATCAAAAAAACTACCTATGAAGTACTATGCTTATTACCTGGATGATGAAATAATCTGTACACCAAACCCCCATGACATGCTACTTACCCACGTAACAAACCTGCACATGTATCTGAACCTACAAGTTAAAAAAAAAAGTATTCTGGTAGATCTGATAGGGGACTCTTCTGCCTTTTCTCTTTCTTCCTGCAACACAGATATGATGATTGAAGCTCCAGCAGCCGTCTTGGATCATGAGATAACTGTGGAAATGAAAGTCCCCACAGTGAGATGGTGGAACAGAGTAAGAGTCCCTAACATCCATTAAGTCACCATACTATCCCTGAGCTATCTACCCCCAGACTTCTACATGAGAGAAAAGTAAACATCTGTCATATTTAAAGCCACTGTTTTTTAGTTTTCTGTTGTATTCAGTAGACCTAATTCTATAAATTATGCTTTATTTATAAAGAAATGGAAACCCAAAAAAGTGAGTAGTAGATGGAGATCAAGCCTCTTATTTGTCTAATTCCAAAGCAGGTACTTTTTTTCAATTGTCTGTCTTTGATGAATGAGTATTGTATCTTTTTTTCAGACAGAGTCTTGCTCTGTTGCCCAGGCTGGAGTGCAGTGCTACGATCTCAGCTCACTGTGACCTCTGTCTCCCAGGTTCAAGCGATTCTCCTGTCTCAGCCTCCCAAGTAGCTGGGATTACAGGTGTGCACCACCATACCTGGCTAATTTTTTTTTAGTAGAGATGGGGTTTCACCATGGTGGCGAAGCTGATCTCGAACTCCTGACCTCAGGTTATCCACTCGCCTTGGCCTCCCAAAGTGCTGGGATCACAGGCGTGAGCCACTGCGCCTGATCTGAATGAGTATCTTCTCTCAATAGCAGTAACAGTTAAGACCACATGAAAACTTTCATGAAATTTATTCATTTAACAAATGTTTATTGAGTGCCTACTATTTTCTGGAACTATTCAAGGCCCTAGGGATAAGATGGTGAGCAAAACAACTTCCCTTGCCATGATTTTCCATGCATCAAGCAACCTTGCTTCTGTAAACTAGATTTTTCTTTCCCCTAAATTGGGGGAAAACCAGCCAACTGGATTATATCCTGGCACACCTGCCAGGTATATTTCCCATGGCAAAGCAGTAAAGTACCACTCTGATTTCAATATCCATGTGCGTTTGTTAGCATGCATCTGGCCTTTGAGCCTGATTGTCTGTGGGTATGAAGATCAGCCTTGTGGCCATCCAAAGATTCTGAGCCCAACGAGGTAGGGGTTGTTTATATGCAGCTGCGGAGAGCTTGTCTGCTAGCTGAAAAGAGGCCAGCAGTGAGGGAGCCTGCATATGCTCTCAGCATCCCACAAAGATTCTGGGTAATAAGAGAAGACACGCAACTCTCCTGAAACTCAAGAGACCACCTCTGGGTGTCCTAAGGAAATCCAGTGAATACTCACAACACTGAAGACAGGACCTTGGACCCTGGGACCGAGGAGGGTAACCCAAAGAAGCTTTCCCTAGAACAAGCCAGCACTTGGCACTCCCAGACCCCAATCTCACAGACATACGTTCCCTACCCAGGGGACCTCCTTATGAGGATTGACTTTCAAAAATACATCTCTGGGCTGTGCGCAGCGGCTCACACCTGTAATCCCTGCACTTTGAGAGGCCAAGGCAGGTGGATCACCTGAGGTCAGTAGTTTGAGACTAGGCTGGCCAACCTGGTGAAACCCTGTCTCTACTAAAAATACAAAAATTAGCTGAGTGTGTTGGCGCACACCTGTAATTCCAGCTACTGGGGAGGCTGAGGCAGGAGAATTGCTTGAACCCAGGAGGTGGAGGTTGCAGTGAGCCGAGATCGCACCACTGAACTCCAGCCTGGGAGACAGAGCAAGACTCCATCTCAAAAATAATAATAATAATAATAATAATAATACAAAAGATTCCCCCCCCCCCCGTCATTAAGCATCTATCATCAATAGAAATCACAGTCTGACAGCATCTCTGTGGTTTAGATTTAGGGAATGAATTTTTGTTGCTGCTTTGGAGGCAGCACTCACTCCATCACCCAGACTGGAGTGCAGTGATGCAATCATAGCACACTGCAGCCTCGACCTCCTGGACTCAAGTGATCCTCCCACCTCAGTGTCCTGATTGACTAGAACCACGGGTGCATGCCACCATGCCTGGCTAATTTTTTTTTTTTTTTTTTTTTTTTTTTTGAGACGGAGTCTCGCTCTGTCGCCCAGGCTGGAGTGCAGTGGCCGGATCTCAGCTCACTGCAAGCTCCGCCTCCCGGGTTCGGGCCATTCTCCTGTCTCAGCCTCCTGAGTAGCTGGGACTACAGGCGCCCGCCACCTCGCCCGGCTAGTTTTTTGTATTTTTTAGTAGAGACGGGGTTTCACCGTGTTAGCCAGGATGGTCTCGATCTCCTGACCTAGTGATCCGCCCGTCTCGGCCTCCCAAAGTGCTGGGATTACAGGCTTGAGCCACCGCGCCCGGCGCCTGGCTAATTTTTAAATTTTTCATAGAGATGGGGGCCTCACTTTTGTTGCCCAGGCTGGTCTCGAACTCCTGGCCTCTGTTAGGATTACAGGCTTGAGCCACTGCACCTGGCCAGAAAGTTATTATAGTTCAAGCAGTCATCAATTGTTGCTTCATTGTATTGCCCTCCTATTCCTTCAATAGTAAAGACAACTTACATTTCATTTCCCTTAGTCCCTAACTACTTATTGAATAATTCCTACCACTAAGACAAACTTGCTCAATTAGTTATTAATAGTTCAAGCACATTGAGAGTTTGTTTTATACTTGTCTGCTTTATTTATGTATTTATGTATTTATTTATTTATTTATTTATTTTTTAAGAGACAGTCTGCCTCTTGGTTACTCCGTTGCCCAAGCTGGAGTGCAGCGATGCAATCATAACTCATTGCAACCTCACACTCCTGGATTCAAACAATTCTTTGACTACAGCCTCCCAAGTGGCTGGGACTACAGGCATGTGCCACTATGCCTGGCTAATTTTTAAACTTTTTATAGAGACGAGGTCTTGCTATGTTGCCCAGGCTGGTCTTGAACTCCTGACCTAAAGTGATCCTCCCACCTCGGCCTCCCAAAAAAAGTGGGATTATAGGCATGAACCACCATCCCTGGCATATGCTTATTGGTCATTTGTAACTGCTTTTGCTTCACTGAGGTTATTCTCTCTCTCTCTCTTTCCTTCCTTCCTTCCTTCTTTCCTTCCTTCCTTCCTTCCTTCCTTCCTTCCTTTCCTTCTTTCCTTCTTTCTTTCTTTCTTTTTTTTCTTTTTTATGGAGTTTCACTCTTGTTGCCCAGGCTGGAGTGCAATGGTACGATCTTGGCTCACTGCCACCTTCGCCTCCTGGTTTCAAGCAATTCCCCTGCCTCAGCCTCCCAAGTAGCTGGGATTACAGTCATGTCACACCATGCCCGGCTAATTTTGTATTTTTAGTAGAGACAGGGTTTCACCATGTTGGTCAGGCTGGTCTCAAACTCCTGACCTCAGGTGATCCACCAGCCTCGGCCTCCCAAAGTGCTGGGATTACAGGCATTAAGCCACCATGCCCCGCCTTGTTCTATTTCTTTTTTCCTCTCTTTTTCCACTTCTCTGGTTTTAATGGAGCAGTTTATATGACTCCATTTTATCTTGTCTCTTGGCATATTATATATGCCTCCTTTTGGTTGCCCTGTGATTTTCAATATACATTTAAAAAATAATCTGAGTCCACTTCTAAATTAGCATCATAGTACAAGTACCTTTTAATTGACTATTCCCAATTCCTCCCTCCCATCCCTTGTGACATTACTGTCATTCATTTCACTTATCCATATGCCATATGCTCTAATCAACTAAAACATTTTTACTATTTTGCTTTAAACTGTTATCTTTTAGGTCAATTAAAAATAAGAAAAATAGAAGATTTTATTTTGCCTTCATTTATTTCTTCTCTGACATGCTCCTTTTCTTTATGTAGATACTAATTTCTGATTTATATCATTTTCCTTCTACCTAAAGAACTTCTTTAAACATTTGTGGAAGACTGCTGGCAATGAATTCTCTCAATTTTTGTTTGCCTCAGAAAAGTCTTTATTCCTCTTTCACTATTTTTTGCGCTTCAGTCGCTTTATTTTTTAAAACCATACATATAATGACAAGTTATTTCAAATCAGCATTTTAAAAGAAAAGAGTGACTGTATTGTAAACAGTATTTCATTTCCTACAGGAGATTAATCAATCAAAAATGATAATTATCTAAAACACTGAAAAATTTAGCAATCTTTAAACATGATTCAGTCTTTTGATATTAAATAGATAGACAGGATCTAAATAGCATTAGAAATAATGAAAAACTTTCATAGCTGGCATAACATTTTTTGTATTGATATTTCAAAATTCCACAAAAGATGACAAAAACCCAAATAACAAATTACACACAATTAAACTTGAAAAACATAAAAAGATGTATTACATATCCACAATAATGGGAATTAAAACAAAGATCAGTCTACATATTTTTCCACCAATATTCTTTGTTCTCTGGGCTTTATACGTCATCAAAATCAGAATAAGTGAGGTCAAAAACACTTCTGATCATTGCCAGGAATTGCTTTCAGATTTTCAATTCTCTTCTTGTTTCTATTTTAAACAATTAAACAAGAATCTGTTATAGTTTCTTAAATTCCACAAATTGCTTTCAAACACATCTTCCTCTTTCTCTTTAGAAGGATAATTTCCCTAGATATGGAATTCTAGGTTGGCAGGTTTTTTTCTTTCAACACTTTACAGATTTCACTCCACTGTCCTCTTGCTTGTCTAGTTTCCAGTGAGAAGTCTACTAGAATTCTTATCCTCATTCTTGTATAAGTAAAGTTTTTCTTCATCCTCCAGCTTCCTTCAAGATTTTCACTTTGTCCTTGATTTTCTGCAGTTGGAATATGATATCCCTGTTTTTTGTTTTGGTTTGGTTTTGGTATATATCCTGCTTGGTGTTCTCTGAGCTTCCTGGATCTGTGGTTTTCTATCATCTTAATGATATATTATTTGGAAAGTTCATGGCCATATCATTACTTCAAATATTTTTTTCTGCCCTATTTTCTCTTTCTTCTACTGGTATTCCAATTGTGCATGTATTACACCTTTTGATAGTATCCTCCTGCTCCTTTCCCTGACTGTAGCACTTCCAATGCATTTTCTCAAGATGTTGTACCCTGTTATCTATGGTTATTTTCATTTTTCCTTAGGTGAGACAGGAAGACTGGAGAGGGCTGAAATTCCCTTCCCTCAAATAGAATAATGTTTCGGTATCTCCTTTTGATGAAGTCTTGCCCTCTGACACTCTGACGGTCTTTCCCCCTGGAGAATAGACTTTTTTTTTTTTTTTTTTTTTTTTTTTTTGAGACAGAGTTTCACCCTTATTGCCCAGGCTGGAGTGCAGTGGTGCAATCTCAGCAACCTCTGTCTCTTGGGTTCAAGCAATTCTCCTGTGTCATTCTCCTGTGTAGCTGAGATTACAGGCACCCGCCACTATGCCTGGCTAATTTTTTGTATTTTTAGTAGAGACGAGGTTTCACCATGTTGGTCAGACTGTTCTCGAACTCCTGACCTCAGGTGATCCACCTGCCTCAGCCTCCCAAAGTGCTGGGATTACAGTTGTGAGCCACCACCACACCTGACTGGAGAGTGGACTTTTGTGATTGAGAAGATTCTGGAAATGCTTCCCAATTGGCTACTCTTCCTCTTTTCATGCCAGGTCCCCCTAGAAGATTGATACCGTTTGACTGTGTCTCCACCCAAATTTCATCTTGAATTATAGCTCCCATCATTCTCACGTGTTGTGAAAGGGACCTGATGGGAGAGAATTGAATCATGGGGGTGGTTTTCCCCCATAGTGTTCTCATGGTAGTGAATAAGTCTCATAAGATCTGATGGTTTTATAAGGGGAAACCCCTTTTGCTTGGTTCTCATTCTCTCTTGCCTGCCACCATGTAAGATGTGACTTTGCTCCTCTGTCACCTCCTGCCATGATTGTGAGGCCTACCCAGCCATGTGAAACTAAGAGTCAACTAAACCTCCTTCTTTTATAAATTACTCTGTCTCAGTTATGTCTTTATTAGCAGCATGAGGACAGACTAATACAAAGATCTTCCTCAGATCCTCACAGTGAGAATCTGGTGGGCTTAAGCCCACCAAAATGTGGTGTTCCTCCCATGATACCAGCCTCTAGGAGTCTCTTACTCTCATGCTAATCCACATTCAGCCTCCAGTTATTAATCAAAGTTACCATCTAAGTGTCCATACCAGTTTATGGCCCCAGCAGCTTCTGCTCCAGGTAGGCAGATCTGGACTGTGATTCTCTGTATATGTCTGTCTCTCTAGATTTGGGGATGGCAGTTTGCCCTGTTATCTCAGTTATCTTATGAGTCTAAGAAAAGTCATTAATTTTCATTCAGTTTGTCCATCTTTTTCTTGATATAAGGATGGTAGTGACAACTTCCAAACTCTTTACATGTATGAGCTGGAACCAGAAATCTCCTGATCATCTCTTGCATATCTTCTTCTTCTTCTTTTATTGGAGGGGAGGGAGCAAATAATTTTTACTATTTTTTGGAAAATAGACTAGAGAGTCATGCAATGCTGCCAGCGCTGTATCTAATCCTGGGGCACAAATCTGCACCCTCCTTCGCAATTGGTCCTGTGATGGTAGACACTGTTATCTTACCTTATTATTTCCTTTAACTTCCACATTATCTTCAAAATAAAGAAGCATTTCATCTTTTCTCTGGTATTAATTTCATTTTCAAATTACCACTGCTAGGCCAGGTGCAGTGACTCATGCCTATAATCCCAGCACTTTGGGAGGGTGAGGTGGGTAGATCACCTGAGGTCTGGAGTTCAAGGCCAGCCTGACCAACATGGTGAAACCCCGTCTCTATTAAAATACAAAAATTAGCTGGGCGTGGTGTCGGGCACCTGTGATCTCAGCTACTCAGGAGCCTGAGGCAGGAGAATTGCTTGAACCCAGGAGGCAGAGGTTGCAAGTGAGTTGAGATCGCGCCATTACACTCCAGCCTGGGCAACAAGAGTGAAACTCTGTCTCAAAAATAACTAACTAACTAACTAAATAAATAAATAAATAAATACCACTGCTGGGTGTACCTTCTTTTTAAGCTGTGGTTTGCCTTTCTTAACTGTAGCCATCACCGCATCACCCACACCAGCAGCAGACAGTCTGTTCAGCCATTCCTTGATTCCCTTCACAGAGATAATACACAGATTTTTCAGCTCCTGTGTGATCAGCATGGTTGATTCCACTCCTGACAGAAGACCCAGGGAAATCCAGAATTTCATAGTAGAAGATCCATCACGTGCTCCCTTCAACATCTTAAAAGCTGGAAAAAGGCAGAAAGCTGTATACCTTTTTTGATGAAGTGTTTGTTCAAATATTTTGCCCCTTTAAAAAACTGAGTAATTTCTGTAATTATTAAGTTGTGAACTTTTATACACCTGAAATAAAAATCCTGTAAAAATAGGTGTTTTGCAAATGTTTTCTCCCAGTCTGTGGCTTAAGCTTTTTATTTTCTTAATTGTGTCTTTGAAGAGTAAAAGTTTTTATTTTTGATGTAATTCAATATATCCATTTTTTGTGGTTCATGTTTTTGCGTCCTATCTAAGAAATTTCTACCTAACCCAAAGATGTTCCCTATGTTTTATTACAGATTTTTTATGGCTTTTACATTGAGGTCTATGATTCATTTCAATTTTTCTATATAAGGTGAGATACAGTTTTTTTTTTTTTTTTTTTGCTTCTAGATATCCAATTGTTCTGGCATCTTTTTTATTTTTCATTTTTTATTGTGGTAAAATACACATAGCATAAACTTTATCATTGTAACCATTTTTAAGTATACAATTAAATTGCATTAAGTACATTCACAGTGTTGTGTGACCAATTTCCAGACCCCTTTTTATCTTATAAAACTCTGTACCCATTAAACAACAGCTCCCCATTACCCACTCTCTCTAGCCCCTGGCAATGATCTCTCTGCTTTCTGTCTCTGTAAATTTTACTACTCCAGGTACTTCATATAAGTGGAGTCAAACAGTGTTTGTATTTTTGTTGTTGGCTTATTTCACTTAGCATAATATTCTCAAGGTTCATCTATGTTGTAGCATGTGTCAGAATTTCTTTTCAAGGCCGAATAATATTCTATCATATGTATATACCACATTTTGTTTGTCTATTCATCCATCAATGGGTACTTGGGTTGTTTCTACTTCTTGGTTTTTATGAATAATGCTGCTATAAATGGCGCACTTTTTTTTTTTTTTTTTTTTTTTTGAGACGGAGTCTCGCTCTGCCGCCCAGGCTGGAGTGCAGTGGCCGGATCTCAGCTCACTGCAAGCTCCGCCTCCCGGGTTCACGCCATTCTCCTGCCTCAGCCTCCCAAGTAGCTGGGACTATAGGCGCCCACCACCTCGCCCGGCTAGTTTTTTGTATTTTTTAGTAGAGACGGGGTTTCACCGGGTTAGCCAGGATGGTCTCGATCTCCTGACCTCGTGATCCGCCCGTCTCTGGAGTCTTGCTCTGTTGCCCAGGCTGGAGTGCAGTGGCACGATCTTGGCTCACTGCAACCTCCGCCTCCCGGGTTCACGCAATTCTCCTGCTTCAGCCTACTTAGTAGCTGGAATTGCAGGCACCTGCCACCATGCCCAGCTAATTTTTGTATTTTTAGTAGAGACGGGGGTTTCACCATGTTGGTCAGGCTGGTCTCGAACCCCTGACCTCATGATCAACCCACCTCAGCCTCCCAAAGTGTTGGGATTACAGGCAAGAGCCACCGCGCCCAGGCTAAATGGCATACTTTTTTAAAAGGCAATTGTTTTTATCATGGAAGTACCTTGGCATTTTATTGCAAATCAATCCACCACACACGTGGATCTATTTTCTGGATTTTCTATTCTGTTCCATTTACCTGTCTATACTCATGGCAATATCACATTGTTTCAACTACTGTAGCCTTATAGAAGTCTTAAAAACAGGGAGTCTGAGTTCTCCAACACTGTTCTTCTTTTCAAAATTATTTTGGACAATCTAAGTCTTTGCGTTTTCATATAATTTTTATGATCAGTTAGTCAATTTCTACCAAAACTCTTGCAGGAATTTTGATTGGGATTACACTGAATCTATAGATGAATTTGAGGGATGTCTCAGTCTGGGCTGCTACAACAAGCTATCTTAGACTGGGTAATTTATAAACAACAGAAATTTATTGCTCACAATTTGGGAGGCCAGGAAGTTCGAGATCAAGATGTTAGCAGATTTAGTGTCTGGTGGGGCCTGTTTCTTATAGATGGCACTGGATGTCTAAGTGTGTTTCTCTTTTAATCATGAATTGATGCAGTTGCATTGTCCACAGTCATGAACATTTGGAGGTAAGGTTCTTAGAAATTCTTTAACTTGTGGCCCCTCCAATACAATAATTTCTTCAGGATTCACATTTGAAGGTAAAGACTCTCTTTTGCCTTGGTAGATGGGGGAATGGAGAAGAGGAAAGGGAAAGGTGGGAAGATACAGTGGGTTAGGCTCTCAGGTCAAGCAGAAAAGTCTTGCATCATGCAAGGGTTGCTGGCAAATGGCAAAAAGTCACGAGAAAGATGTAAAAGCAACTACAAAATATATGATGCTCAGTTTTCTTCTAACTCCGTTTCACACCAAGCAGAAAGTGAGTTTTTCTATTAGTAAGAAAAATGTCTGCAAAGTGCCAGTGATCCATTAAAATAATTGTTGTGAGGTAGGGGAAGGAAAACAATTTCTGAGTCACTTGGCTTATCAATCCAACAGCTTAGAGAAGTTTTGTTAATGGCCTAATGGATCAACAAACTTTAAAGACATTTATTTGCTTGAAGCTGGGTCGTTTCACCAAGTTACTGCAAATAAAACTACTGTGTGTCTAAAAAGAAAACTAATAAATTACAAAGGTTATTGTTCCCTACAATTTTTCAACGCATATATTTTTCTTTGACACTAGTTGTTCTCCAGATCCTAACTCCATCTTCAGCATTATTTGTCTGCCAATAGTTCTTTCAGGAGTATCTCTCATTGTGAAATCAGATTGTTTTTCTTTGCTTTATTCTCCCATCCACTCAAAGCCATGTTGAACAAGAAGAAAATAGTGCAATTTCAATGCCAAAATCATTTGTTCATTCACAAAATGTTTATTGAGCACTTAATATGTGCCAGGCACTGTTCTAGGCACTGGGAATATCAGCAGCGAGGCAAAGTCCCTGCCCTTACATTCTGTTGGGAGAGACAGACAATAAACCAATAAACATAATATATTAATATTCCTTGGTAGTTGGTATTCTAAAACAAAGCAAAGCAGGGTAAGGGGGAATAGAGAGTGATGCTTTGGAGTTGGGGCATAAAATTGATCATTTAAGTCAGGGAGATATTCAATTTAACAGAACTTTATATGGTTTGGCTGTGTTCCCACCCAAATCTCATCCTGAATTTTAGCTCCTATAATTCCCAGGTGTTATGAGAGGGACCTGGTGGGAGGTAATTGAATCATGCGGGCTATTTCCCTCATACTATTCTCATGGTAGTGAATAAGTCTCATGGGATTTGATGGTTTTATAAGGCATTTCCTTTTTAGCTTGGTTCTCACCCTCTCTTGTCTGCTGCCATGTAAGACGTGCCTTTCACCTTCCACCATGATTGTGAGGCCTCCTCAGTCACATGGAACTGTGAGTCCATTAAACCTCTTTTTCTTTATAAATTACCCAGTCTCGGGTGTGTTTTTATCAGCAGTGTGAGAACAGACTAATACAGAACTCGTATACTGATTTATAATTCCATGAAGGCTGATACTGTGGTAATTGTCTTCATTTTTCACCTGGTTTCAGGTTTGAGACACAGTAGATGTTCGATAAATCCAATAGAAACAGTAATATGTAAAAATACCTACATTCTGCTTTGAACTTGTGTATGTCTTGATATCCCGTGGATGGACTATGATTCTAGTCCATACTTTGGAAATACAAAATCCATACTTTGCATTCTTTCTTCAGAACTGTTGATAGTTAATTTTAGGAGATCCGAAGAAGCAAAAAGGTAGGGAGTCATCAGTAGTCACTTTCCTCCAGACCCATGGAGCCTGCCATCTTCTCATCTGTTCCTTTATTTCATCTCAGGGCTAATATCCCCAAAACAGCCTTGGATAACGTCATCAGTCAAAGAGGAGTTTCTGCAGCCCAGTTAATCAGCAAGCACACCACAAATGATGAGAAGCAGTTACAAAATGCTTCCAGGATTCATTTATTCACTTAACAATAATTTCCATTTTTATTTATTTTGTTTTATTTTTTGAGACACAGTCTTGCTCTGTCGCCCAGGCTGGAATACAGTGCCATGATCTCGGCTCACTGTAAACTCCGCCTCCTGGGTTCAAGCGATTCTCCTGCCTCAGCCTCCTGAGTAGCTGAGATTATAGGTGCCTGCCACCACACCTGGCTAATTTTTGTATTTTTAGTAGAGACGGGGTTTCAACATGTAGGCCAGGCTGGTCTCGCCTGAGCTCAGGTGATCTGCCCACCTTGACCTCCCAAAGTGCTGGGATTACAGGTGTGAGCCACCACGCCCGGCCGACAATAATTTTTAAAGCAACTACTCTATACCAAGAAGTATTCTAGGGGTAGAGCAGATTATTTCACCTTAGTCCAGAATCTAGCCCTCAGCTACTTCGATGCAGAAAATCTTATTGTTCATATATTCAGAGATCATCAGATTTTTAATGACAAACTACCTATAATTAACTGTATAATTAAAATCACTGGAAAATGCTAAGTCATTCATTTCCAGAGTGATTTCAAATACCCCTAGCTGGGTTTGCCTCTAAAAGTTGTGGGGTCAGAGCAAGAGTATAAATGGAGGCCCATGTATTATAGGTTTAAATATTTAAAAGTTTGAAATCTTGCTAACAGACTGTACATATATATGTGTGTGTGTGTATATATATATCTATCTATATACATATACACACACACACACACACAAACACATATCCTATCTTCCTAACTTGACAAATATATCTTGTTAATTACCTAGGGGGTCAAGTGGTTTGGAGTTCTTTGCAGGAAAGGTGGTGGTGAGCAGAGCCCCTTCTCTGTTCCCCACCGCAGGGTGGAACCAGCCTAGACATCCAGGTTCTGCTCACATCCTCCTGCTGCAATCCCTTGCTTTACCACCCCTTGTGCCTAGAGATGTGCAACTCTGCAGTGAGGTTACTCCTGAGAAAGTGGTCATGAGGAAGAGGCCAAACAGACCCTGGAAGCAGACTCAGGAATTTGGGCAGAGAACTTGAGTGTTCTAGAAGGAGGATGGGGGTCTCCATACATGCACCCTGTCTCCTTGGCCCATGGACTCCTCAGAGGAGGAGAGCCAAAGCAGGACCCTTAAAATGGGGCCCAAGGCCATGATTCAGGGCACCCCCTACCAACAGGTGAGGTACTAGAAAGGCAAACAAAATGCTGTTGGGGAATTAGTGGAAAAGGAGGACGGTTCACCAGCTCTAGAGCTGAGGCCTAGTTGACCATCCCTCCTGGCATAGAATACCCCCTGGCCAGAGAAGATACTTGTCCCCCAAATTCAGGTGTGTACCTCCTGTGATGGGGCTGACACAGTTTGCTTCCTCAACAACTCCCTTTTCTCTGAGGCTCAGGGGCTGCAAAGGTTCCCTGCAGACTGGGAGATTACACAGGGCTCACCACATAGCTGCTTTAGCTCAGAGCTCAGAGGAGTGCCCCCTTTTTTTTTTTTAATTCACATAAAGTGCTATACAAGGTAGCTGAGACCTGATGCCAACCCATTTCCAACTATATGGACCTGGGCGATTCTCAGAGCTCTGGAGCACCCCTTGTGGTAGGAGAGAGTAAAATACAATTTTTTTTCTTTTTTCCCTTTTAATATTATTATTATTTTTTTATTTGTAGAAATTTATGGGGTACATGTGAAATTTTGTCACATGTGTATAATGCATATTGATCAAGTCAGGGTATTTAGTGTGCCCATCACCTCAGGACAATACACTTTTGTTAACTATAGTCACCCCATTCTGTTATCAAACATTGAATTTACTCCTTCGATCTAACTGTATGTTTGTGCCCTTTAACCTACTTCTCTTCATTCTCCCTCTCCCACCACTCACCCTTTCTAGTCTCTGTTATCTGTCTTTCCACTCTCCACCTCTATGTGATCAAACTTTTTAGCTCCCACATATAAGTGAGAACGTACAACATTTGTCTTTTTTTGCCTGGCTTGTTTCACTTAAGATAATGACCTCCAGTTCCATCCATGTTGCTGTAAATGATATTTTATTATTATTATTTATAGTTGACACATAATAAATGTACGTATTTGTGTGCTACAGTGGGATATTTTATTACGTGTGCCATGTGTTATAATTAAATCAGGGTAATTAGCAAATTCATCACTTAAACATTTATCATTTCTTTGTGTTGGTAACATGCAAAAGTTTTTCTTCTAGCTATTTGTAAAGATTCAGTAAAATTCTCTTAACTGTAGTCACTGTATGGTACTACAGAACTTTCAATATGAATCCCTGATACCATTTTAGTTCATGAGACTCTCAAAAGTAGAGAAGACCCCAGAAAGCCACCAATAAGTGTTTGGATAATAGACACCTCCATAATCCAAGGGTAAATGGCTTAATTTACTGACCCAACTAGGTCTGTGATGAGAATAGAGTATGTAGGGGTATTGGTGACTCTGTCCTCATTATCTTTGTTTTACAGTCATAATTAATCAAAACCTACCCTCTCACCTTTCTTGTGCTCATGACAAAGAATTACCTGCTCTAAGCAGGAATTAACTGAGGGAGTAGATTGGTAGCGATCCTTCTTTGGAATGTGAGACAAGAAGCTTGGAAATATAGTCAAATGCACTGTTATTCTAAGATATGACAGCAAGAAGCAATTTCAAAATATGCCTCTCTTGTAAACCATTGGGCCTTAATGACACAAGAGTAATTTTTCCATTACTGACAAGAGCAAACGAGTGTAAACAGAGGTGGATGATTTTTCCTGACAGCTGAACCAGGCTTCAGTTAGTATCAGGGAAACTTTCTATTTGAGTTGACCTGTCCGTGCTGCATCAAGTTGGGCCATCATTTCAACGGATCCAGTGAATAAATCTGGAGGAAATAATGTGCCCAGGACTTGGGTATGGTTTCGTTTTGTTTCTGTTTTAGTTCACTACCTGGTACTTACCTCTGCAGCGTGGCTTACCTTTGATGGCCAATCCCAGCCTCTTTTGGGGAATCATCTGTGCAAGACAAGAATAAGGATAAGGGCCCAGTGCAGTGGCTCATGCCTGTAATCCCAGCACTTTGGGAGGCTGAGGAGGGTGAATCACCTAAGGTTGGGGGTTTGAGACCATCCTGACCAACATGGTGAAACCCTGTCTCCACTAAAAGTACAAAATTAACCGGGAATGGTGGCGCATGCCTGTAATCCCAGCTACTCAGGAGGCTGAGGCAGGAGAATCGCTTGAACCTGGGAGGTGGAGGTTGTAGTGAGCCGAGATCGCACCATTGCACTCCAGCCTGGGCAACAAGAGTGAAACTCTGTCTCAAACAAACAAACAAAAAAAGAATGAGGATGAGGATGAGGACAGCCAGGCTTGGTGGCTCATGCCTGTAATCCCAGCACTTTGGGAGGCCAAGGCAGGTGGATCACCTGAGGTCAGTAGTTCTAAACCAGCCTGGCCAACATGGTGAAACTCCATCTCTACTAAAAATACAAAAATTAGCTGGGCATGGTGGTGCACGCCTGTAATCCCAGCTACTCGGGAGGCTGAGGCAGGAGAATCACTTGAATTTCGGAGGTGGAGGTTGCAATGAACCAGATCATGACACTGCACTCCAGCCTGGGTGACAGAGTGAAACTCCATCTCCAAACAAACAAACAAACAAACAAATAAACAGAATGAGGATGAGGGGAAGCCACAAGAGGGAAGAAGAGGGAAGAGCTAACTGTTTGGATCTAAAGAGAGGCTTTGCAGGGTGAGGGCTATCAGCAACTGTAGGGAGATATCTGATACAAATATAACGTCTATTTCCTTAGGCTCCCCAGATACTTTTCGACTCAAGTTCCATGCAGTTTTCTCCCTATGGCCCTCTAACCTCTCTCCATGCTGAGGATGCTCTCCTAATGGTACTTGTATTGTTTGGAAAAAATAAGTATTGTTAATCTGAGTTCAGTCAGGGAAGCAAAACCATGATGAGCTGTAGAGGAAGCGATTTATCATAGGAATTAGTCCCGGCCCCATTGTGAGAGGGATGGGTGATTGGAGGTCCAGGAGGAAATTGGAAGATGGGAGGAGCCACCCACCATCAGTCTGAGAAGCCCAGCACATCCAGCTGTGCAAGTGGAAGGGGAAGCCGGTTGGGGAGACCTATGGGAAGCTGTTCCCACCTCTATGGGTCTGCAGCCAAGTGTTTGGTGGTGGCCCTGGGGCTCCTGTTTGTCAACAGGGTCAGCACTCAGAAAAAAAAAATCTGGACACAGAGTGAGGGGGAGTGAGGACAAGCAGGATCCGCTTTCACCTCTACCTCTGTTTGTAACCATGCCTAACCACAACAACCTTTGGAAAGTAATGGCTCCTGCTTCACTCCCACCTCCTACATCTTGTGCAAATTCTTCTTTTGGTCATCTCTAACCCAACGCCTTCAGGGACGGGGATCCTGGGAAATGTGATTCCAGCTTAACAAGTCAGAACACTATGCACTACCACACTAGGAAACACAGTGTGGCCACCGGCAGAGCTCCCCCAGCCACTGGCAGGGTACCCAGATGGAGAAGATATAGGATGAATGAATGGTGGGGAGGGATTGGGGAGTCTGAAAAGCATCCTTCGACCAATCAGAGCACGTTTTACTGTCCTGGAGATTGAAATTGAGGAGAAAGCTACTAAGAGTTTTCCTGCTAGGATGGGACAAAGGATATCTTTACTTGGCAAAGGTGAGTTTAGGTGGAGCAGCTGCCTTCCCTCTGAACTGAGGTAATAGTCTGCAGCCAAAGTTTCCATAGCCCTTTGGTGCAGCTAGATTTAAAAAGAATCTTGTTCTCAGAAAGACTGAAGCACATGCATATTTAAAGAGTTCTTTTAACAGAGTTATCTGAGAGAAAATTACCTTAACACAAATTCCGAAGACTCCACATAGTTAAGATGCACAAATTCATTATCAATGGTGCTGAGAATAGCTCCTTGGAAGGGATAAAATGTTTATTAGAATCAATTAAAGTATGTTTGAGAGATTTATTTTCTCCATCTTTATTCTCCTATTTAAAAAAAGTGCTGAGTTGTATATTAACACTTCAAGGTCTCAGTCACTGTTTGTCTTGAAAAAAAGAGAGAGAAAATGTTTGTCATTCCAGGAGCATAATCAGTTGAGCCAGTGCACAATGACATAGTTAATTCACCAACGGAATTTGTTGCCATAGCTTCAGCGAGGGACGGGGTAGATTAAACAATAGCCTTTTTCACGACTGCAGCTTTCACCACAACCTGCCTGTCCCCACACAACAGGCCATCATAGCACTAGTTCAGAGCACAGCAATTGTCAATGAACAACAGCCCAGAGGGGACAAGAGGAGGCTTGTGGTAAATAAAGCAAGAGTCCCCCGCAACTCAAATCTCTCCTTATTCAATAACTGGGACACTCTGAGCTCCTCCGAGCTTATCTTTGAGCGCTAGGCACAGAGAGCCTGCTTGACCTTTGGTCAAGTAAGCAACAAAAATTTCATCCTGTGACTCAAAAGAACTCCAAAGGGAGGAGGCCTCCACAGAAGATAAAAAGATCAGGAGCAGGCATGGTAGGCCATCAGGAGTGCATCATGGAAGAGGACAATCGCGCTCCGCAATTGTGGCGCAAGGTAATGTGAATACTTTCTTACTGATTTTTGCCTTATTGAATATCAAAGTCAGTTCAAAAAGTAAAGTCCTATGTATCTGCGAGTGTAATGAATCTGTGCTAATTAGTAGTCGCACTAAAAATGGAAATATTATCTTCTCCATCTTAAGGTGATTAAAAAAAAAAAACAAAGAAAAACAAATTGTGACTAATATTTATTTATCCCCTTGCAGAGTATGTCAGCTCCCTGGATAGACTTAGATGACAAGAACAAATTTGCTTACTAAAAAAAAGGTCAGATCAATATGCTATGGGAGCCTGAGGGTATTGCAGAAATGTTTTAACAAAATGTTCTTTATCCTATCAAATGAGAAATTCTTCTAGTAGAAACGTCACAAAATCCTGATTAGAATATCCATTCCTTTTATTCTGAGATGGAGTTACGCTCTTGCTGCCCAGGCTGGAGTGCAATGGTGCGATCTCGGCTCACTCCAACCTCCGCCTCCCGGATTCAAGTGATTCTCCTGCCTCAGCCTCCCAAGTAGCTGGGACTACAGGCATGCACCACCATGCCCAGCTAATTTTTGTACTTTTAGTAGAGACGGGATTTCACCATGTTGGCCAGGCTTGTCTCAAACTCCTGACCTCAAGTGAAGACTATCCATTTCTGAATTCAATGTTATGCAACTGTCATGTAAGTGAGACCTCTTTATATGGTCTTTTCTCTTGGGGAGGGGGTGCCCGGGGAACATGTTTCTAGGGGAGCCTTGTTAAACTGAATGAGTTCTAGATAGAGAAAGTTTAGGCAGTGGGACAAAGTGTTAAGAAGGACCCCAGATGATGTGAAGAAGAGATCGAGGGCCAGAGGCAACTTCCCAACAACGAGGCAGAGGGAATTTCTTTGCTTAACTGTGAAGCTGGTTTCACTCCACTACCCTGAGAATGAACACTGGCCCTGCTCTCTCCTGTCCTGGCATCCCGTCAAAAGCTTCTCATGCCCCTTGGAATGGATATGGGTGGCTGGTTTAAGCACCATATTCCTCAGAAAGTAGTCTAGGTTCATATCCAGCAGACACTTGAGCTACATGACTGATTGATCATTTTGCCCAATTGGTCCCTTCCCCAGTTGCCTCCATGTTATCTTAAATTTGGAGAAATTTGTATTGTATATTGAAGACTCATGAGTTTTACTAGCTGATTGTATTGAGTTAATGGGGGAATCAGGAGGCATTGATTGATTGATTCATTCATTCATTCATTCATTCATGCCTCATTTCAAAATTAGATTTGAAGTGGTGTCAAAACAACTAGAGTCGGGCCGGCCATGGTAGCTGACACCTGTAATCTCAGCACTTTGGGAGGCCGAGGCAGGCGAATCACTTGAGGTAAGGAGTTCGAAACCAGCCTGACCAACATGGTGAAACCCCCTCTCGACTAAAAATACAAAAAACATTAACCAGGCATGGTGGCAGGTGCCTGTAATCCCAGCTACTTGGGAGGCTGAGGCAGGAGAATTGCTTGAACCCAGGAGGTGGAGGTTACAGTGAGCCAAGATCGCGCCACTGTACTCCAGCCTGGGTGACAGAGTGAGACTCTGTTTCAAAAAAAACAACTAGATTCAGTTCTGGACTGGTGCAGATATGGAAAGTTGAGATGATTCTTCTATGTTCCAGTCATGTAAATTAAATCTGTGCAAATATCATTCCGTATTCCAATACCTTTTGCAAATTGAAAATAGACAAAGGCCTCTAATTTCATGGTCTCCCAAATGTATCACTTATCATCATTATAATAGTTGACATTTTAGGGTGACATGCCCTGGACTAAGTACTTTCCATGCCTTATTTTATGTAATTATATTCAACAAAAGGACTCAAGCTCCTGACCACTTGCCTATGCTGCTAATTTATGCCTTGATTTCTCTATTAAATTGAATAGGCTTATTTAACCTCCTTGGGCAATTAAAATGGATTACATTATTAATGGTAACAATAATAAAGAAGTTATTTCATTAACATTTTTCTCATGCTTTTCGGTTCTCAGTGTACTTTTCTCACACAGGCAGGCTCAACTTCTGTAAATTAAACTTTCTGACTACCAGCCCTTTGTGTACTATACATTGATACCCCCAAGCTGTCACACGACCATTTCTGGTTACTGCTGGTGGTGCTACTTAACAGCCAATAGTTATAAGCATTGCTGTTGAATATTGAATCTAAAAGGTGAAAATAATCATGAACTTAATAATCTTTTATAGCTCTCTGGGGATGGAAACTACCTTTAAATAAGAGAGTTGAGTATTTATTTTCCACATATTTAATTTTGGTACTTGGTTGGTACTTATTTGGAAATAAAAGAATGCCCAAACATTACCTCAATTCCTCTTACCCCAAATACTGTGATGTAGATATTATTTATAATCCTCCCCCCTGCTTTTTTTTTTTTTTTTTTTTGAGACAAGGTCTTACTCTGTTGCCCAGGCTGGAGTGCAGTGGTGCAATCATAGCTCACTGTAACTTCAAACTACTGGGCTCAAGTGGTCCTCTTTCCTCAGCCCCCCAAGAAGCTAAGACTGCAGGCATGCACCACCGCACCTGGATGATTTTTAAATATTTTGTAGAGATGGGGGTTTTGCTGTGTTTCTCAGGCTGGTCTTGAACTCTGGCCTCAAGCGATCCTTCCACCTGAACCTCCCAACGCACTGGGATTATAGGTGTGCGCTACTGAGCCCTAGCCTATATTCCCATTTTAAGTGAGAAAATTAAAGCTCACAGAGCTTAATTGTCCAAGATAGCAAGGATAGAGCTGGAATTTGGGTTCCCAGCATCCAATTTCACTTTTTCTTTAAACCTACACTGTTGAATAAGGTAGCCGCTAACCATACACAGCTGTTTAAAATTAATTAATTGGCTGGGTGGGGTGGCTCACGCCTGTAATCCTGGCACTTTGGGAGGTCGAGGCAGATGGATCACAAGATCAGGAGATCGAGACCATCCTGGCTAACACGGTGAAACCCCATCTCTACTAAAAATACAAAAAAATTAGCCAGGCATGGTGGCGGACGCCTGTAGTCCCAGCTACTCGGGAGGCTGAGGCAGGAGAATGGCATGAACCCAGGAGGTGGAGCTTGCAGTGAGCCGAGATTGCACCACTGCACTCCAGACTGGGCAACAGAGCCAGACTCTGTCTCAATTTAAAACAAAAAATTAATTAATTAATTAAAATTTAAAATTCAGTTCCTCAGTCACACTAGCCACTCTTTTTTTTGAGATGGAGTCTCACTGTGTCACCCAGGCTGGAGAGCAATGGCATGATCTCGGCTCCTGGGTTCAAGTGATTCTCCTGCCTCAGCCTCCCGAGTAGCTGGGATTACAGGTACCCACCACCATGTCCAGCTAATTTTTGTAGTTTTAGTAGAGATGGGGTTTCGCCATGTTGGCCAGGCTGGTCTCGAACTCCTGACCTCACGTGATCTGCCCACCTTGGCCTCCCAAAGTGCTGGGATTACAGGCATGAGCCACTGACACCAGCCACATTTTAAGTGCTCAGTAGTTATATGTGGCTCGTGACTATTGTATTTGGACAACGCAGATATGGAAAATTCCATCATTGCAGAAAATTCTATTGAATAACACTGCTTTAAACCATAATGTCTCTTTTAGATATGTTGAGGCATGTCCTCAAAATATATTGCAGTTCTGTTACAAGTAATATGGATTTTAAATTTTACAGTAAAATCTCATTCATTTGAAGTCCCTTCATTTGCATAGCACCAAGTTAACTTTGATCTGCAAATTAATAATATAGATAAGAGTTAAGAAGATGGTTAAATGCACTTCAGAGACCAAAGATTTTTAAGCACCATCAAATAACTCCAGAAGCACTCACTTAGATGCAAGCAATTGATATGATAATTACACATCATTTTTATTTATTCATTAAAACAGGGATCCCCTAAGGTGCCCTTGTAGGAAATAATGTGGTTAGCCTTGTTATTTCTAGCAACCCTTCTGCTGTTTCGAAATTCTATGTGAAATCATTTTATACTACTGGTTTACCTTCCTCCTTGCCTTTGGATCACAAAGTAAAATGGTAGCATAAAACACTTTCACACTGAAATTTTGACTGGTTCAAGATCTAATTCCAAAGCCCTCACTTCTTCCACTATATTACATGATTCCCTGGGAAAGGTACTCCTGTGGGCCCTGCATGGTGCCTGGTATGCATTAAGGGTTCAATAAATAACTGTTGATTGACTGACAGAGACAGTTCTTTCAAGAGACCAGTCATTGAAGTGGACTCCGATTTTCTACAGTGAATACATGTATCAAATGGAAAACTGCCTCCCAGTTTGTTCTTTCCTCTTTACCAGTCTTTGCTGCCAAGACTTCATGGTGACATAAGGGCTTCCTGTCTGTGAGAAAGAGATGATTCCCAGGCATTCAGCTTGGGGGAGGGGGAGTGTGATCTGGCCAGAAGCTTTGGAAATGAAATCTTCCAGCTCCTTCAGAAGTGAGAACAGGGTGGCAAACATGCTGCCTTCCCAGGCACCAGTCATCAGTTAGCTCCATCAGTCTTCAAATATGTGGGGCACATGTTCCAGGTCCCATGCTGGTTCTAGGTAATAAATAGGTGAGAAGAGAGAATGTTGAGTTGTTAGAGGAGAACGGTACTTGCATTTCCATAATATCCTTAGTGGAGGTGGTTTCTTACAGCTTGCTGGGACTGGTCATAGCAAACATTAATGCCATGTCTTTTTAGCAAAAATAAAACCCAATTCCTCAATTTAGCAGTGAGCATCAAAGGATATGGTTTGTCCCTTCCTTGTCTTCTTTAAGGAAAATTTTTAGCCATAGTAAGGAAAGAAAAATTAATAGAAACAATGTAAATGTTCATTAAATATTTAGTCCTTATTTGGAAGGAATTGAACAACTTAAAACTCTCCAAATTTATGAAGCTTAGATATCTGAACATTTTTTAAAAACCACTTAAAGGGAAAGGAGATATTATATTTTTACCTTTTGTTCTTTTGAAATAGAGTCTCACCATGTTGCTCAGGCTGGAGTGCAGTGGTGCGATCTCAGCTCACCGCAACCTCCATCTCCCAGATTCAAGCAATTCGCTGCCTCAGCCTCCTGAGTAGCTGGGATTACAGGCACCCACCACCATGCCTGGCTAATTTTTGTACTTTTAGTAGAGATGGAGTTTTACCATGTTGGCAAGGCTGGTCTTGAACTCCTGACCTCAAGTGATCTGCCCGCCTCGGCCTCCCAAAGTGTTGGGATTACAGGCGTAAGCCACTGCGTCTGGCCTTATTTTTACCTTTTGTTCCAAACATCAGTAGGCCTTCTTTCCTCTTATCTATCTCCCTGTAATTCCTCTACATGAGCCCTAATATTACAGGTATGTATGTGCACAGCCTTCAAGCTAACTCAACGCAGTTTCGTGTCCTTCAGAAACTATGGGGTAGGCTGATTCGAGTCCTCTTAACTCACTTAGTGGATGTATAATCACTGCCATAGGCTGCTCTGCTGACAGTTCTCACTCTGAACATTGACAGGTAGAGCAGAGGCTAATTCTGAATCTGGTTCTCCACTTGATCTTAGCCAAAAGGCTGAGAAGCGACGTGAATCTGGCTCTCTAGAGTGCACTAACCTCTTCCTGGCAGACCCTAGATCCCTACCCAATGTGGTCCTGTAATGCAAGTCTTGGTGACCATGCCTTCCCTAACTCCTCCTTGGCTCCCTGAAACAGCCCAATTACCATGCAAGCAGATGTGGAATGAGAGGCTAGACTTGTGAGTGTCTCTTGTGAAACCTGGGGTTTCCCCAGTCTTCCCAGTGCTGGGAACTATGGGGGAGAAAATAAGTCTCGTTAGTCTCTCTTATTTTTGTCCTTTATTCTCAATGACTTGGAGCCAGCTCTCAAATACTATGGGGTAAAGAAAATGGTGCAATTGGCATAAAATTAATTTTGCCCCATTCTCACAACGAGGCCTCAAAAAGTGAAATATACTTTTTATTTCAGTCCTGCCCCAGGTATTAGAACATTTTAAAGTTTTATTTGTCTTTCCATGAACTACAAATTCTTTCTCTCTCTGTCTCTGTCTCTGTCTCTCTCTCTCTCTCTCTCTCTCTCTCTCTCACACACACACACACACACACACACAGACGTGGAAAGAGAAAAGAAAATTTAAAAATTGGTAAATAAGGCCCAGGAGAAAGAGAAAAATAATACCTGTTTCAAATCTTTTTTCTTAGCTCCATTGATTTAAGTCATAAATAAAAGTACAGAATAACTTAATGATAATTTCTTTTGAAAGACTAACATGATAATTTTTAATAGTACCATTATATTTACCAAAAAATCAATCTTTAAGAGTTTGTCCTATGTATATCTTTACATATATCTTCTTGTTCTATATATCCTTTGAGAGTGGAGATGATCACATTTATCTTGGATGCATGACTTCCAACATGCTTAGTAAATGTTTGTTGAATGAGTGAAAGGAATTTAAATCACTGTTTATTCTGTATCCTCCTTGCCCAGAGGGACTCCTGAGTTTGTCCATTTAAGGTCATCTCTAGGCTGTTCAGGAGAATGAGTGGGTTTCAACCCAGATTTTGAGTGAGACATGGATCAATGTTGGATGGACCAACTCCAACTTGACCCCAGCCTCTAAACTGATCAACATTATCATTAACATCAACAACACAGATGTTGTGATCACTGTTTACAAGGCTCTCCACCTCAACCCTGCCAGACTTCTAGGGTTGTTAGAGGTTTCTGATGTCTGAAGGCCAGGTGAGACCCACCTAGAGATACCACAGATGGCCGACTCAACCTTCTACAACTCCTCAGCTTTCTCAGAGGTGGGCAGGAGCTGGGCCAGCCTCGAAGAGAGATAGGTAAGACTTGTGCACCTACCTGCCTCATAAATTTTCTTCCATGTGGTTATTACATCTTTCTTTAGGGTGGCAAATGAAGGACTTTCTTAAGTCTCACACAAAGAATTCAAGACAAAAAATGGAGAATTAATAAAAAAGCTCTGTAGGGCTTTCTCCATTATACAAGGTAGGAGAGAGTTATAATCACCAGGAAGTACACTAGAAGTTTTCTTACCCTCTACAGTGGGGACCAGTTGGTCAGTTAATTGAAAAATAAAATGGGGCTGGTCGCAGTGACTCACGACTGTAATCCCAGCACTTTGGAAGGCCGAGGCGGGCAGATCACCTACAGTCAGGAGTTCGAGACCAGCCTGGCCAACATGATGAAACCCTGTCTCTACTAAAAATACAAAAATTAGCCGGGCGTGGTGGCCTGCGCCTGTAATCCCAGCTACTCCGGAGGCTGAGGCAAGAGAATCACTTAAACCCAGGAGGTGGAGGTTGCAGTGAGCCGAGATCACGCCACTGCACTCCAGCCTGGGTGACAGAGTAAGACCTGTCTCAAAAAAGAAAAGAAAAGAAAAATAAAATGGGTATAATGGGGACTCACTTAAAAATGATAAATGCATACATCAAACATTTTATTTAAATTTAAAATAAATATATTATTAATTTGCCAAACCTTTGATTGGGCCACTGATTAGAGCTCTGTGTTATATTTTTTCATTAGGCAGACACATATGCACTGCCTATTACTTCCATTTTTAGTTTATTCTAAATTGTGTGAAAACTTAAGATATCTTCAAAACACTTTGAACATGGAATCCTAGGTGTTTTGCAATTTTGTCCCCTAGCTTTTATAGTTGTCTTGCCCTCACCTAATTCAACAGTAATTTTTAATTTTAATTTTTTTTTTTTTTTGGAGACAGAGTCTTGCTCTGTCGCCCAGGCTGGGGTGCAGTGGTGCGATCTCGGCTCTCTGAAACCTCTGCCTCCCAGGTTCAAGCGATTGTCCTGCTTCAGGTTCCCGAGTAGCTGGGACCACAGGCGTGCGCCAGCATGCCCAGGTAATTTTTGTATGTTTAGCGGAGATGGGGTTTCACCATATTGGCCAGGCTGGTCTCAAACTCCTGACCTCAAGTGATCTGTCCGCCTCGACCTCACAACGTGCTGGAATTACAGGCGTGAGCCACTGCACCTGGCCAGAGATGGGCTATTTTAACAAGAGAAATATAATCTGTTTGTGGAGCAGTGTCTGAATCCCCTTCATCTCAATCCTCCCCCATTGGTAATAGTTGGAAACAAAGACTAAAGAGCTGTCAGGAGATGGTACATCCTTTCCACGAGTTAATAAAGTGATGCCCCGCTTTCACAGTCTATTAATTAAGAAGGTAATCAGTGCATGCTTTGAGTTTGGTAAGTGAAACTTGAAGGCAATAAAATCAGAACACTACTTGGATTTTTTTTTCTCATAAAGAAATGAATAACAAATTAGGGCCACAGAGCTAGAGTAATCACATTTTGAATTTCTCCTGAGCATGTCTTTAATAACCTGTGTGTGTTGGGTAAGAAGAACAAAGAAAGGCAAAGTTAATTACCCAGGAAAAGCTTCACCAAGAAATTTTGGTTACATTAGCTCAGGGTTTCTCAACCTTGGTATGACTGATATTTTGGGCTAGATAATTCTTTGTTGTAGGGGCTGTCCTGTGCATAGGACATAGGATGTTTAATAGCATCCCTGGTCTCTAATCACTAGATACCGGTAGTACTCCCCTTCCCCAAGTCATGACAACCAAAAATGTCTCCAGACATTGTTAAATGTCTCCTGTGGGACAAAATCACCCCCATTCAGTAGCTGAGAACTACTGAATTCACCATATACATTCCTTCTCATTCCCCATCCCCTGGAGCCCTCCAGGGTTTGCTGTGTGTGGTTTGTTTGTTTGTTTGTTTGTTTGTTTGAGACAGAATCTTGCTCTGTCACCCAGGCTGGAGTGCAGTGAAGTGATCTTGGCTTAGTACAACCTCCGCCTCCTGGGTTCAAGTGATTCTTCTGTTTCAGCTTCCTGAGTAGCTGGGATCACAAGTGCCCATCACCACGTGGCGGCTAGTTTTTGCATTTTTAGTACAGATGGGGTGTCACCATGTTGGCCAGGCTGGTCTCAAACTCCTGACCTCAAGTCATCCCCCCAAGCCTCGGCCTCCCAAAGTGCTGGGATTACAGGCGTGAGCCACTGTGCCCAGTCAGTTTACTGTTTTAAACACTTAGAATAAAACTTTTCAGATCAAGGCCATCTATCTACATTTTCCAGGGAATTATTTGGAAAGAAATCGACTAGATCAAAATTACTTGTACAGATAACAAGAAGGGCTCTTTGCATTTCTGTATTGAAAAGTAGCAGGCAAAAAAACAAAGGAAGATGGTCTAATAAAGGTATTTATTTAAGGCATTCAGCCAAACACTTGACTTATATTTAATCCCCACAAACCCCCCAGGGGGCATTAATAGCTTTATTTTATTGTGGAAGAAACTGAGGCTTAAAGAGGTCACGTACTCGCTCAAGAACACACAGTTTGTAACTTACTGGTGGAGCTAGAAATCTGACAGCAAAGTTTGTGCATTTGTGCATATTGCCTCAGTGTATGTACTTAGAATGTCATACATCTAAAAAAGCAAGGTGACCAGTTTTTATCCTTCTTAAAATATAATTTTTTATTAGGGAGAGCTTCAAGCATACACAAAATTAGACAAGATATTAACAGTACATTACCATTTGTACTGTTCATGTACTTGCCACCTACTTCAACAGTAATCAACTCATGACCAATCTTGCTTCATTTAGAGCTTCTCAACCTCAGCATAATGACATTTTGGGCTAGAAAATTGTTTGTCACGGATGTCAAGCACACACAAGACAAGGCAAGGTCTGAATGACTTGACTGGTAAAAGTATAATCACTTTAAGATGAAGACAGTTTATTACTTACATAGCAAAGAAAACAGTAGCCAATGGTGCCAGCTTCGTACTGTGCTTATCCCACATACCAAAAAGGACACTACAACAAAAGGGGCCAGATAACCTCGACTCCCATTGCTGAGGAGCCCACTGTAGATTGCAACTGTTTTTCTGTTCTGTAACTTTGTACTAGGAGGGGCAGGGCAGGAAGCCTCATATCCCAACCCAAACAAAGAGACTATTAGAAACTGCTTCATGACAGTTTCTCAGGGGAGATAAGGAGGTGAGTGGCAAATGGCCCTGGAGCAACTCCTCACAGGCCTCTCTGTTCCAGGAGAGCTTGTTCCAGGAGGCTCACAAGGCGTTCTCCAACACTCAGATGAGCTGCACGTCAAGCCTTTGCTTCTATGGACACATTCAAGGTCGTTAGGGTGCCATTATCTTACAGTGGACGATTGTCCTGTGCATTGTAAGATGTTTAGCAACATTTATGGCCTTCACCCACTAGATGTCTAAAGCACCCCAAGCCCCAAGATGTGACAAACAAAACTGTCTCCAGACATTGCTAAATGTACCTTGCGGCAAAATTGTACCCAGTTGAGAACCACTGATCTTGAGCTGTATTCACTCCTCACATCCAAACAACATACTTCATCTGCAAATATTTCAGTATGTATTTCTAAAATAAAGTTTTGAAAACATAAACACAATACCTGGTGGGGGGTTTTGTTTGTTTGTTTTTGTTCTTTTTTGTTTGTTTGTTTGTTTTTGTTCGTTCGTTTTTGAGACAGTCTCACTCTGTTGCCCAGGCTGGGGTGCAGTGGTGCAATCACAGCTTACTGCAGCCTCAACCTCTTGGGCTCAAACAATCCTCCCATTTCAGCCTACCAAGTAGCTGGGACTACAGGTGCATGCCACCACACCCAACTAGTTTTGCTTTTTTATTTTTAGTAGAGATGAAGTCTCACAATTTGCCCAGGCTGTTCTCAAACTCCTGGGCTCAAGAGATTCTCTGGTCCTGCCCTCCTTAAGTGCTAGTATTACAGGTGTGAGCGACCTCAGGCAGCTACAGTATCATTATTATACCTAAATAAATTAACAATAATTCCTTCATAGAATCCAGAAATTGTTGAAATTTCTAATTGTTTTATAAACATTGCCATTTTTACAGTGTTTTGAATTAGGATTCAAATAATACAGTGTACATATTGCAATTGATTGATATGTCTTTCAGATCTCATTTAATCCATAGGCTTCTTGCAATTTTTTGGTTGAAGAAACAAGGTTTGTTCTACAGAGTTTTCCACAATCTAGATTTCGCTGATTGCATCCCTGTGGTGTTAACATACTCCTTTATCCCTTCTGTATTTCCTGTAAATTGGCCTCAGATCAAGAGGTGTGATCAAAGCCAGGTTCTATTTACTTGGCAGACTATTTCATAGGTAGCACATGTACTTCTATCAGGAGTACATAATGTTTGGTATTGCCTGTCTTTCTGTCATGTTAGCAGTAGTTGATGCTGAGTGCCTAAACCCAATCTTTCCTTAGGGGTTATAAAGTGGAGATAATTCATTACCATCTTACCTTCTTCATTACTCATTCTAAGACAAGATACTTCTCTTGTTTGGTGACCTAGAGGGACAGTTTGTATAGGAAAGTTTAAATAAAGGCTTATTTCCCAGTTTTCAAAATGCTTTTCTCTAGCATCTTTCAATGCAGACAAATGAGGCTTGGGGGTTTCTTTCGATAGTATTATGAACTCATGCATTGAAAAACATTAGATAGGTTTCAATCAATTGCAATTCTTATCCTTATTGATACTTAAACTTTTCATCTTTGGCTGTCAGGAGTCTCCTAAGTCCTTTTGACGATTTTTATCTTTTTTAAAAAAGGATAATAGAACTTTTATATTCATATGAGTATTGTTATCTTCACACTTTCAAATGATGACCAAAGACTTATTCCAAAAATGTTTTGAGCAATGGTAATACCATATGTGCTAGAGACTGCCATGGTTCACTGCTAATGGTTTTGTTCCTGTTGAGTTCCTGCAATTGAATGGTGGAGTGAGGTTATCCAGACCATTTTGTAGAAATAAAGGATTATTTTTCTTTGAAGATATGCTTATACCATACTTGCTTACTCAAGAGAATATCTTCTCAAAGCAAGGGTGGACTTCTGTGAAAGACCATTGACCGCATATAGCTACTCTCAGACACCCTTAGTGTCCTTTTTTTTTTTTTTCGAGACGGAGTTTTGCTCCTGTTGACCAGGATGGAGTGCAATGGTGAGATCTCGGCTCACTGAAACCTCAACCTCCTGGGTTCAAGCGATTCTCCTGCCTCAGCCTCCCAAGTAGCTGGAATTACAGGCGCATGCCACCACATCCAGCTAATTTTTGTATTTTTAGTAGAGACAAGGTTTCACCATGTTTGCCAGGCTGGTTTCGAACTCCTGACCTCAGGTGATCTGCCCGCCTCAGTCTCCCAAAGTGCTGGGATTACAGGCCTGAGCCACCACACCTGGCCTCCTTAGTGTCATTTGACATGGCCTCTCATCGGGCATTTTAGTAGATTAGGTGTTTAAAATGATTGCTTTTGGAGATATTGAAAGTTTTTACATAGCCAGCTTCCTGGGACACATACACAAATAGGATTTCTTACTCTTGATGCAAACAAAATAGAGATTCTTTTTTTCTTTTTGAGAGCCAAATAGTTTCTTTTTGAGAGCCAAATCCATGTATGAATAAAGTCTCTCATCATCTCTCCTTCATCACAGTGGTTCTGAACTTTTTTTTGTTCTAAACTTTTAAAAGCCCTGATGCTAAACCCAAGGACAATTAGATCAGTATCTTTAGGGAGCAGGAATCAGCCCTCAGTGTTTTTGAAAGCCCCTAAGGTGATTCTAATGCACAACCAAGGTTGAGAACATTCCAGAGTAGAGCAAAGAGGATAAGAGTCTTTGTTAAGAGATTAACTTAGACTTCCTGCTATGGTTTGAATGTGCCCCCCAAAGTTTATGTGTTAGAAACTTAATCCCCAGTGCAACAGTATCTAATAACAGGTGATTAGGTCATGAGGGCTCTGACCTCATGAGTGGATTAAAGTCATTAACACAAGAGAGGTTTGGTTACCACAAGGGTGGATTTGTTATAAAAGCAAGTTCAATTCCCTCTTGCTTTCTTACTCTTGCCTTCTCTTGCCCTTCTGCTTTCTGCCATGGGATGATGGAACACAAAGGCCCTCACCAGATGCTGGCACCATGCTCTTGGACTTCCCAGCTTCCAGAACTATAAGCCAAATACATTTCTGTTCATTATAAATTACCCACTCTGTGGTAGTCTGTTATAGCAGCATAAAACAGACTAAGACACCCCTAAAGTGTTAGACACTCTTTTGTCAAGAATAGGATATTTGTATACTTGTGGGCTTTTGGAAAGATCATTTCTCACCAGCACCACCTGTTATTCACAGATTTACACATCGCCCACAGAGAAGAAAACCTGGTGAGGCCACTTCTGCTTGTATTGCAGAGGAAGAACCCATCTGATGCCACTTTTAGGAAGATTTATTAGAGGATGTGGAGACATTATCTTCAATGTGTGTTTTGTGATGACATCCTGCACTGGCACTTACTGAATGAGTCAAATATGATATTTATAGGGCCTTAATAAAAGCTTTTATCTAGCTAGGTTGTATTATTAAATGTCAAACGAACTAAATGAAAAGCTTTCAACATGAAGGCATCCAAAGAGAGCAGAATGAGAAAAGCATAAAAAATGTTGAGATACCGAGGCGGCATGCATTGAGTGGGGGCTTTGAGGTCCCACAGTCCTAAATGTGAAACTCAGTTCTGACACTGACCAGCTCTGTGACCTTGGGCAAATTATTTAATGTCTCTACGCCCCAGTTGTTATCTGCAAACTGGACATAATGCCTGTTTCTGATACAGAGAAGGATGTCATAAATTACTAAGTATTAAAATTGCAGACAATGTTAGCAATTTTCTGCAATTGAATGACATTTTGTTAGCCTAATTTCCAGAATATCTGGAGATGAGATACCAGGCCTAGCTCATGCTAAGGAGGATGTGATAGGAAGAATAAGGGCCTCCCAAAGATGTCTACATTATAATTTCCAGAACCTGTGAATATGTTACCTTGTAAGGGAAAAGAGACTTTATAGACGTGATTAAGTTAAGGGTCTTGAGATGGGAGAGATTATCCTGGATTATCCAAAGGAACTCAATGTAATTACAAGAGTCTTTTGAAGTGAAAGAGGAAAGCAGGAGACTCAGAGAATATGTGACCAGTGAAGCAGAGGCTGGAGTGATGCAATTGCTGTCTTTGAAGATAGAAGAAAGCAGGCCAGGAGCCAAGGAATGCATGCAGCTTCTAGAAGCTAAAAAAAAAAAAAAAAAAAGAAAGGCAAAGAAACAATTTCCCCTAGAGCCTCCAGAAGAAATGCAGTCCTGCAGGTATATTGATTTTAGCCCACTGAGACCCATTTCAGACTTCTGACCCTGGTCCAGAACTTTAAGATAATATATTTGTGTTGTTTTAAGCCACCAAATTTCTGGTACATTGTTACAGCAGCCATAGAAAACACACAGAAGCACAGAAGATTAAACTGAATCTCTCTTTGAGCATTCAAAGACTCTGAGTGCAGATTTTGCAAGAATCTGCACTTTGGAGTGCAGGTTCACTTTGGAGACCATGTCATTCAAAATCTAATAGTATAAAGTCCAAGGATTGTAATCATAGTTTACTTGCGAATGAATGTATCCCTCCTGGCATCAGACGGTCCTGATGACTCACTTGTCAATCAAGCTCATATGTATCATATGCAGAAGGCCCCCCGGCACAATGCTCAGGACCCTGCAGTACTCGCTGTAGTACTGGGAAACTGCCTGGTAGGACAGCAAGGAGGAAATCTGGTTATGGTACACCAATAATCAAGAAAGACCACTCTTTAGGGGTATACAAAGAAGTGTACGTATGGTCAACCATGCTGGAGAATAATTTGATAACTGTGTCAAAAAACCATGTATCAAAAACTTTAAAAACATAAATACTCTGATTCAGCAATTCTACTTTAAGAAAATTCATCCTAGAAGGAAAAAAATTGGATTAATACGCACATCATTCATCTGCTTAAAAAAATCCATTCCTGGTTCCTATAATTGCTTATAGAATAACACTTGGGGAGACTGAAGGGAGACAGCAGTACATCCACTTATATTGGCTAATTAAGACTGGCAGATGTTCATACTGGGCGTAGCTTGGTGTAGACTTGAACCTGGCTAGATTATTAACCTTGAAGGTCTCTGAGCCACCTTTGCTACATTTGCTCTTTTTCACTAAAATGACTGAAACAGTGATTGTGACTAAGAGTTTCAATGTTAAGTCAGTGCCTGGCCTTGTACATTTATCGTAAACTATCATCCAATTTTGTGGGTTAAATAAATTACAACTTTATATATGTGTGCAACTGAGCCCTTAAGTGTTGAAAATTACCTATGGTCTTACTCATCCACTGACATTCAGATAATATATTTGGCATGCAAAAGTTGTGAATCCAAATTATGCTCAAATACAAGTGGGGAATATTTATCCATCTTTTTTTCTGATGTATTATCTGTTTCAATTGCATGTCTGGACTCAAACCCCATAAAGAAGGGACCAAAATTTACATGGCACTCTTGAGTATGATGGCGGCTGTATTTGGAGTTTTGATTAAACTGCGCTACATGTGTGATTATTACTTGTAAACAGATGATTAGATATTAATTAGACAATAAGTGATTGTAAAGCACTTAGAAAATAAAAGTGTTTATAAATACCACCACGTAATAGCAACAATCATTCTTTACTGACTACACAGCTGCTAATGTCAATAAGAATGATTTATTCCAGCTAAGGGCAACTTTAATTTATGCAAAAAACTCACCATCATATTCGTTTTGCTACAGCAAAACAAAATATATCATATATACAACTGATTTTATCATCATTTAAATAAATACATCTTGTTTTGATTTTAAAAATCTCTCTTTTAAGACCTTCTTACACACAGGTGCAATGACTGGTGTCCTTGAGTGCTAAGAATATTGGAGCTGGGTCTGGCGCAGTGGCTCACACCTGTAATACCAGAGTTTTGGAAGGCTGAGGTGGGGGGGGGATCACTTGAGGTCAGGAGTTCGAGACCCGTCTCTACTAAAAATACAAAAATTAGCTGGGTGCGGTGCCACACGCCTGTAATCCCAGCTACGTGGGAGGCTGAGGCAGGAGAACTGCTTAAACCAGAAGGCAGAGGTTGCAGTGAGCCGAGATCATGCCACTGCACTCTAGCCTGGGAGACAGAGCAAGACTCTGTCTCAAAAAAAAAAAAAAAAGGAAAAAGAAAAAAAAAAGAATATTGGAGCTCCTTACTGTTCATCTCTCCAACCAGTTACAAATATATATGCAAGACGTAAAATGACATTTTGTTAGCCGTATTTTCATGTATGCAATAGGTTTGTCATGTTGGGTCTGTGCAGTTTCTCCCTAGCTCCTTAAAACTGCGCTTACATTCAAATTTTGGTCACATTGATGAGTGAAGGTCAATTCTTTTTTGGTTATTATAGAAGTTAGAAAAAGAAGAAAATAAATTTTAATAATAAAACACAACACTTTCTTTCTATCTTCTTGATTACTTCGTACCCTCCACAAAAATAGATTTTGAAGCCCTGACTATTTTCATGTCTCACCATTTTTTTTTTTCCCCCAATGGGCTTTTTTGTTTTGGAGATGGAGTTTCACTCTTGTTGCCCAGGCTGGAGGGCAATGACGCGATCTTGGCTTACTGTAGCCTCCGCCTCCCGGGTTCAAGCAATTCTCCTGCCTCAGCGTCCCGAGTAGCTGGGATTACAGGCACCCGCCACCATGTCCGGCTACTTTTTTTTTTGTATTTTTAGTAGAGACAGGATTTCGCCATGTTGGGCAGGCTTGTCTGGAACTCCTGGCCTCAGGTGATCCACCTGCCTTGGCCTCCCCCAATGGCCTTTATAGGTCATAAGCCTGTATCAGCTATGCTCTTGACCCACTGGTAAGCCTGGCAATGCAACTGTGTTTTGTTTTGTTTTTGACACAGGGTCTCACTCCGTCACCCAGGCTGGAGTGCAATGGCACAATCTTGGCTCACTGCAACCTCTGCCTCCCAGGTTCAAGTGATTCTCCTGCCTCAGCCTCCTGAGTAGCCACCTGGGATTACAGGTATCTGCCACCACACCCGGCTAATTTTTGTATTTTTAGTGGAGACGGGATTTCACCATGTTGACGAGGCTGGTTTTGAACTCCTGACCTCGGGTGATCCGCCCACCTCGGCCTCCCAAATTGTTGGGATTACAGGCATGAGCCACTGCACTTGGCCGCAACTGTGTTTATTTTTCTTGTCGTTAGTAAATTCAAGCATCTAAAATGAGTCCAGATCCACAGTTGCACAAATATGAAATGAACTGAATGAATAAAAGTGAAGAATGCTTCATGTTCATGAATTCAATAGAAAAGGGGTTAAGGGGTTATATTAGATGATGAGAGCTGCATCAGTTAGCTCAGCAGGCTTGTTAATAAAGCAAATCTAACTACTGTGTATCACACAATGAGGCAGTGTAGTTTGGTGGAAAAGAGTGTTGAACTTTGATTCAAGAGACCTGGATTCAAGTGATACTTCTACCACTTCCGCTTACTATGTGACCGTGGTCAAATCACTTAACTGCTCTGAATTTGTTCATTCATTTGAAATTTTTCAGTATTAAAGCATGTCAGTCTCAGAGTGCTATTATAAGTCAATGTGTAAAAGCACCAAGGGAGGGGTGAAACACTTTCTACTGAAAAATGTTTTCACTACTATAATTTTCCTGGAATGGGTGGAAAGGATTTATGTATGGATTTCATTACTTAGTATGGTACAGTCTTTTCCTAGACTATTAGGCCCAGACCTTAAGCCATATGTGGATTAAGGTGGGGAAGTGGCTCAAAACAGAGACATAAAGGTAGCAAAATTCCATAGGAGGTAATACCGCTTTCTGGGAAATCTGAAATTCTTCTGTCATCTCTACCCTGTGTTTTCCATCTGTCTTCCTCCCTTCCTTCTTCATGATACATTTCTTTCTTTCTCTCTCTCTCTCTTTTTTTTTTTTTTTTTTTTGAGACAGGGTCTTACTCTGTTGCCCAGGTTAGAGTGCACTGGTGCAATCTCGGCTCACTGCAACCTCTGCCTACCAGATTCAAGCAAACCTGCCTCAGCCCCCAGAGCAGCTGGGACTACAGGTACATGCCGCCATGCCTGGCTCATGTTTCTGTATTTTTAGTAGAGACCAGGTTTTGCCATGTTACCCAGTCTAGTCTCGAACTCCTGGATAGCTGAACAGCTGGATAGCTCCAGCTATCCACCTGCCTCGGCCTCCCGAAGCGCTAGGATTACAGGTGTGAGTCACGCCACCCGACCATAAATTTCTTGTTTGGTAAATCTGAGGCAGTGAGAAGAAAATGAATAAAAAAGGAAACGTGGGCTGCACGTGGTGGCTCATGCCTGTAATCTCAGCACTTTGGGAGGCCGAGGCAGGAGGATCACAAGTTCAGGAGTTTGAGACCAGCCTGGCCTATATGGTGAAACCCCCGTCTCTACTAATAATACAAAAAAATTAGCCGGGCGTGGTGGCGCATGCCTGTAATCCCAGCTACTCGGGAGGCTGAGGCAGGAGAATTGCTTGAACCCGGGAGGCAGAGGTTTTAGTGAGCCGAGATTGCACCACACTGCACTCCAGCCTGGGCGACAGAGTGAGACTTTGTCTAAAAAAAAAAAAAAAAAAAAAAAAAAAAAAAAAAAAAGAAAGAAAAAGACAGAAAGAAACATGGAAGAAATAGTAGAGTCAGGCCTGGCCATGGTGGCTCATTCCTATAATCCCAGCACTTTGGGAGGCTGAGGCGGGCAGATCATTTGAGGTCAAGAGTTTGAGACCAGCCTGGCCAATATGGTAACATGGTGAAACCCCGTCTCTACTAAAAATACAAAAAAACTGTCCGGGCGTGGTGGCATGTGCCTGCAATCCCAGCTACTCGGGAGGCTGAGGCAGGAGAATCGCTTGAACCCGGGAGACAGAAGTTGCAGTAAGCCAACATGATCACACTCTACACTCCAGCCTGGGTGACAGAGTGAGGCTCTGTCTCAAAAGCAAACAAACAAAACAAAACAAAAAACAACTTTATGGTGGGCACCCCTTAATGGTATCTTGAGACCTTTTGAGATGCCCCAGAAGCCGGCTCTGCAAGAAAGATTCAAGTTCAAGTAGTTTATTTGGGAGACGATCTATCCCAGGAAATACTCACAGGAGCATGGGTAAGTGAAACAAGGAAAGGAAGGCAGTTGATAAAGGGTGCCCTGTGGCAAGTGGAACTTAATCCCACTGGAGGACTCTGGGAGTTAGTATAGAACATGCAATTCAGAGTTATTTCACTTGAGGGCTGAGGGAACTATACTTTGACTTCTATCAGTCATTGGTTGAAAGCTCTTAGGGATATGGGCTGTTAATTTTCTGGCCCTTTAGTTCTGACTCAGTGGTGGTGTTGGGAGGGCAGGGCTTTCTAAAGGCCAGATAAAGCCCCCAGGCAGAGAGATGTAGGTGTTGGCAGTTGACAGTGGGTCAGGTGTTGACCATGGTAACATCATAGTCATTATGGTAAGGCCTGAGGGGATTTCGGCAGGGTTCAGACAGTCTGCTCGAAAGAGATTATTTTATTAGGTTGGTGCCAAAGTAATTGTGGTTTTGTCATTATTTTCAATGGCAAGAAGTGCATTTACTTTTGCACCAACCTGATAGTTCTTCTTTGCATATCTTTGAAAATAATGTGTTTTTTTCTTTTTTCTTTTTTTTCTTTTTTTGAGATGGAGTCTCCTCTGTCATTCAGGCTGGAGTGCAGTGGTGCAATGTCAGCTTACTGACACCTCTGCCTCCTGGGTTCAAGCGATTCTCCTGCCTCAGTCTCCCTAGTAGCTGGGATTACAGGCATGTGCCACCACGCCCGGCTAATTTTCTGTATTTTTAATAGAGATGGGGTTTCATCATGTTGGCCAGGCTGGTCTTGAACTCCTGACCTCAAGTGATCTGCCCGCCTCAGCCTCCCAAAGTGCTGGGATTACAGGCATGAGCCACTGTGCCCGGCCAAAAATAATGTTTTCAACAATTTGATGATGTTTATGTGATGACTGCTTATAGGAAGGTAGATGTCATTTGTAGGTGTCTTCCAAGCTGAAGTTAAGGTCTCTATGGCTTGGCTTCCTCATCTGCAAAGTGGGGTAACTATACCTATCTGATTGGATGTTGTCGGGGCTACAGGTAGGCTATGATAAGCATTAGGTTGGTGCAAAAATAATTGCGGTTTTTGTCATTTTATTTATTTATTTATTTTTTTGAGACGGAGTTTTGCTCTTGTCACCCAGGCTGGAGTGCAACGGTGTGGTCTCTGCTCACTGCAACCTCCGCCTCCTGGGTTCAAGTGATTCTCCCGCCTCAGCCTCCCTGGTAGCTGGGATTACAGGCGCCCACCAACACGCCTGGCTAATTTTTGTATTTTTACTAGAGAAGGGGTTTCGTTATGTTGGCCAAGCTGGTCTTGAACTCCTGACCTCAGGTGATCCGCCCGCCTCGGCCTCCCAAAATATTGAGATTATAGGCATGAGCCACCATGCGTGGCCTGTCATTACTTTTAATGGTAAAAACTGCAATTACTTTTGCACCAACCTAATACCTAGCATAGTGCTAAAGACATAAGAGGTACTCAATAAACAGTAGAAATAATCATGATAGTTCTTGTTAGGGACAGCACTGATCTGACAAGTTCTCACAGAAGGCATACCCTTCTTGTTGAGGTCATGGGACTCAGAAGCCCTGTCCCTAAACATTCTCTGGGACTTTTCTGAACAGCCAGCCTGCAACACATTTCCTCTACCTCTGCCAACTGGAGATAGGACTTTAGGACTTTGCTCCAGCTTTGTTCCTCAGTTTCAGCTTTCTTGTTTCCTCTCACTGAGGTCTGTGCATCTTTCTATTTGCTCATGACCTAACCACGACTGTCTCACCCCAACCCTAATACCCAGCTCTTGATGTCTTTGGGGAGGAGAGTAATGTTCATTGTTTTTTTCTAATTATAAGACTAATATAGGGTTGGTGCAGTGCCTCATGCCTGTAATCTCAGCACTTTGGGAGGCCAAGGCAGGCAGATCGCTTGAGCTCAGGAGTTCAAGACTAGCCTGGGCAACATGGCGAAACACCGTCTCTACAAAAAATTAGCCAGGCGTGGTTGCATATCCTGTAGTCCCAGCTACCGGGAAGACTGAGGTGGGAGGATCACCTGAGCCTGTGAGGTCGAGGCTGCTGTGATCATGCCACTGCACTTCAGCCTGAGCGACAGAGTGAGACCCTGTCTCAAAAAAATACATATATATATGTTCATTTTTGAACATATATATATGTTTTGAGATGGTGTCTCGCTCTGTCGCCCAGGCTGGAGTGCAATGGCGTGATCTCCGCTCACTGCAACCTCTGCCTTCCAGGTTCAAGCAATTCTCCTGCCTCAGCCTCCTGAGTAGCTGGGACTACAGGTGCCCGCCACCACGCCCAGCTAATTTTTATATTTTTAATAGAGACAGGGTTTCACCATGTTGGCCAGGATGGTCTTGATCTCTTGACCTCATGATCCACCCACCTCGCCCTCCCAAAGTGCTGGGATTACAGGCGTGAGCCACCACACCCGGCCTTGAATATTTGTTATAGGCAGAAATTTTTTTTAAAAGTAAAACAAAAATCTTCCATAACCCCACAGTTTAAAAATTTCACTTTTAGCATCTTGATATATTTCCTTGCAATGCTTTTTTCTGTGCATGTACATATCACATAATTGGGCTCATGTTTTTGGAATCACATTTTGCAGCCTGCTTTTCTAACATATAATGCTAACATGTGCCCATAACATTAGAATTTCTTCAAAAACATGACTCTTAGTGAGTGTACAATACTATATTATATGGACTTATTTTAACAATTCCAACTATTGCTGTAAGTTGTATCTTTTTTGCCTTTTATAAATAATTCTGCATTAAGCATCTTTGTACATAATTATTTGTGTGCTTCTCTATTTCTTTTGGGATAAATTACCAAGTGGAATCCCTAGGTCAAAGGGTATGAATATTCTAAATGCTGTTAGCATATACTGACAAATATCCTCTATGGAATTTCTTTTTTTTTCTTTTTTTTTTGAGACGGAGTCTCGCTATGTCGCCCAGGGTGGAGTGCAGTGGCCGGATCTCAGCTCACTGCAAGCTCCGCCTCCCGGGTTTTTACGCCATTCTCCTGCCTCAGCCTCCCGAGTAGCCGGGACTACAGGCGCCCACCACCTCGCCCAGCTAGTTTTTTGTATTTTTTAGTAGAGACGGGGTTTCACCGTGTTAGCCAGGATGGTCTTGAACTCCTGACCTCGTGATCCGCCCGTCTCGGCCTCCCAAAGTGCTGGGATTACAGGCTTGAGCCACCGCGCCCGGCCTGGAATTTCTAATGAAGTTAACACATGCATAGATTTTGTGCAATCATTACCATAATCAAGATATATAACGATTCTTGGCCGACCACGGTGGCTCACGTCTGTAATCCTAGCACTTTGGGAGGCCGAGGCAGGTGAATCGCTTGAGGCCAGAAGTTCCAGATCAGCCTGGGTGACACAGTGAAACCCTGTCTCTACCAAAAATACAGAAAGATTAGACAGGAGTGGTGGCACACACCTGTGGTCCCAGATACTTGGGAGGCTCAGTGAGAGGATCGCTTGAGCCTGGGAGGCAGAGGTTGCAGTGAGCTGAGATTGCACCACTGCATTCCAGCCTGGGCAACAGAGTAAGATCCTGTCTCAAAAAAAAAAAAAAAAAAAAAAAAAGCTACGTAATAATTCCATTACCCCAATAAACTCTCTCCTGCTATCCCTTCATAGTCATCCCCTTCATAACCCTTATGGAATATTTAGCTCTGTAGTGTGGAATTAACTGATCATTCTTAGCTAATTGTCTTGACAGCATTACAATGCCCCCAAGTTAAAATAACCCATTCAAGTATTACGAAGAAGTATTTCTGAGTCAGGTTGCAGCAGCTACCAGGACTGGTCTCCGAAGTGGGTGGATCTGATAAGGACTCCTCTCAGAATGGTGCCTGACAGAGTCTATTTCTCCCGTTAAGACTGCAAGACATGCTGAGATTCAATCACAGGACTGTGGAGAGAGGAGCAGGAAGAAGCCAGGACTAGGCTGGAGTAGGACTAGTGGGAATGGAATTAGTTATAGAGCTTACCCTCAGGGCAGTTAGAAGTCTAAATTGCAAAGTTCAAGGACTTGGGATGAGTAAGTTGTCAGGTGTGACTTGGACTTAGCACAAAGTGGCACTGAAAGCTAAGGATTTGATGTGGGTAACACAATGAAGATATCCTAGGCAGAGGCAGTATCTTGGTTCAATGGGACAGAGGAAGATTAGGAGGAGAGGAAGGTGAGGAAGGGAGACAGAAAATATTGGGAGTCTAAAGGAATGGTCTAGGCTCTTGGACAAGAGTTCACAAGGACCCAGCTAGACATCAGAACTCTGTGAAATGGGCAGGTGAACAGGTGAACCTCTCATTCTGGAGAGAGAATTAGGTGACTAATTAGGAACCAAGGGGTAGCTCAGTGGCCCAGAATACAGTGGTGGTTAGGTGCTTTCCAATGTGAACAGTGACTCTAAGGCAGTGGTTTATAAACTTTAGCATAGGTCAGAATGCCTCCCAAACCAGGAGGTTTTGATTCAGTAGGTCTGGGGTGGGGATCCAGAATTTCTGACAAGTAACCAGGGCTGCTGCCACTACTTCTCAGAGAAGCACACTTTGAGAGCCACTGCTCAAAGGCAAAAATACATATATTGAGTTTAGAATAAACATGTCATTTGCACGTCACCCAGTACATGTAGGAAAAGGTCTCCTAAATGTAATACAGGGCTTGACTCTTCCAGGTGATGAGCTGGTAGAGCTAAACCTGCTGCTGGAAGTGTTTTGTGCTTCCAGGAGGACAAATAGGGTAGGAAGCAACTGGCCCCTTTTAGATAACCCAAGCGTCAGTGGAATTCTCACATCACTGGAGTTCTGTCCTGTATAGGTCATAATACTCTTAAGTGATGTTATTCTGACTTAAAGGGCCAGCATCTAAAACTGTCAAATTGTAATTCTCTGCTACAGAATCCATTTTCTTCTTCTTTTAGGGCTAGCCCTCTTTGCTTATTGAGGAGTAATAAAAATAATGTCCCCTTATATTAGCATAGCACGTTCCAATTCAAAAAGTGCAATGACATGATATCTCTTTTGATCTCCTTTCTGTGATGGAGGCAAGCCGGGTATTTGTATCCCAACCTTTGGGCTACTGATTCTCAAAGTATAGTTCCCAGACCTGCAGCATTAAGAACACCCAGAAACTCTCTAGAAAAGCAAATTCTGACCCCACCCCAGACTTACTGAATCAGGTCTGGGGTCTGACAGGGGGCCAATAATTCGCATTTCTAACAAGTTCCCTGGTGATGCTGATGTTTGTGCTGCTGGTCCCAGACCACACTTGGATGAAAACCACTGCTATAGATAAAAATGAAAGATGTAGAAGCCCAGGGACTTGTCCTAAGAGGACTCCTGCCTAGATCCTTTTCTTACTACACCTGCTGCATCCCTGGTCCCTACGCACCCGCCCCCACCTCCAGCCCCCGCCCTTCGAAAAAAAAAATCCTTCAAATCCCAGCTGCATTATTTTAGAATTTTGTGAATGTGAATACCTGTAAAATGAGGAAAACAATAGGATCTACCTCTTTGGGTTCTTACAAAGATTAAACAAGAAGTAGGTAAAGTACTTAGCACCGTGCTTGTGCTTAATAAATGCCAGCGATCATCATGATTTTTTATTAATATTGAAAGTGACAATTCACAATGAATACCTTGGTAAGTTCTTTGGGTGTGTGTCTTCAGAATGCTCCTCTTAAAATGTGAATGTCCCTAGATAATGTAGACATTAAAGCATCTGATCGTTAACATTCCATCTCTGATTGCCATGAGCATTTGGCTGAGGGCAGGATACTTAGGAAATGGGATCCACGACAAGTACGTAGGGGCCAAGAGATAATAGAGCAGTGCATGGAACAGTGTATTGAAAGGCATACAACAGCAAGACTTCTTGAGGAAACTTTGAATAGCTGGGGACGGGGAAGAGTGGCTGACAGAGGAAGCAACTGGGAAGGGCAGCCAGGAGTAGGAGGCAGACTGTTAAAGACAATCTACCTCCTTCAAAGTTCCCCTTAGGGCAGCCCCAGGGGAGGGCTCCAGGGCTACACCAGGCCACAAGGGGATCTGCCAGGGTTCGCGTTGCATGAAGTCCAGGGGGTGAACACTCAGGTGCCCATAGTGAATGCCCGGAGGGGCCCCCCACTGGCAATTGGCACAATGAATTTGGGCCCAAAAGTGGCTTTGTCTTCAGAGTGACTCCTGTTTGGCAAATATCCTGACTATGGCACATCATGCACTAGCTCATCCCAGGGACACGGTCCTTTATTAGTGGAGGTCTGCTATGTTGTTTCTCAAGGCGCCCTAGGCCCCTCAGGAAGCGGTTTTATGTTATCTGGGTGGCGCAGCCCGGGTCCTGTGCCCAGAGAGGACGGAGACCTTTGCAACTGAATTAAACAGAAGAAACAAAAGCAGTAAGTTCGGGCCCGTGGGTACGGCGGGCCAGCCAATGGGGCCCGGCCGCTCCCCGGCGGAGTGGTACTATGATGACAGTAGCCAACCAGCGCGCTCTATGCAAATGAGCTACTGTATCCCGCACCAGCCGCTTCAGTGTCGTCTGGTTGTTATAGTGATAAACTGAGGCCTTGCCTCTTGGCTTCTGACAGAGAGAGAGAGAAAGGGGCGGGGTGGGGGGGTAACCTCTTTACTTCCCCCAGGGAAGACAGAAAGAAGGGGAGAAGAAGCGGGGGATGGGTGGAGGGTGGCGGGGAGAAAAATACGTGACAAAGAAAACATTCTCTGCCTGGGAGGAGACTCTCTGAGGGTGTAGAGCTAGAGGGAGCATTCACTGGCCATGCCAGTAGTTACCACTGATGCTGAGTCAGAAACAGGTATCCCAAAATCCCTTTCCAATGAGCCTCCCTCAGAAACCATGGAGGAAATAGAGCACACATGCCCACAGCCTCGACTGGTAAGTAAAGACAAAGGATGGAAATGTATGCGTGGCTATGGCATAAAAGAGTTCCTTATGCGCCCGCAGCCAGCGAGGAAAACGATGCCTAGAGGATTTTCATGTAAATGAGAAGAGCGCTACCGCCTAATCCTTCTCAGCTGTTTATACTTAGCTTCTATACCGGGCGCTGCTCTCAGTTTACAAAGCGTTATTGTATTGGCTGGGTAGGAAACGGGCTGCTTGGGATATGCTGTGTTTTTGTGCTTCGGGAGGAGGGGAGGGCCTTTTTCCTTTTAGGTGTGTTCTTGTCTGAAGGTAAAAAAATCCTACAGTGCAATTTTAAAATGGTATTCTCTTCACCAAGCTCGGGACGAGTCCCTTGTTAAGTTTTAAATTCTAGCTAAGGAATGATTCGTTCCTCAACTGATTTTGGTGCCTAATGCCAATTTGGGGGAAAAAAATGGAAACGACATGGAAGCAAAACTTCCCCATCCGTTTGAAAATGTTCAAAATAAATAAATAAATACATAGGAGTCCCTCAATGATTTACTTAGAAATAATACGCATTTAAAATGAATTGTAAAACATTTCCAGAGTGTGCTGTGAGGGTTTCTCTTCAGGTAGTGGAAACCTGGGGACACTACATTTATTTAGAAAGGGGCTGCATGCCTTTAAGAATGAAAGTGTGGAAACGGGGTACTGAGAGCGTCCTTCCGCCTCCGTAACTGCACCGTAACTGCTCTCCCAAATTTGGTCGTTTCTCTACCACTGGTCATGATCTTTTAGGTAGATGTGAAACTTCGTTCCCAACCACCGCAGCATGTGTCCTCAAGGAATCAAACACACGCATGGGTGGTGGGTTTTCTGTGGTCCGAAGTCTTGTGGAACTTGGGAAGACCTCTCTTTGAGCCCCCCAATCCAAAAGACACACTAAAGCTATCCTTACCTTTAGCGATTTCCCTCAAGTTAAAAGGTGGAATATTTCGATTGGCTGTGGAGTTTGACCCTGGGAAGAGTTTTTTAAAAAAGGATTTTGTGATGTAGAATTTTCTCTGAACCTGCAAAATTAGGGCTCACAGTTGAGAAGGCCAACCCATCATAAAACTGTTATTTCTTAATACGAGTTAATAAGGGTTCAAAGGAGGCTTAGAACAACTTCCTAAAAAGCACAAATACAGAGGAAGTTATATTAGAGCCCTGTGGGCTTTTTTTCCCCTATGCTTCTATTTTTAAAAATATTTTCTCTTAGGACAGTTTAATAGTAACTGTGCCCTAACACTTTAGCCACTTACTGAATGACATACACAATGTAGTGTCTATGTTCTCATGAGACACAAACCATCCCAATAAGTTTGTTACTAAGGGATTCCTTTGAGTCACTAAACAACTCATGGGTTTAGCATAAAGAAAAATGACCACTGAAAGCATATTACAAGATCATCATATGCACATATACATATATACACATAAATACAGAGAGAGAGAGAGACTCACTCTGTTGTCCAGGCTGGCCTCAAACTTGAACTCCTGGACTCAAGTGATCCTCCTGCCTCAGCCTCCCAAGTACCTGGGATTACAGGCTTGTGCCACAGCACTATATATATATATATGTGTGTGTGTGTGTGTGTGTGTGTGTGTGTGTGCCCATGCTCACCCAAAAATGTATTTTTTAAAGTAACCGCAATCTTCAAATTTGCATCACATACTTTCCTGACAGAGGTAAAGGGTAGAGGAGAGAAAGGCAGCATCCAGCTCCAGTTTGTGCATCATTTCAGTCTCTTTTGTCTACTATTTTTCCTTCCATTTTTACCTCTTAGCTATGCTGCTTCTTGGTTGCTTCTGCCTGAGGGAGATGGGCAGAGAAAATTAAGGGAAAGAAGAAAGTTCAAGTTACTTTTTTTTTTTAAGATGGAGTCTCACTCTGTCCTCCAGGCTAGAGTACAGTGGCCCGATCTTGGCTCACCACAACCTCCACCTCCCAGGTTCAAGCGATTCTCCTGCCTCAGCCTCCTGAGTAGCTGGGATTACAGGTGGGCACCATCATGCCTGGCTAATTTTTTTGTATTTTTGGTATAGACGAGGTTTTGCCATGTTGGCCAGGCTGGTCTCGAACTCCTGCCCTCAGGTGATCCACCCACCTTGGCCTCCCAAAGTATTAGGATTACAGGTGTGAGCCACTGCGCCTGGCCAAGTTACTTTCCACTTTCACTTGTGACAGCTTATTCCAGGTGGTAACTCACAAGAACCACGCTAAGCTGGCAATGTGCTCTACAGCCTCACCTCCCACCCATTGTAGAAATAAGGAAACTGAGGTTCAGAGAGAGTAAGTGACTTGCCCAAGGGTCACAGTGCTTTGAAGGGGGGAGAGCTAGGATTTGAACCCAGAGCTCTACACCTGAAAAGTGGAAGATCTTTCTTCTATAACATACTCGTGAGATACATTCCCTTCCCATCTTTTTGGCAGTTCTGGTTGTGTGTGTGTGTGCGTGTGTGCGTGTGTGTGTGTGTATCACACACATGCATAGGTATGATAGGGATGTACAGAAGTTGAACTGTTGAAGCACCTGCTTTGATTTACTTATGATACAAAATTTTCCATGTTGTTCATCATTATCACGGGCTACTGAAATTTGATTGTTTAAATAGGGGCTTGCAACCAATTTATAAAACACTACTAAAATTTTTAAAGTCCCTTCTCTTATAAGCTAACTTTGATCACTGTAGGGTTATATTCTAAATTTAGATTTATACTTCATAGCCTAACTTTACTTTGCTAATGATCTTACTTTAATAATGAAGGCACACGCTAACTACTTAATAAAGAAGTTTGTTGATGAAGAGAGTGAGCAGCAAGTGAAAACATGAAATTAACATTTCTTTCTGGTTTTTAGTAGTTTCTGTTTATCTTGTAGCTTTGCTAGTGTCTTCATATTTCAAATTGTATAAATTCTGCATTTCTCCCAGCACCCAGGCATATAGCTCCAAATTGCATGTGGGTCACTGACACCACAGCCATCATCAGAGTGTGGCTACTGAGTTGCTTAACTACGGAAAGTGTATGAAATGTTTGCAGGGGGTCTGTTTAGGATTGAAGCTCCACACTTGGATTCTCCTTCAGAGGTCAGGCTCCTTCTCCCAGTTGCTGAAATGAAGTGGGGAGCTGGCATACGTGAGTGAATAAACAGGACTTTAAAGCAGTCTATATTTTAGATCCCTGTAAGTAACAAATTGATAATAATATTGTGGATATGATTGAATTATATTTCAGGGGGAAGTTTTTCTGACAGGAATACTTGTAGTTTCTCTACCTGCCTTATTCTTCATTAGAGGAACATATAGGAAAGGAGACGATTAAATAGAATGCAATAACTCTGATAAAGAAATTAGAAAAGAAATAATAAAAACATTACCTAGGTTTTATGATAGAGCCTGTATTTTACGAATGTAATCTTACTACCCTTACCATTTTACCATGGTGCTCTGATTTGAGATGCTTCTGAGAACTCTTTACATTGTTACAATGTTTACTCTTGATTCCTGACTTGTTTTCAGTTCTTTACTATTTTCCTGATTAAACACGATGCAAGGTGACTCATAAGCTTGACTGTCAAGATGAGAAACTGAGTGACCTTGGGTGATATGATGTAATAGCCCTTCTTGGAAACTAACTCCTGAGATACAAGGACTCCTCTGAGCAAGGACTGTGTCCTCATATCTTCCCAGCCCTCAGATTATGCCTAGAAAGATCCTCTGGGCTCAGCAGGTGTCCCAGAGGCCCTTTCTAACAAGGCCCAGGCACCCTGAAAGTTGTCTGCTTGAGGATTTGGTTAATGACCTTGGTCAAGTTCTTCTAGAGGTGCATTCTGTTGTCAGAAGGAATTGTAATTCTAGCCTGCAATAGTCACTTCCATGAAGATGGATATACTATGGATCAACTGAGAAGGCCTTGGAAATAAAAAAGGGCTGGTTCAATATGCCACGTTAGCAGGAGGAGTTCATTTCGGGTTTTACTTCAAAGCGGAGCAGTGCCAAGAGACTGCTGTCTTGCAGAAGGTTCATTATGTCAGTTTGGAGGTAGCATGCTCATCTGCTAGTGTTCAGAAAGATGATCAGATTTCCAGAGACATCAATGGCTTCCTTTGCTAATATTGCCATCTATTTAGCCACCCAGAACAGCATACATTTTAAAGTGAAACACTCTTAATGCGCAATATTGGCGAAAATAAATAAACATGAGCTTCCTTGGGCATTTACTGTGGTCAACTGGAATTCTGCCTAAGGTTATTATTAGATATTTTCCTGCTGGTCTCTATCCAAATGCAACATCCATGTCTTGCAAATTGATACTAGTCAGGTGTATTTAGCATGGAATCAATCAATTAGTTTCTTTGATTGTTTTAGGTTTGTTCTCTCACTACCCCTCCAACCCCCATTTGCCTAATGCTAAACCCTTATGGAAGAAATAAATCTAAATCAAATATGATAGGTAGTTTCTGTGTTTTATTTTGGTGATTTAGCATATAGAAATCAAAAGAGTGCATGTATATCTCCTCAATCAGGCAGTGAGGAAGATTTAAAGTATTTAGCAATGCAGAGCTTTGGAAGATAACTGAGAGAAAACTGAGTCTCCTACCAATCCTTACCAACCCCTACCATCTCCCTTACCCATGGGATCCACAGTCAGCCAGGTAGTTAACCACTTCCAGACACAGCAATGTACCAGGTGCTGTGGAGAGAAATAAAAGAAGTGAATCCAAAGCCCTTGCCCCTAAAGGGGCATTTCCATCTAATAGAAGGTAGTAGTTTGGTTTGTGGATGCATGCCAGGATGCTGAAATCCCTTAAGAGAGCTTTTTTGTAAGTTTGACTTTAACATATTAGACTTTCTTAAAAGCTGTATTTTATCCATTGAGCAAAAGTACTTCCCGGCAGGGAGGACTCTGTTAACCCAATCCCAAAGTTAAGACAAGTCCCTGCATTTGAATAAAAGGTTTCGCTTGCTGACCCCAAAACATATTTTGGGACATGGAAAGGATCAATCTATTTTTGAGTGGATCTTAAGCCCCCATTGTGGGTGGCACATACTGGCCTAGAACACTAAAACAGCTCTGCCCAGTAGAAATACAGCATGAGCCACATGTGTAATTGAAAATTTTCAAGTGGCCACAGTTTTAAAAGTTAAAAAATGGTGAAATTAATTTTGTATCCAAAATATTATTACGTCAGCATGCAATATAAAAATTATTAGTGAGATCTTACATTATTTTCTTCATACTAAGTCTGAAATCCAATGTGTATATTGTATTTGCAACACATCTCAATTTGGACTAGCTAATTTCAAGTGCTCAATGGCTACATGTGGCTTTACAGGGTGCTTAGACACTTACCCAGCCCTGTTAGGATCAGTTCTGAGGACCTACAGTGATAAATAGTTTTCACATTGCACAGTTCACATATACATATATGTAGTCATAACTAAAACCGAATATCACTTTTCCTTACTTCATGTTTTGCACTCTTATACTTTCTATGCTATCCTTTCTTATTCTATTTCAGTTAAGAGACCATTGCAGTAATCTAGATGAGAGTTAATAAGTTTGAAGTTATAGAAGGACAGTGGGAAAGGAGAGAACTAGATACATATGGGAAACACTAAGGAGGCAAATGCCCCAGGATTTGATAACTAAGTCTGAGCATGGGGCAGGTTCAATGAAAGATCAAGGGACCAGGCGCAGTGGCTCATGCCTGTAATCCCAACACTTTGGGAGGTGAGGCAGGCGGATCACTTGAGGTCAGGAGTTCGAGACCAGCTTGGCCAACATGGCAAAAACCTGTCTCTACTAAAAATACAAAAATTAGCTGGGCGTGGTAGTGTGCTCCTGTAATCCCAGCTACTCGGGAGGCTGAGGTAGGAGAATCGCTTGAACCCGGGAGGCGGAGGTTGCAGTGAGCTGAGATCGTGCCACCGCACTCCAGCCTGGGCGACAGAGCGAGACTCCATCTCAAAAAAAAAAAAAAGATCAAGGAAGGCACAGTTGGTTTTCTGGCTCCAGCTAGTGAGTGTCATCACTGAGATGGGTGTGCCAGGGAAGTAGAGTTTGTGAGAATTATGTCTGAGGTTCCATGGGGACTTCCACTTGGAGATGTCTAGTTCATGTTTGGTTGGGGAATTCAGGAGAGAGTTCTGAGCTGGAGATATAGATCTGGGAAATAGCATGGAGGAGATGTGAAATTGAGGCAGTGAAATGGATGAGAGTGAAATTGAGTTAGTTTCTGGACTGAGAAGGAAGTGAATGGAAATGGTTACCTAGGAAGAGTGCCTCAGGATAATCCCACTACAGGGCTAATTCTAGAAAGTAACTGACCCTGAGCCATCGTATCAGGCTCTTAGAGGGGGAAAATAGAGGAGCTGTAATTAAAGCTATTAGACTCTTCCTTCCATTCATCTGTCTCTACATGAAATCTGGTTAAGCTAATCTACTTCATCCCAGAATCTTCCCAGGTTGGAACCCTGAGGAAGACTACTTAAAGGGCCAATAGAAGAAGGATCATGAAAAGAAGACAGAGAGAGTATTTCTCAAATAGCTGGGAGATCAAGGGACCAAGGGCAGTGTAAGTTTCATGGAAGGAATGTCCAATAGAACCAAATGCAGTAGAGAGATCAAATGAGATAAGAAGGAAAAATTTCCTTTGGATTTAGAAAGAAGAGGTCAATGATGATGTTTCAGTGAAGTGGTGGGAGCGGAGGCTGGATGGCATTAGATTGAGGAGCCTCTAGGTGGTAGGGAAGTGGAAGCTTGACTGAGCGAGGAAGCAGATAGAATGTGTAGTACCCAGAGGTGGACAAATCAGGGCTTAGGGTTACTAGAGACTAGGTTTTCCCCTTCCTTCTTTTGTAACTTTCATCTTCCCTCCCTTCATCTTTTTTTCCTTTTATTTTTCATTCCTTTCATCCACCCAAGATGTCGAATCTTTTGGTTGGCTCATTCTTTTAAGATGATAGCAACTTGTGCCTAAATATAAATGGGAAAGAGCCAGTGGGAGAGGGAAAGGGTGACGGTGATGGGGACAACTGATGAAGGGAATGTCTCTTAGGCTGGACAGGTTGGACTCCAGTGCACAAGTGGAAGGATTGGCTTCAGGGAGAAAAAAAGACACCTCTCCTACTGTGGTGGTGAGGAAGCTGGCAAGGATGGTTTGGGTAAGAATAAGTTATAAGAGGAAGGGTACTGAAAGTTGAAGGCCTCTCCATCTGATAGCCTTTGTTTTTCATCTGTGAAGATGGAAGGAAAATCATGGTGGCTTATTTCTGGCTAGTGCAGAAGTATAATTCTGGGATATCCTGGGTAGTTGAGTCCAGCCCCAGGATATGTCCTCTCCTGAGGCCTCCAGGCTGTGGTTAGGGAGAAGTGGAAAGGCTGGGATGGTTCCTGATGAGGGCAAATGGATCTGCTTCCTTGTGGCCTCTGGGGCTCCACACCGATGCCCATCAAGCCAAATCTAGATCTGGCCAGGGAGAGCTAAACCAGCCCACAGTGAAAGGACAGAGGACTGGCAAGACAAATATGCTGAAGCTTGGTCTCGACTTGCTGGAGCCCATAGTCTTGTTCCAGTGTCAGTTTTGCCATTGAATAATTGTGTGCACTTAAGCAAATCACTTTCCTCTCTGGATTCCATTCTGTCCCCCACAATGGATTGGATAGATCCTTAGACTGTGATTCTAGCTTTCATTGCCTTGGGACTTGGTCTACTGCAGTATGTTCTGTTTGAGCTCATGCTCCTATCAAAAGTCTGGGCTACCCCATTCCTTACCCCCTGTTGCTTTTATCCATTTGGGGTAAAAACAGGTTGCATGATCTTATGGTAAGACACACTGGCTAAATATGAATAACAAATGTTCATAAGCACTTTGAAATTTTACATTGATATTGTACAAACCACTTCAGCTGTCTTCTGTTTTATTCTTCAGATGCTTCCTCAGAAAGGTTGAATGTATTCCAAATAATATATGGAATGTTCTATTCATTGTTTAGAGAAACCTGTGTTGAATATCTTCTTAATGTGAACAGTAGCCTCCTAATTTATCTATTTCATACTACAGAAGTTTGAAACATTGGACCTTCTTTGAGGCATGGCAGTATGGGCTTGAACTATAGGGGCTTTTTTTTTTTTTTTTTTTTTTTTTTGAGATGGAGTCTCGCTCTGTCGCCCAGGCTGGAGTGCAGTGGCCAGATCTCGGCTCACTGCAAGCTCCACCTCCCAGGTTTACGCCATTCTCCTGCCTCAGCCTCCCGAGTAGCTAGGACTACAGGCACCCGCCACCTTGCCCAGCTAGTTTTTTTGTATTTTTTTAGTAGAGGCGGGGTTTCACCGTGTTAGCCAGGATGGTCTCGATCTCCTGACCTCGTGATCCGCCCATCTCGGCCTCCCAAACTGCTGGGATTACAGGCTTGATATAGGGGGCTTTCTTAACCAATGCTATCCATCTAAGCTTGCTACTTAGGGTTCAAGTCCAGCAATGGGTTAGGCCGTAGTACCAAAACTCTTGCATCTTTAGCTGGTGCCCCACACAAAGCATCTTAGTGACCCTAAGGGAAATAAATGCAGGAAAAGAGTTACTCCATCAGATCACTAGGGGTAAGAATGAAAAGGAAAAAAGCAAGGAAGGTAGAAACAAACTAAGTCATTGCAAGCTAGGCCTATTTTCTTCCAATAATCTCCCAGGTAACAGCCTCTACCTTGCTAGGATCTGATTACCCGTTGCTGGCCTCAGACCATAGCATTATTGTTTTAACATTATCCCAGCATGAACCAGGTTGTATGGGAGGCTGGGAAGCTGACCTTGCTTGGGGATAAAGAGACAGTTTAGCACTCAACGATCTTGAAGTCAAACTTGAAAACACAGTGATTAGAAAATAAAGCAGTGAGCCCTGGTAGTGTGCGCCTGTGTAATAATGTGCAGGGCCACACAGGGCTAGCCTTTTGAGCAGAATTCATTTTCATATAATCTCCTCCCTCCCGCCAAAGTCTTTGACTTGGTGTTTTTGTTTTCTACTCGATAATTCATGCATGCTGAACCTGACATCAGTGTAAAAGGACGCTGAGGGTTATTTAAACTGTCATTTAAGAAAAATAACAACAACGATAATAGGTTAATAGAAACATCATGAATGATGTGTACAGCCTATTGCCAACCAAATGATGTTGAAAGCCTATTCCTGGTACATGCAGGCTTCTGTGTTTCATCTCTAGTGTGCCTAATATTGACTGTAGGCACAGTCACATAATAATAAATTCTATTGTACCTCCAAATTGTTTAGTTATAAGGTAATTGTTCTATATGGGATTTGAGGCTAGTGGTCTCACTCCTTTTTCTCCATGGGCAAGTCAGGGAATTGAACAACCATTCACAGTGCACACTGTATTGGGCACTGTGTTGAATGCTCTATATGTATTATCTCATTTAATCAGGCTGCAGAACCATGAAATGAGCATTACTATTCCTCATGTTATAAGTAAGGAAATAAAGAATCAAGTAATTTCCCAAAGATCCAAATACATATATGTGTGTGTGTGTGTGTGTGTGTATATATAATATTTTTTTTATTTTTTAAATTTTTAGATGGAGTCTTGCTCTGTCACCCAGGCTGGGTGCAGTGGCATGATCTCAGCTCACTGCAACCTCTGCCTCCCAGGTTCAAGCGATTCTTCTGCCTCAGCCTCCCCAGTAGCTGGGATTATAGGTGCACACCACCACGCCTGGCTGATTTTTGTATTTTTTTTTTTTTTTAGTAGAGACGAGGTTTTACCATGTTGGCCAGGATGGTCTAGAACTCCTGACCTCAAGTGACCCTCCCGCTTCGGCCTCCCAAAGTGCTGTGATTACGGTGTGAGCCACCGTGCCCAGCCCCAAAGATCAAATATTAACTGATTAAGCTGGGAGTTAAAATTAGGTTTGTCTGACTTCTAAAGCCTCTATTTCCATGACACATAGTTCTCAAACTTCAGTGAGCAGAGAATTGCCTGCTCAAGCTTCCAGGTGATTCGGAAGCAAGATGTGCCTAGATGCACTTTGAGAGATGCTTTATTTAGCCCTCCCAGTCATATCTTCTGTATTTGGGAACAGGAGTAGAAATAAATCAGATATCTATGTTCTTTGTAGTAAAACTAGAAATTCCATGTGAATATTTTGACCCAGCAGTTCCATTCCTAAGAAATTTGTACATATGGCCACCAAAAAAGCTAGTATTAGGATGTTCTTAGCAGTGTTATTAGTAATAACCCCAAACTGGAAATGACCCAAATGCCCAGCAGAAGCAGAATGAATAAAAAAATTGTGGTACACTCACATAATTTAATGCTGGATAGCAGTGAGATTGAAGAATCTACAACCACCTGCAGGAATATGGATGAATCTCACAAATGTCACATTGAATGAAAGAAGCCAGATACAAAATAATATGTACCACATGATTTCATTTCTATAAAATATAAAATGAAAAAGGCAAAGCAAATCTTTGATGTTAGAAATCGGTGTAGTGGCAGGAGCATGGATGGACACTGGAAGTGTTAGGTTACTTGATGTGTGACTGTGTATACTTAGCTTGTGAAAGTCCATTGAGCTGCACTTAGGATATGTGTACTTTTCTTTTCTTTTTCTTTTTCTTTTTTTGAGACAGAGTCTCGCTCTGTCACCCAGGCTGGAGTGCAGTGGTGCGATCTCGGCTAACTGCAACCTCCGCCTCCCAGTTTCAAGCGATTCTCCTGCCTCAGCCTCCTGAGTAGCTGAGATTACAGGCGTGTGCCACCACACCCAGCTAATTTTCATATTTTTAGTAGAGACCAGGTTTCACCATGTTGGCCAGGCTGGTCTTGAACTCCTGACCTCAGGTGATCCACCTGCCTCGGCCTCCCAAAGTGCTGGAATTACAGGCATGAGCCACCATACCCAGCCGATATGTGTACTTTTCTGTATGTCTATTATTCTTTAGTACAAAGTTTAAAAATATTATTATTCACAATAATGAAGAAAGGGAAACTCTACAATGAATTTCCCATTTCCAAAAAATTCTGGTGATCTAATAAACTCTAAGGAATGGCACCAGATCCTTCTTACAATTATAGCTCTTGGCTACTTTAACAGAGCTTCAAAGTGCTCAGGCCTTCCAGGGGCCAGTATATCCAGCCCCACAGAGAGCCTAGGTGAGCCCTTGAACAAAACACCTTATGCCTAGGACCACTCCAGCCCTAGTCAGGTAATCCGTGAATTAAAATCCATGGCCCCCAATTGTGTACTATGCCTGGCCTCACAGTCAGACAGGCTGTGGGCTGAGGAAATGGATGGCATTGGTTAGGTAGCAAGAGTACCTCAGAATAATTCTGCTACAGGGTGAATTCTAGAAAAGAGCTGACCCAGAGCCTTTGCATCAGGGTTTGGGAGGGTGAAAAATAGAAGAGGTGTAATTAAAGCTTTTAGAATCCTCCCTTTATCTGCCTATTGCTATAGGAAATCTGGATAAATTAATCTACTTTACCCCACAATCTTCCAGGATGGAACCCTGAGGGTCAACATTTAGAGATCCAATAGACAAAGAGTCAGGAAAAGAAGACAGAGAGTACTTCTCAAATAGGTGGGAGATCAGAGGTCCAAGGGTAAAGCAATCACCTTACTGGTAGTTACACAGTTTTCTTGTAAAATATTGTTTTTGTTAAAGAAATCATCCACTTTGCAGAAAATATCATCTTTGGAACATCTTTCCTTTAGTGACTCAGAAAAAAAGAGGTTTTATTATTGAAATAGAATCTAGCAAATACCTCAAGCTGAGACATGTTAGAAATATCTGTACTTCTATCCAAGTGTATTACAAACCTCCCACACTGCATAATTTGTTCTAATGCTTGTTTCTTTCAATCTTCAACAATGTTTTCTATATGTCTTCTAAATATATTTGCTGACAAAGGAATGCATTTTAGTTTGACATCAGTTTTTTTTTCCTACACATTAGAGCAGCTAGTTTTACTGTAGCATGAAGAACAGATGATTTTGCAATGGTATGAGACTTTTGTTTTTTTCTCTGTCGAATTATGGAAACTCAAAAAGGCTTCTAAACATTTATCATTACATGTAACAGTATTTTGTGACATACTGGATTGAGTATCACATGACTCGCAACATTGAAACATTAAACATGAAAAAATCATAGAGGTTTGTCTTCATGTTCTGGCTGCTTCATTTTAAAATATGTTAATTACAATAACTTCATACCATCATTAGCTAATATCTCAAGGTGATATTTAATGTTATGGTAGCAGATATTTCTAATGGTCTTCTGTGAGATAATTTTCAATTCAACTATCTTCTTGTCAGATCAGATTGGGTTGTCGTTGTTCGTACCTGATAATATGGTGGCTGCTGAACTTATGCAGGGAGTAGAAGGGTCAGCTCTGCCATTTTCTTGTTGTTCACTTGTGCTTGCATTATCTTTGCTTTCCTATTTCATTGCAGGAAATGTTTTTCTTGTTGTTGTTGTTTGTTTGTTTGTTTTTGAGATGGAGTCTCACTCTGTCGCCAGCCTGGAGTGCAGTGGCGTGATCCTGGCTCAGTGCAACCTCTGCCTCCCGGGTTCAAGTGATTCTCTTGCCTCAGCCTCCCAAGTAGCTGGGACTACAGGCGTGCACCACCATGCCCGGCTAATTTTTGTATTTTTAGTAGAGATGGGGTTTCACCATGTTGGTCAGGCTGGTCTCGAACTCCTGACCTCGTGATCCACCTGCCTCAGCCTCTCAAAGTGCTGGGATTACAGGCGTGAGCCACCGCGCACGGCCTGCAGGAAATATTTTAAGCCACCTGCTGATTTATGTGCATTGGTTTAGTTAAAACTAGATAATATAATCCACAAATACCTTTATCTAGGCTCAGGTGAACTGCGGTATATTGCAATAAGCTGAAAGCAAATGAAAAAATGTCAGGTGACGCAGGCTACCCAACTTTCACGTTCCCTTTAGGATACCTCATGTATTTGATGTTGACAGAGATGGGGCACCAGTGTAAGCCCATATATTAGAATTAGAAGGCCAGGCATCATGGCTCATGCCTGTAATTCCAACACTCTGGGACGCTGAGGTGGAAGGATCACTTGAGCCTAGGAGTTCCAGACCATCCTGGGCAACATAGTAAGACATTATCTCTACAAATGGTTTTTTAAATGAGATGAGCATGGTGATATGTGCCTGTAGTCATAGGAGGCTGACGCAAGAGGATCCCTTGTGCTTAGGAGTTGGAGGGCATGGTGAGTGGTGATTGTGCCACCGCACTCCAACTTGGGTGACAGAGTGAGATCCTGTCTCAAAACAGGCAAACAAAAATAGATATTTTTCTTGGTTTTTGTAAAACTTTTTTTCTAATTTTTTTGACATGAAAAATAAATACAGTAAGTCCTCACATAACATTATCAAGTGGTTCTTGGGAACTGTGACTTTAAGCAGAATGATATAGAATGAAACCAGTTTTATCACAGGCTAATTTATGTAAACAAGAGTTAAGTTCCTATGGCATATCTCTGGCCACAAAAACATCACCAAACTTCTTTTTAAAATTTTTAATTGATATATATATTGAGACGGAGCCTCGCTCCGTTGTCCAGGCTGGAGTGCAATGGTGTGATCTCGGCTCACTGCAACCTCCATCTCCTGGGTTCACGCGATTCTCTCACCTCAGTCTCCGGAGTAGCTGGGACTACAGGTGCATGCAACCATGCCCAGCTAATTTTTGCATTCTTTAGTAGACACGGGGTTCACCATATTGGCCGGGCTGGTCTCGAACTCCTGACCTCAGGTGGCCTGCCCACCTTGGCCTCCCAAAGTGCTGGGATTACAGGCGTGAGCCACTGCACCCGGCCTGATTACATTATATTTCTACATACTTATGGGGTACATGTGAAATTTTGTTACATGCATAGAATGTGTAATGATCAAGCCACGGTATTTAGGGTGTCCATCACCTTGAGTATTTATCATTTCTATGTATTGAGAACATTTCAAATCTTCTAGCTTTTTTTTTTTTTTGAGACAATCTTGCCCTGTTGCCCAGACTGGAGTGCAGTGGTGCGATCTTGGCTCAGTGCAACCTCTGCCTCCCAGGTTCAAGCGATTCTCTTGCCTCAGCCTCCTGAGTAGCTGGGATTATAGGCATGCACCACCATGCCCAGTTAATTTTTGTATTTTTAGTAGAGACAGGGTTTCACCATGTTGATCAGGCTCGTCTCGAACTCCTGACCTCAGGTGATCCACCCACCTTGGCCTCCCAAAGTGCTGGGATTACAGGCGTGAGCCACCATGCCCGGTCACTTTTCAAGCTATTTTGAAATATGTAATACATTGTTGTTAACTATAATCATCCTACTCAGCTATCAAATGTTAGAACTTATTCCTTCTATCTAACTGTATGTTTGTACCCAGTAACCAACCTCTCTTCATCCCAACCCCGGTCACCCACACACCCTTCCCAGCCACTATCTCAATGATAGTGGTATCTATCATTCCACTCTCTACCTCCATATGATCAACTTGTTTAGCTCCCACTTATGAGTGAGAACATGCAATATTTGTCTTTCTGTACCTGGCTTAAGTGGCTCTGAAAAGAGCCTTTGGTTTTTGAAAGTAGAAGTTGTTCATTTGGAGCTGGTGTACTTGGTGAGGGCCTTGGTGTTGTCAGACACCGTGTGCTTGGCCATCTCCCTAGGCAGCAGGCACAAGCTGTATGGATCTCCCTGGAGGTGATTGTCGAGTACTTGTAATGCATCAAGACTGATGCACTTGAAGATATTGACAAATGAGTTAATGATGCCCATGGCATTCGATGAGATACCAGAATTGAGATGGACCTGCTTCAGTACCTTGTAAATGTAAATAGAGTAGCTTTCCTTGTGGCCATGCTTGTGATTCTTGCCATCCTTCTTCTGGCTCTTGGTCACACCGCCTTCTTGGCACCCTTCTTTGGAGCAGGAACAGACTTGGCTGATTCAGGCATGTCACCACAAATCAATAACTGTACTGACAAAGAAGCCACTTCAACACCACCACACTTCTAAATAAAGACCAAAACACTCCTAGTATCATTCAACATTGAAATACATGTGAGCTGTGTATACATTTAAGAAAGACTAATAAAAACAAGATAATTATTTACCAACTTATTCCAGTTCAGGGTAGTGGGTGACTGGGACCTATCCTGGCACCTCAGGGCACCTGGTGGGAACCAGACCTGGACAGGACACCATCCCATCGCAGGGCACACTCACACACACACCGCACTCATAACACTGTGACAATTTTTTTTTTTTTTTTTTTTTTGAGACAGAGTATTGCTCTGTCACCGAGGCTGGAGTGCAGTGGTGCAATCCTGGCTCACTGCAACCTCCTCCTCCCGGGTTCAGGCAATTCTCCTGCCTCAGCCTCCTGAGTAGCTGGGATTACAGGCATGTGCCACTGTGCCCAGCTAATTTTTGTATTTTTAATAGAGACGGGGTTTCACCATGTTGGCCAAGCTGGCCTCAAACTCCTGACCTCAGGTGATCCGCCCGCCTCGGCCTCCCGTAGTGCTGGAGTTACAGGCGTGAGCCACTGCGCCCAGCCCACACTGGGACAATTTAAAGACATTAATTAACCTGATGTGTACATCTTTGGGATGTGGGAGGAAACCAGAGTACCCCGAGAAAACCTACACACATATGGGGAGAATGTGAAAATGCTTCACAGACAGTGGCCCTGACCCGGAACCAAATTTTTTTTTTTCTCATCCACGTTATAACGAAAGGACATTGAACAAGATAGCGTTATTCAAGGATCTGAAGTATAAACACAAGTGTTGCTGTCTAATGGATTGTCTTGCCCATCCCACATTAGAAAACATTGGTCTAGGCATTCTAAATCTTACCCTCGGATCCAACCATCAGGGAGAAAAAACTGTATTTTCAGGGTGCACGTTTGTTTGGCCCCTTGAAGAAAATGCTTTTCTGAACTACTTTTTGGTGCTGGGGTTCTGCCTTGCTTGGAAAGTACTATGGAGACAAATATAAAAAAAAAACAGGACTTTCTGGCCAGGCGCGGTGGCTCACGCCTGTAATCCCAGCACTTTGGGAGGCCGAGGCGGGTGGATCACGAGGTCAGGAGATCGAGACCATCCTGACTAACATGGTGAAACCTCATCTCTACTAAAAGTACAAAAAATTAGCCGGGTGTGGTGGTGGGCGCTGTAGTCCCAGCTACTCGGGAGGCTGAGGCAGGAGAATAGCGTGAACCCAGGATGCGGAGCTTGCAGTGAGCCGAGATCGTGCCACTGCACTCCAGCCTGGGCAACAGTGCAAGACTCCATCTCAAATACAAACAAAAAAACCAGGACTTTCTCTACTAGGGGGCTGTTGTTGAATGTGTCAGTACCGATGTCACTACAGCACCACGTAGCATGCCCTTTAAGGTGGCACCACGGGAGGAATTTCTCTCAGAACTCAGCATCAGGAGAATGCTATGCTTTTTCCTCAATAGCTATTTTGCTTTGTGCTTAAGGACAATATTAACGTTGTTTTCCTCTTTGCTGTGACTGCTGGGAGCTTAAAGCCATTTTTGTAGTCTTACCTTTTTGAAATATAGAGGACTATGATATGCATTTCTTTGGGCTCATTTCACCCCTGACCTTTAAAAAACAAACATATTTTGGCTGGGCACTGTGGTTCACGCCTGTAATCCCAGCACTTTGGGAGGCCGAGGCAGGCAGATCACGAGGTCAGGAGATCGAGACCATCCCGGCTGACACAGTGAAACCCCATCTCTAGCAAAAATACAAAAAATTAGCCGGGCGTGGTGGTGGGCGCCTGGGGTCCCAGCTACTCGGGAGGCTGAGGCAGGAGAATGGCGTGAACCCAGGAAGTGGAGGTTGCAGTGAGCTGAGATCCGGCCACTGCACTCCAGCCTGGGTGACAGAGTGAGACTCTGTCTCAAAAAAAAAAAGAAAGAAAGAAAGAAAGAAAAACAAAAATAAACAAACAAAAAAACGTATTTCTCCTCCTCACCCCAGATCTTACAACTATTATTTTAAACTTTCAAATTTTATTTTTTAAGTCACCTCAAGTCCTTCGGGGAAGGAGTTGGGATATGAATATGATATAACATTGTTACTGATGTTCACTATAAATTCCTTAAGTTCAATTGCCTAAGAAAAAAATTATTTAGAATGTGGAATTTTTATCTCTCCGTAAAGATTGTTTTCTATTGTTAATAGCATCTATGTATTTCATGAGTCTAAGAGGTTATTCATGGTAAGTTGCACTTCCATTTCAAAGGTGTTACAATGTGGAAAAAATGGCCGACACTGATTTTAAGATAATATCTATTGTAAGATCCCTCCTACTCTCAGAGATGTTAAAATGTGAGGAGAAATGTGCATTTTAGAATCAATGAAATGTGGTTTTACTTATAGTACTATGAGTCTTCTAGCTATTTGATGTTCACTCACTGCTGTGAGGTTGGAAAGTGGCCGCATGAGATGGAGTTATGGTTTATGAGTGGTCAGTGTTTTAAGGAAGCCTGTATCTCCAGGGCATAATAAAAATTCTGATCTCTGATCACCAGAAAGGCAGTATGTACTAGGCTGACCAAGATGTGAGCATTCAGGCACTGGTTTACTGGTTTACAAAATGAAGTTATTATGTGGGAACTCCAAATAAAGTTGGAAAATGCGTGTTGTTGTTTTTTTTTTTTGAGACAAGATCTCACTCTGTCACCTAGGCTGGAGTGCAGAGGCATGCAATCACAGCTTATTGCAGCCTTGACCTCCTGGGACCAAGCAGTCCTCCCATATCAGTCTCCAGAGTAGCTGGGACTACAGGCGTGCGCCACCATGCCCGGCTAATTTTTTGTAGAGAGAGTGTTTCGCCATGGTCCCCAGGCTGCTCTCGAACTCCTGAACTCAGGCGATCTGCCTGCCTCTGCCCCCCAACGAGCTAGGATTACAAGCGTGAGCTACTGAGCCCAGCCTGGAAAATGTGTCTTTAAAAGATATTTAAGATAATTTTTAAACTGTGCTATTGTTTTGCTTTTAACCAACTTCAAAGTACGTATTCTCAACAATAGAAAAATGGGCAAAGGACGGATTATTCTCTGAAGAAAATACAAATGGCTAATAAACATTTGAAAAATGTTCAATCTTTTTGTAATCAAAATAATGCAAATTGAAACAGCATGCTACCATTTTTTGGTCTATAAAACTGACAAAGGTAATACTCAATGCTAGTGAGATGGCAGCAAGATAGGTGCTTTCATACATTGTAATGTGAGTATAAATGATACAGCTTTTGTAGGAGGTAATTTACCAATACATGTTGAAATGTTCTTCAAATATTTATCTTTAAAATGTTCATACCCCTGATCTAAGTAATTCAGTTTCTAGGCATCTATCATAAGGAAATAATCAGAGGTTCAGAATTATGTTTAGAATGTTATTTATATTAGTGAAATATAAATAATTTAATATTCAATGATAGAGAAGTATTTAAATTAGGGTTCTTTTTCAGTGAAATGTTTTACAGCTATCAAAATTAGTGAGGTTAAAAACTATTTAAATGACATGATAAGATAATCATGATATATTGAGTGAAAAAAACTGTCTATCCAGCAAGATTCCAAACTTGTTAATATGTATATATGCCATACCAGAAAGCCTGAAATGAAATATAGAAAGCTAACTATGGTTGTCTCTGGGAAGTTGAAAGAATTATTGGTAACTTTTATTTTCCTCTCTTAACTTTCCCAAATTTTCTATGATATATATTATGATGATGATAAGAAAAAGCTATGAAAGATTGACAATATATTTATTTTATTATTGAGTTCAAAGTCTGTATTTGTCTTTATCAATTATCATTCTCTCTCCTGTGACTTTAAATTCCCCCATTCAACAAATATTCTTAAGGACCTTCTATATGCCAGGTACTGCCTAGTGAATAGGGATACAGCAATGAGTAGACAGACCAAGTCCTTGCTTTCTTAGAGCTTCCCTAATAGCAGGGAGAGACTGAGCTTAAATATACAATGTTTCCTCATCTGATGACCTGGACCACTCTTCTACCTGCCTCCATGCCCTTAGCTGAATGAGTGAATCTAGTCTAATGGCTTTATATATCACATACTCTGTCAGTTTCTAAACCTGCATCTCTAGTTAGTCCTTTCTCCCAAACACCAGACTTATACATCCAACTGTCTACCTGACATCTCCACTTGGAGATCTAATAGGTATGTCAAACCAAATCTGTGAGAATGAAATTGTTAATTCCTTGTTGTCCCTCCCACCCCTAGATCTACTCTTCCAGTGTTTTACCCCTCCTAGGGAATGGCAATGCCATCTTTCCAGTTCTTCAGGCCAGCAGCTTTGGAATTATCCTGACTCGTCTCATTCTTTCACACCCTACATCCAATCTATTTCAAGTTTTATATATCCAAAATCTACCCAGAATCTGGCCACTTCTTACCACCTCCACTGCGATCACCCTGACCCCTGCCTCTGTTTTCTTTTGCCTGATTATTACACCAGACGCCTCAGTGGTTTTCTTATTTCTACCTTTGACCTCTTACAGTTTATTCTCAACACATTAGCCAGACGGTCTTATTAAAGCTAAGCCAGATCATTATCATGCCTTGTTCAAAACGCTCTGATGCCCAGCAATTTGGGAGGCTGAAGCAGGTGGATCACCTGAGGTTAGGAGTTCAAGACCAGCATGGTGAAACCCTGTCTCTACTAAAAATACAAAAATTAGCCGGGTGGGGTGGCGCATGCCTGTAGTCCCAGCTAGTTGGGAGACTGAGGCAGGAGAACCGCTTGAACCCAGGAGGCAGAGGTCGTAGTGAGCTGAGATCGCACCACTGCACTCCACCCTGGGCGACAGAGTGAGACTCCATCTCAAAAACGAAACAAAACAAAATGCTCTGATGGCTCCCATCTCCCTAGAGTGAAAGCCAGTCTTTACAGTGTCCTAAAAGGCTCACACGACTGGGTGCCTCTCATCTCCTTTCTTCCTGCCTCACCTCCAGCTACATCTTTTCTTTTTTGCTCGCTTCCTCCAAGCATACTGGCCTTCTAGTTATTCCTGGAAGAAGCCAGGCATGTTCCTGCCTCATGGCCTTTGCCCTTGCTGTTTTCTCTGCCAGGAATGCTCTTTCTCCGCATGGCTCACTTGATCCTTTATATATTTACACATACATCAACTTCTCTGACTATCCTATTTACAGTGATACCCCCAACACTCCCTATTCCCTTTCCTTGCCTTATTTTTTTCTATAACACGTAATCACCCTTTAACTAAAATACTACATGTTTTATGTTCTTTTTTGTTGCTTGTTTATTATCTTTAAGTATTATGAGGGCAAAATTTTTTGTTTTGTTTTGTTCCCTGATATATCCTCAGAAGCTAGAACAGTGCCTGGCACACCGCAAGGACTCAAAAAGTGTTTGTCTGATGTTAGAAAAATGAATGATGGGTAGATACCACGAAAGTAATTTAAACATTTTTAAAAGCTCAGATGAGTTTTAAATATTCCATATACCTGCAAATCATATCATTTAACAGTTAATTTTTGGTTAATAGTTTTTATTTTTCAAAATACTCCTCTTTTCTTAATATAGGCCTCTCTCCCCTACCTCTGCCCCATTTGGGACACCTGAACCTTGATTAAATTTTCTGCCTTTCTGAATTTAAAGAAGAGGAGATATTTCTTTAAATTCATTTTTGCATTATGAACATTGCATGAATGCATTCTCATTTTAAAAATAAAACAGAATGACAGACATATATGGAATAAACAATGAAATCCCTTCATCTCTTCTCCCAAAATATTATCTTCTTCCGAAGAGGTAACCCCAATTAACAATTCAATGTGTATCATTCAAGTCCAGTGCTGTCCAGTAGAACTTTCTGTGATGATAGAAATGTTCTATATCTGCACTGCCCAATATTGTACCCAGTACCCAGTAGTCATATGGGTTGTTGAGCACCTGAAATGTGGCTAATGTGAATGACAAACTGCTTTTAATTTTATTTAATTTTAATTAATTATAATTTGAATTTAAATAGCCACATGTGACTAATGGCTACCATATTAGCACAGTTCTAAACTATTTCTCTTTTTTTTTTTTTTTTTTGAGACAGTTTCACTCTTGTCACCCAGGCTAGAGTGCAGTGGCATGATCTCAGCTCACTGCAACCTCCGCCTCCCAGGTTCAAGCAATTATCCTGCCTCAGTCTTCCGAGTAGCTGGGATTACAGGCATGTACCATCAGACTCAGCTAATTTTTGTATTTTTAGTAGAAATGGGGTTTCACCATGTTGGCCAGGCTGGTCTTGAACTCCTGACCTCAGGCGATCCACCCACCTCAGCCTCCCAAAGTGCTGGGATTACAGACGTGAGCCACTGCGCCCAGCCCTAAGCTATTTCTACACAATTACCTCTCTCTTCTTTTTCTCTCTCTTCCCCCTTCTCTCTCTTTTTACTATAAATGACATCATACTAGATAGCATGTATACATACATATTATACATATTGCTTTGTGACTTGCTTTTTGCGTTCAACAAAATGTCTTAGATATCATTCTCTGTCAGTACATACGTATCTGTCTTGCTGTTTTCAATAGTGCCTGTTACTTATAACATGTGCATACCATACATAACTAAATGAAAAAAATGGATATTTCTTGGTGCTGAACCACATACTGGGCCTCTTTTTTCTTCTCTCCAGTGACATTTATTGGTGACAACTTTGCACCAGCTGCCTGATTTAAGAGTCTATATAATCAATGACACAGTCTAAGAATCCAGTGATTCGTGTGTGTTGGGCCCATGGTCAACTATATTATCTATTTTTTTCTGTCCTCTCCATCTTCAAAAGACAAAATATTCTGATTCCATAATAAATAAGGCTTTAAAAATATGTTCAGAAACAAGTAAATATAAACCTAACAGTATGAGGCTGCTGGATGAGATTTTGTGATGTCTTTTTGTAATTCTGAATTTGTGGTTCTAAAGCTGATGAGTTTCATAGCAAAAGGCCTACCTGGAAGAAGTAGATTCTTTCTGAAGTCCTGTTCTTATCTTTTGTAAAATTCTTTTCTACTAGAGACATTCTTGAGATGGTTATAACTTTAGTTACTCTGGGTAATTCACTTTTCAATTGATTTCTGTGCTTCTAACATACCTCATCAGCATTTTCTAGCTAATGTTGGAGCCTGACAAACTGTTATAGACACTGTATTAACCAAGGCTCTGTCAAGACACAGATGGCTCACTCTAAAGGTGAAATTTAAAAAGAGTTTAATAAAGGTAGTAGTTATAAAGGTATGGGCAGGGTTTAAGGAAACCTCAAGGAATAGTATAGTATCCTTGGCCTAGAAACAATGGGGAGTTGCCATCCCCCAGACTGGTAGGGGTAAGGGGTGAGTGTGGTTACCAGAACCTCACACAGACAGCTCTATAAAGAGGGCCCCCTCACAGAAGCTGCGAATTTTGGTAAAAGGACAGAACCAACACACTGCTTCCTAGCAGAGAGGAAGCCAGGGAGACAAACACCCTGAACTCACTCTTGTCCTGCCCTCCACTGTTTCGCACACTTCCCAATCCAACTGGAAGCAGGAGGCACAGATCCCATTGGTGCAGTCATTGGGGAAGCCATACAGAAAAGAGTAGAGGAAAAGCATAGAGAAGGGTAGAAAGAGAGTGGATTCTGGAGAGGCAAAAGGGAAGATATTTATTATCCACATATTCTTTTAGTTAATCCTCACAACAGCTTATCCTCCTTTCATAGACAAGGATACTAAGGCTTGAGAGGTTAAGAACCAGCAATTTGCTAAAAATCAAGTGTAAAAATAGGGAAAGGGCTATTAAATAATGGAGGTAGGATATGAACTCAGGCCGTCTGACAGGATTGCCCCACTGGAGTTAAGAATAGCTTCACTTAAACAAGCAACTCTGCGGTTGGCCTATCACCATCAGTAGTACTGTGCTAAGTTCTGATTGGTTGATTAGCTTGTTGTCTGATTGGTCCAGTTGTCAGTCAGTGATGTACATTGCATAAACGCAGATTCTAGCAACCATTTTTTTTCACTTAAGTAATATTTGCATTGTCCATTGTCCAGTACCTTATAGCTTTTGTTTTAAGTAAATATTTGACAATGTCCAACTGAAGGGATTCTATACATGAAATGCCCAACATATAATGTCTTCTTTAAAAGCCTGATGAAATGTGGCTTTGGTATGATTCTGTGGCATAGTTTATATAACCAGAACTTGTGTGACAAATAGGTAACATATTCACCTTGTAATGACTGAGTATTCTGAAATCTTCAATTAGGTAGAAAGAAGTTTTATTGCAATCTAGCTCCAAGTCTGTGGTCTGGCAAGGCCCTTGCATATGTGAGGTTCAGGGCACTGGGCCAGGGCTTCTTAACCCTTTATGATCCTTGCTGTCTTCTGCTAAACATAAAAATCTCATGTGCCAACCGAACCCCAAATTTGGAATATGGCTCTCTAGAGGGGCATAGTCTTGTCTTCTGATGATCTTCACCAGTTCAGAAGCTTAGTTTCTATTATTTTCATGCTCAAAAGAGTAGTGGTTTTCCCAAATATGAAATTATTGAAAACTGAACATGCCTTTTCAAACTAATACCTTCTCCCATTCTAAAAGGGTCATTCTTCATTTTAGAAGATTGCTGCTGCAAAGCCAATTCTGTTCCTTTCTTATCTCTCTCCTCTATTTCTCTACCCTCCAAACAGCTAGCATCATATTAAACATATATCATGTGCTAATACACACTACAAAATGTGATCTGGCTGATTTATAATCTAACCTGAGGCTTGCAAATAACTACAAGTAAGTCATTTGACCCACTTCACTAAGTCTGGGCAAAAATATGGTTACATGTTTTTATTTCTTCAGTTAATTATTTGAGTACCCCCTTCTCTATCAGGAAATCATGTATCTCCTTTTTGAGGTTTCTCCATCCTTATAGTCTAAAAATCCTGAGGGTTTCCTCAGCTCACAGGGAGCCAAAAAGGTAACTGAGTTTGAGGGATCTACCACTGCTGTTGCTTCTTGCTGTCACTTGGTGTCACCTTGAAAACTGGTTCGGTGACGATAATATCTACCTCACAGAGGTGTTGTACAAATTAAATGAGCAAATACATTTAAAGTGCTTAGTATATCGATGGATATATGGCACTAAGTAGGTACGCAAAGATTTAGCTATTACTTTATGTTATCAGGCCTCAGTTTTATGTAGGGTCTACACGAGAGGATCCCTGGAAGCATTTCAGCTTTGGCAAATGGTGAAGTTAGCTCAGTCCCTGCCCCTCCCAGAAGCCTCTATCTTACTCACATTGTCCTGAAGTTGATGTGGCTCTAGTATATGGAAGGGGCAGAACCTAAGGAGCATAGAATTTTTTATAAAGCAAATGATTTGTTCTGGCTCAGAGAAAGAGTTTGTTTTTGTTTTTTTTTTATTGTAATCTGGGGTGTTTGGACTGACAAAATTTTGTCTCAGGTCACAGGGCTGCTTGGTAGTAGCTGGGCCTTAACCAAAGTCTTCCTGAATGCAGAGCTTGATCAACTCTAGAAGTATCCTGCTGTGCTTTAGAAAGCAATGTTCTGGAGAGCAAGGCTGTGGCTCATTTTTTTTTTTTTTTTTTGCATTCTCCCCATTCTGAGCACATTGCTTTATACATAACAAGAAATAGCTCTTCTTCATATCAACTGCTGTTAAAGATAGTCACCTCTGCACACATGCAAACACAAACACATTCACACGCTTAGGCATTCTCTCTGCCTTCCATCTCTTTGTTTCTCCTTCTTTCCTACTTCTAGGCCATAATAATTAAGAACGAAATGCACAGTGCATATAAACCTTTTCTTCCCCTTTGAGTAACTATTGTTGCTTTACAACTTTCCCTATCCCTGTTTTTATTAACAGATTTCATACCCTCAAGAACACACCGTTCTTGGAAAATGGCAACACTATCTCCTCTTTAATAAACTTTGTGACTAGCGCATACAAGATCTCCAAATAGTAATTTATTTTAGGTCATGTGAAAAAGGTTCATTGTGCACATATATTAACAGGTAATGAATCATTAATATGAGCTAATCCCACTTGCCAGTCCATTTACCCAGTTGGGTTGTGTGCTAAAAGTCCATTCATAAGTCAGTTTGCAGCCGGGTGTGGTAGTGCATACCTGTAGTCCCAGCTACTTGGGAGGCTGAGGCAGGAGAATCACTTGAACCCAGGAGAGGGATGTGGCAGTGAGGTGACATCACACCACTGCACTCCAACCTGGGAGACAGAGTGAGACTCCGTCTCAAAAAAATAAATAAAGTAAATAAAAACAAGTCAATTTGCTTGTTTCTATGGGTAACTATATTATCTATTATTATATCATATTATATTTAATAGTGAATAATAATAGCAGTAAAAATAGCTACAGTTTATTAAGTACCAGGTATGTTACACATATTATCTCTGCTTTTCACAACAGCCTTGCAAGATGAATAGCCCATTTTACAGGTGAAACTGAGGTTCAAATAAGTTAAGGAACTTGCTTTTAAGCACACAAAGTCAAAAATATTTCCTGCCTCAAGTATAGCTCCTTCTGAAGTGGTAGCGGTGGGCCACCCATGACTTTCCTCACCACATCTGTTGGGCCCCAGGGTGGGCGCCTGACCCAATGCCAGCTAATCCTGGTTAAGACCTGATTTGAAAAGATGAATTTGGCCAATCAGATTCTCCCTTAGGAATTTGAATTAGGAAACATGGAAAGAGGCAATAAGTTGGTAGGAGGCTAGGGCTGAAAGGCACAATAGAAAGTTGTTAAATGAGTGTTGTGAAGAGAGGCTGAGGAGGCCATGATGGGCCGGCCTATTAGAGCTGAAGCTATGAGGCAGTGGAAAGCAAGCAGTGGCTTTAATGTAGTGGAAGGAAATGGAGTCAATGGGGGTGGGACAGAAAGGATCATGTGCAGAGAGCAGCCAGGCTGGTGCAGAGCACTCTCTCCGGGGCCACATTCTGCCCTTTCCTCCTTTTCTAGTTTTAGTTCCAGGGTAGTCTTAAAAGAAATCCTCCATCCTTTGAGCTAATGTTAGTGAGTGTCAGTTCCCTTCAACCAGAAGAGCCAAATTAAAATACATGGCCAGTAAGTGCTGGAGAGGGGATCTGAACCCTGGGTTTGTGGCTACAGAGTTTTTGTTCTTTTCACTGCACCCCTTTGCCACATTACAAATGCCACTGTGGTCTACCATAGCCTATGAGGTCACCATAATGTATCTGAAAAAGAACCAATAGTGAACCCAAGTTTCCTGAATCCTTGTCCCAAGTCTTGGTTTGCTTCCAGAGCCCTGAAGGAGAAAGTGAGAGACAAGAAAATCTCAGATAACTGGCAGGCCTCCAGACAACATTGAGCTTCTAGGGTGGAAGGGACTGCAATGGGGAGAGGGGATGGGGATGGGGAGGGATCAGTTCTCGTCAGTGCAGAGAATGGGGGCTCCCCAAGGGCAGGGATTATTGGTCTTATCCCTACTTCTATCCCCAGATTCCAAGATAGTGCCTGTCACATATTTGAATGAGTGAGCAAATGGATAAATAAATGGCAGAAGTGAGTCACAGCCCCTGTCCAAATGTATAAATCATTCTTCAGTCTAGTGTCCCCAGGTTAAGGAACACATCTTAACCTGTCTCCATCTCTAAGAAACAATTGATGCAGCGCTGTGAATAATGTTTACTGTGACTAATCCACTTTAGCTTTAAAAATTACAAAGATGATGTAGTGGTGACTGCGATCACAGCACAGTTCAGACTACGAATGGACAACTCTGGATTGCATTTGCCTTGTTTACAAAAACACCGCTTGCTTTGTCTGGAGAGAGTGAGGTTTTCATTTTAAGAGGCTGGCTAAAAAATGCAGGGCCACTTTCTGGGCAGGCTTCCAAGTGACTACATCTTTCTCACAGCGTTCCCCAGAGCCCCAGTCCGAGCTGCCTGGGGCGGGGCCTCTAGCCGCTGGTCGCTGTTGAAGCTACCACAGTAGCAGTCATCTGCAGCCTGCCCGAATTACTGAGCTTTTAAGCCTTCCCAAGGCTCAGATAACAGCTTTGGCCTTTGCATTGAAAGAGACATCAGAGTTTGTCATTGGCCAAGCTGGTGTGTGTGAAATATAGGAGATATCGCACCACGCTTCTGAGTATGGCATTCTTTCCAGCCGAGTCTCTTGGGTGTGGGTGAGTCTAAATGTTTGAAGACTGCCCTCGTTGGTTGTGAAATGTTCGAAGCTGGGCATTGTGACTTTCCAAGGGCATGACTTGGCATATTTCTTAACCCTAATGAGCCTCAGTTTCCTTTTTGTGAAATAGGGATAGTATTATCCTATGCTCTAGAAGGATAGAAGTATCTATTCATCACAGGGGGCTGTGAAACCTAAAAGAGATAACAGCAGAGTATCTCATCTAGTACCTGGCATACTATAGACACTGAAGAGCTTTTGTTATTTCTGAAGCGTCCGTAAAAAACATACAAAAAGGTTTCAGTGATGATGCCCTATTTTTATGTCTAACAGTACAGTATTGCTCTGAAAGACTCAGCGGATATATTTGACTTCTTAATCACACCTGTGTAGCCAACAGGAATAAAACTTCAGAGCAAGTTAGTGCCAAAGGAAAGTTCGTCAGACTGTATTCCCTTTCTTTTTCTCCCTTCTAGACCCTGACCGCACCTGCCCCATTTGCTGATGAAACCAACTGCCAGTGTCGAGCACCCCATGAAAAACTGACCATTGCTCAGGCCCGCTTAGGAACACCAGGTGAGGCTGTACCTTTTTTTTCTCAAATGGGTCCTGTCTTGACATTTAAAGTATCAGAAAGGGGCCGAGAGCATCATGCCTGTGATCCCAGCACTTTGGGTGACTGAGGTGGGTGGATCACCTTGAGGTCAGGAGTTCGAGACCAGCCTGGCCAACATGGTGAAACCCCATCTCTATTAAAAATACAAAAATTAGCCAGGTGTGGTGGCACACGCCTGTAGTACCAGCTACTCACTTTGGGAGGCTGAGGTGGGAGGACCGCTTGAAGCCGGGAGGTGGCGATTGCAGTGAGCCAAGATTGTGCCACTGCACTCCAGCCTGGGCGACAGAGCAAGACTCCATCTCAAAAAAAAAAAAAAAAAGTATCAGAAAGGCCCATCATTAAGGAGCAGCACTTGCTTTCAAGCAGAGAGTTGAACTTAGAGATTATAACACAGTGCAAGGGTAAAGAAAGGTAAACACTAGCAGTGATAAACCAGACCAACCAAAGGAGCCAAGAAAAAGATGCATCAGAATACGGGGAGTTTGAGCCCCGGCTTTGTCACTTGTTAGTTCTACAGCCTTGGGCAAATCACTAGAAAGATCTCAATCTGTTTCCTCAAAACAGGGACAACAATACCTATCTCACAAGGTTTCTGTGATAACTAGATTCATTGAAAGTTCCAAAGCATTTTTAAAACCATGAAGGCATATACAAACCTAAGCTACTATAATTATTACCATTCTTTAAAGTATGCATTTTTTAAAAAAAATTTCAAGTGTGCCTTAAAAAGAGTGGGGTGTGCTATAGAAGTTTGTTCATTCATTCATCCCTTTAGCATTGTGCCAGAGGATGGATAGGGAAGAGATTTGGAAAGAATTATAAGGTACCATCTGTTTTTCAGGAGACAAGACAACTAGATGTGAAATAAAAAACATTAATAGCATGTATGCAGGTGCTTAGGCGTTAAAACCTGCAACACAGATGATAATTGATTCTTAGAGAATGGCAGATTCATTTGGCCTAAGTGATCAGGCAAGACTTCCGGGAGGAAGCAGAACAGACCTTTTAAGAGAAGTAAGATTTGGACTCTGTAGGCAGAAGATGCAAAGGTATTGCAGGCAGGTAGAAGGGGAATAGTGAAGACCCAGAAATAGAGAGCTGTGTAGGAGTGAGTGTTGTTTTAGTTGATTGGGATGGGGTGACAAACAAGACTAGTTGAACAGGTAAACTTTAAGCCATTTAACATGGCATAACTTGGCCGGGTGCGGTGGCTCACGCCTGTAATCCCAGCACTTTGGGAGGCTGAGGCAGGCAGATCACTTGAGGTCAGGAGTTCAAGACCAGCCTGGCCAACATGGTGAAACCCCATCTCTACTAAAAATACAAAAATTAGCCAGGCATGATGGCAGGCACCTGTAATCCCAGCTGCTTGGGAGGCAGAGGTGAGAGAATCACTTGAACCAAGAAGGTGGAGGTTGCAGTGAGCTGAGATCGCACCATTGCGCTCCAGCCTGGGTGACAGAGTGAGGCTCTGTCTCAAAAAATAATAATAAAATAAAATAAAAAGAACATGGCATAACTCAATGGTTTATAGTTGCCACTGCAAAAAAACAAACAAACAAACAAACAAAAAAACAAAAAAAAACCCCAAACTTGAAAGAATCCATGGAATGAAGAACAGTTTGCCTAATAATAATAATGGATATTTATTAAGTACTTACTATGTACTAAGGTCTTTATATGTATCATGTCATTTCACTATCACAACTCTGTGTGATTAGTAGTTTTAGTATTTCACAGAGGAGGAAATGAAGGCTTAGAGAAGTTGTGAATCTGCACAAGGTCATTCACTAGTAAATGGCAGTGGTTCACACTGGAGCCTGCATTAGAATCTGCTGGAGGGCTTCTTAAAACCCAAATGGGTGGGCTCCACTCCTAGAGTTTCTGATTCGGTCCAACTAGGGTGGGGCCCAAGAAGTTACATCTCTAACAAGTTTCCAGGTGATGCTACTGCTCCAGGGATCACACTGGGAGAACCATTGGTAAGTGGTAAAGTTGGGATTTGGTCTCCAACCTATTTGTCTTAGAGCTTGACCTCTCAACCATGACACTGTGCTTCCTATAAGAATAGCCTTCAATAGAGTGAAGTGAGAAGCAGAGTAGGCAGAGTTAGGAAGCTTTTGTGTGAGTTGCTTTTGAAAAAGGCAAAACAAGGTTGGGGAGGTAGTACAGAGCAGCCAAAGCTGTTGTTCCCAGGCTTCAGTGTACAAAGAATCACCTGGTAAGCTTGTTAAACAAGTAGATTTCCTGTTTCATTCCCTTCTTCCCAAATCTGGGATGGGCCCAGGCAAGGCATCTGCATTTTAAACAGACAGTCAGGGTGATTCTAAAGTTAGTGGTCTGGAGACCACACACAGAAATACCAACCAAGCAATATATCCAAGGGATGCCAAAGAAAAGTCCAGGTGGCCAGCCGGGCATGGTGGCTCATGCCTGTAACTCTAGTACTTTGGGAGGCCAAGGTGGGCAGATCGCCTGAGGTCAGGAGTTAGAGACCAGCCTGGCCAACATGGTGAAACCTCGTCTCTACTAAAAATACAAAAAATTAGCCAGGCATGGTGGCACATGCCTGTAATCCCAGCTACTCAGGAGTCTGAGGCAGGAGAAGCGCTTGAACCCGGGAGGCAGAGGTTGCAGTGAGCCGAGATCGCACCACTGCACTCCAGCCTAGGCAACAGTGCAAGACTCCGTTTCAAAAAAACAAAAAACAAAAAAAAAAGTCCAGGTGGTCATGAAGAAAACAGACTTGACCTAAAGTTAAAGGATGAGCATCAGGCCCAAACTGAAAGGGCCTCTACCTTTCTAGGGAAAGGAAAGGGAAGTAGAACTTACTATATATCTGTATATATCTGCTCAATGTGATGCTGTGTATTCTTTGCAAAAACCATATGAGATAACTATTATTGTATCCTTTCTGAAGAGGAGGCAAAGGAGACTTACAGAACTGAAAAGTAACTTGTCAGATGTCCTAGCTGACTGGGTAGAGCTGGGATTTGACCCCCAAGTCCATTTCGCCTCAAACCCCTGCTTTGCCTACCGCAACAAACTCTCTTATGAATCATGGTCCACAGCAGGCCATGGAGCTAAGTGAAAACATGCTCAGACAGACAGTAGCTGTGATCTTCTGTAGTGGCAGGACTATGCCAAGCTCACTACTGTTTTATCAGTATCTAGAGAAACACTTGTTGCATACTGTGTGCTCAATAAATATTTTGTGAGTGAATGAATGAAAATTTGGAGGCAAGCGAATCACCTGAAGTCAGGAGTTTGAGACCACCTTGGCCAACATGATGAATCCCTGTTTCTACTAAAAATATAAAATTAGCCAGGTGTGGTGGTGCATGTCTGTAGTCCCAGCTACTTGGGAGGCTGAGGCAGGAGAATTGCTTGTATCTGGGAGGCAGAGGTTGCAGTGAGCTGAGATCAAGCTGCTGCACTCTAGCCTGGGCAACAAGAATGAAACTCCATATCAAAAAAAAAAAAAAAAAAAAAAAAAAAAAAAAAAAAAAGAAAGACAGTTTGGGACAAGAGAAGTAGTTCTTCCTCTGGAAATAGAAGCAGAAAGAGTTTGTTCTGGTATTTTGAGCTGGTATCAAGCTAACTGGGTGAAATTGGGCGCCTGTGCGTTGCCTACTGCCAAGCAGTTTAAGCAGTAATAAGATGGTGGTGTATTTTGAAATAACCGTGTGGTGGATTCTGTGGAATACAGGTCATTAGAGGGGGAGTGAGATGGAACAAAGATGAACTCCTGATCTTTAGAAGAGAAATTCTGCCCCCTAACCTTAGGTGATAACTCTGGGAAATTATATAAGAAAATCCGTGATGTTGATGAGTACCTAGCCAGGGTACTTCTGTTGGAAATTTCTTTATTTAGAACTTCAAATATCAGGCCGGGTGCGGTGGCTCATGCCTGTAATCCCAGCACTTTGGGAGGCCGACGCGAGCAGATCACTTGAGGTCAGGAGTTCAAGACCAGCCTGGCCAACATGGTGAAACCCTATGTCTACTAAAAATACAAAAATTAGCCTGGCGTGGTGGTGTGTTCCCAGGTGATGCTGCTGCTGCTACTAGTCCTGGGACCACACTTTGAGTACCACTGCATAAGAGCAACTGTTGGCAGTGGTTAGAAGGAGTGGCAGGGAGATTATCCAATATCGTAATTGTTGGAGCATTGTACTGTTAGCAGAAAAGTTCAGAGAATTTTTAAGAATCTTGCTGTTTGATTACCATTTAAGAAAAGAAGAAAAACGTTACTTTTTTGAAGGGTTTGGTCAAGAATTTCAAGAAGGGTTTGGTCAAGAAGGGTTTGCTTTCAAGAGTTTCAAGAAGGGTTTGGTTTCAAGAGTCGTAAGCAATTTACCTGTTTGTGGCACTGTCTTGAGCGTGCCCTCAAAAAAGACAAAACATAGCAGAATTTGGTATTTGATAATGCTCTTCAAGATTATAGTTTTTTGGTTTTTTTTTTCTTTTGTATTTTCAGTGGAGCTGCTTTCGCCACGTTGACCAGGCTGGTCTTGAACTCCTGGCCTCAAGTGATCTGCCCATCTCAGCCTCCCAAAGTACTGGGATTACAGGCAGGAGCCACTGTGCCTGGCCTAGATTATAGCTATAACTGGACTCTCTTACCATCTCCTACACTAGCCATATTTTTTGACATAATATAATCGCCTAAAATGTGTTTTACAAATTTAGAACTGCCCAAACAGGGGCTGGGGTACAAATTCTAGAAGAGGTAATGACAAACTCTGCCCATACCTCTTAGCTTTTTGACCTTGTTTGTGAGGTCACAAGGGTGATGAAACTTCAAGAGAAAGAGCAGAATAAAGTGAAAAAGCAATCAGAATTGGCACCTTTGGTCTTAGCTAGTCCAGCTGTGGAGCTATGCGCATACACGGTGCTGTATGTATTCTGATGCATGGAGAATCAATCCTCTGTCTTGACATAAAGGAAAAGTCTGGGAGATTGTTTCATAGGCTCCTTTTCATTAAAACTGCCTTTTCCTTTCTTTTCTTTTTCTTTTTCTTTTTCTTTCTTTCTTTTCTTTTCTTTGCTTTGCTTTTTTTTTTTTTTTTTTTTTTTTTTGAGACAGGGTCTCGCTCTGTCACCCAGGCTGGAATGCAGTGGTGTGATCACAGCTCACTGCAGTCTTAACCTTCCAGGCTCAAGTGATTGATCCTCCCACTTCAACCTCCCAAGTAGCTTGGACCACAGGCATGTGCCACCATGCCTGGCTATTTTTTGTATGTTTTGTAGAGATGGGGTTTCGCTATGTTGCCCAGGCTGGTCTCAAACTCCTGGGCTTGAGCCATCTACCCACCTTAGCTTCCCAAAGTGCTGGGATTACAGGCATGAGCCACTGTACCCGGGCTTAAACTGACTTTTTTAAAAGGGAATCTTGGTTCTGATTTTCTATTTTCCTTTTCAAAAAGGAAGTTTGTATTATCTGTTTCCACAGTGTGTAGAATTTCCCTGATTACATTTTTCAAGAGCTGCCTTAATGAATCTGCTTTATTCATGTACCATCTGTGATGTAATTTACTGAATACTTTTTCTTTATATATACTCTCTGTTCTAAAACTTTAACGTATTTTAAAAAGCAAACATCAATCACAATCATTTACAGAAAATGGCATCATTAGCTAGTATCACTGGCTAGTGATAAGCAGAAGGTAATTGCAAAGTTTATATAAAACTAAATAGTATATACAATAAGTATGTAACTGTAAGATTTTAAAAGCTTAACTTGTGCCACCTTTTTCGCACATCAGTTGTACAAAAAACAGTACTAGTTGCAATAATTACTGGGTGTTTAATAATAGTTTCTGTTTTGTTTTAAAGACAATAATTCATATCAGCATGTAGTTTTCTAGCAGGTGTCAACAAGGTAGAAGAAAGAGTGGTGAGTTTGATTTGCACTCAAATATCATGGTAAATTGGTTGTATGACATTCGGTAAGCTGCTTAACTTCGCTGAGCCTCCATTTGCCCCTCCATGAAATGATAAGTCTACTTTCACCTGACTACCTCATAGGGTTGATGCAAAGATTAAATGAAATACATATGTTTTGTGAATTGTATGTATTTCTAAGGTACAGTTTAAATGCCTTAAAATAGCCACAATCCAAGCCTTGTTAATAGCCATAATCAAAGATGATCAATCACCCTTTTATTGTTGCTTGAATCTGAAGCAAATACCAAGAAACGCCTAACATACCCCACAATAGTGTGAATTTAAACGTAACGTGGTTGGTGATTGCCTCCTGTTTGGCTGTACGGCAGATGTGTGTTTAACTTTTTAACCAACTGCCAAACTGCTTTCCAAAGCGATTGTACCACTTTAAATTCCTATCTGCAGTTTATTAGCGTTCCAGTTGCTCTGCATTCTCACCATCACTTGGTATGGTCAATTAAAAAACATTTTTTAGCCATTCTAGTGTGTATGAAATGTTATCTCATTGTGGTTTTCATTTGTATTTCCCTAATGACTAATGTTATTGAGGATCTTCTCTTGTGTTTATTTGCCATCCTTGTATTTATTTTCTTTGGTGAAATGTCTGTTCAATATTTTTGCTTTATTTAACTGAGTGGTGGGTTGTTCATCTTACTGAGTTTTGAGAGTTCTTCATATATTCTAGATACAAGTCCTATATTTCACAAATATTTTCTCCCAGTCCATGACTCACCTTTTCATTTTTGTAAAAATGTCTTTTGAAGAGCAAACGTCATGAGTCTCACAGACTGCATTTAAGGTGTCACCCCAGGCTCAGTTCTCATCTGGAGGTTGACTGGTGTTAGATCTGCTTCCAGGCTCACTCAGGTTGTTACCAGAATTTATTTCCTTGTGACTGTAAGATCAAGGGCTCAGCTTCTTACCAGTTGTCGACCAGAGGCCACCCTCAGCTCCTAGAGGCCACCTGCAGGTCCTTGCCATGTGGCCCTCTCCATAGGCCCTTTCACAACATGGCAGCTTGCTTCTTCAAAGCCACCAGTGCAGAAAGAGAGTGAGTCTGTTAGCAAGATGGACTCTTTTTCTTTTCTTTTCTTTTCTCTCTCTCTCTCTTTTTTTTTTTTTTTTTTTTTTTTTTTTTTTTTTTGAGATAAAGTTTCATTCTTGTTGCCCAGGCTGGAATGCAGTGGTGTGATCTCGGCTCACTGCAACCTCCGCCTCCCAGGTTCGAGAGATTCTCCTGCCTCAGCTTCCCAAGTAGCTAGAATTATAAGTGTCTGTCACCACGCCAGGCTAATTTTTTTTGTATTTTTAGTAGATACGGGGTTTCACCATGTTCGCCAGGCTGGTCTCAAACTTCTGACCTCAGGTGATCCACCCGCCTCTGCCTCCCAAAGTGCTGGGATTACAAGTGTGAGCCACCACGCCCAGCCAAGATGGAGTCTTATAATGTAACATAATCATGGAATAACGTCTACCACCTTTCCCATATTCTACTGGTTAGAAGCAAGGCACAGGTCCCACATACACTTCAAGGGGAGGGAATTACACAAAGGCATGAGCACCAGGAGGCAGAGATCATTCGGAGCCACCTTAATGTCTCTCCACCATGCCACGGAATAGTTGTACTCTGACATCTTTTTTTGTTTTCAATTGACTTCTGGTCATTGCCAAACCTCCAGCTTCACAGGTCAGTGGTATCTCACATAGATGCTCTGGAGAGTCACCAGATGCCTAAAAGCATATCCAGAATCTCAAACAAAAGATTAAAACAGATCAATATACAAACTAAAAAGCCATACTCTGTTTTTTTTTAAAGCTTTATTGTAGAGTATTTCAAACACACACAGTAGAAGAACAGTATTATGAACCTTCCTGTGCCTGTCACTCATACCTAACAACCACTAACCCATGGCCAGTCTTGCACCATGCACACCTCCGTCTACTCTGTCCTCTTGGACGATTTGAAACAAAATCCCAGACTTCCTAGCATTCTGTATATATGTCTGAAAAAAAAGAACTCTGGTTTTATTAAACATAATCACTGTATCATCATCTTACCTGAAAAAATTAACAATAATTCTTTGATATCACCAAATATCCAGTGTTCCAATTTCTAATTATCTTATGTCATCATTTATATATAGCTTGTTTGAACCCAATCCAAATAATGTCCATACTTTACAGTAGGATGATGTGTTTTTTAAATCTCTTTCAATCTGCAGATCCCCCTTTCGTTTCTCTTTTTCTTTCTCTCTCTCTCTTTTTTGCCTTGAAGTTTATTTGTTGAAGAGATGAAAGATCAGGGTCCTTTTTTGGCAGGGGAGGGGAGTCCTGGAGAGTTTCCCACAGTCTGGAAATTGCTGACACACCACAATTTTTCAAAGTGAGCTTATTGCAAAATCAACTTTGTAAATACTCTTCAGATTTACTAAATGGCCTTTTTTCTCAGTAATTGCATCTTCTTTCTTTACTTTTCTTTCCTCCCTGCTTCCTGAATTCATTTCTCTTGATCACCTCTGAATCAATAACAAAAAGTTTTACAAAACTGCCATCTGCTTTTCCCTGGGGTTTATATCTTAAAACAAATTTTCCTCAATTGAATTCAAATTGAATAAGAACATTCAAAGCAAGGCTCCCTCATTAGACAGTTTGTTATTTCAAAGCATTTTCTATTTACTGTGCCTTATTTAGAATACAGTATAATCCTATGAAGGCAATTCTGTTTGTTCAAAATTGTGTATAATTGGAAATAATTGCAATTCCCTATCTGACATAAAGTCTCTCAACTTTTTTTATTAGAGAAATTTAATTTATTAGAAACATTGTACCATCTGAATCTATTAATGTAACATTTCTTTATGTTCCAAATTAATGAGGTTACATTGCCTCAAGAGATAATCACAATTTTAAATCTAAGTCTTAAAGATCATTCAACAGAAGTTGGCATTGATTTCTGTCTTTTTAGAAAATTTATTTTTATAACATCAATGTAATACATGCATATATATATATATATATATATATATATATATATATATATATATATTTTATTTGAGACAAGGTCTATCTCTGCCACCCAGGCTGGAGTACAGTGGCGCAATCTCAGCTCATTGCAACCTCTGCCTCCCAAGTTCAAGTGATTCTACTGCCTCAGCCTCCCAAGTAGCAAGGATTGCAGGCGCCTACCACCACATCTGGCTAATTTTTGTATTTTTAGTAGAAACAGCGTTTCACCATGTTGGCCAGGCTGGTCTGGAACTCCTGACCTCAGGTGATCCGCTCGCCTCAGCCTCCCAAAGTGCGAGGATTACAGGCTTGAGCCACCACGCCCGACTATTTTCAAAAGTCAGTAGTACTCTTAGCTTATAAAGAAAACTAGTGGTCCCTTTCTCTACCTTCTTCACCCCTGATTCTTATTCCCTGTAGGCACTCAACACTTGACAATCAACTTTCCATAATGTTGTTGAAGTCTCTCATCCATTGACATTGCCTTTCTTGTTTTCTCTGTCCTCGGGGGGATTCTATCTTTTTAACTTAACTTTTAACTTTAACTTTTAACTCTTTAACTTTTAACTCTTAGTAATTGTTGTGGTGTTTCTGGGAGAAAGTAGAGATAATCTATGTGTTCAGTTCACCATATTTAACTGATAGTCCTTGTATTTCTTTTTAAAGAACATTATTAGCTCACACCTGTAATCCCAGCACTTTGGGAGGCTAAGGTGGGTGGATCACAAGGTCAGGAGTTTAAGACCAGCCTGGCCACCATGGTGAAACCCCGTCTCTACTAAAAATACAAAAATTAGCTGGGTGTGGTGCTGAGTGCCTGTAATCCCAGCTACTCAGGAGGCTGAGGCAAGAGAATTGCTTGAACCCGGGAGGTGGAGGTTGCAGTGAGCCAAGATTGCGCCATTGCACTCCAGCCTGGGTGACAGAGCAAGACTCTGTCTCAAAAAAAAAAAAAAAAAAAAGAAAGAAAAACAACAACAACAAAAAAACACTATTGTGGCCACATATGTCTCTTTCCTTCTCACTGCAAGAATAAAATATCTCTATGTTGTTTGTAGCCATAGAGAAGAGGTGACAAGGGTGCTTAAAATGCACTTTGATATGAGAAACTACTTCTTTCTCCTGTCATCCATTTTTGAATCCCCTTCTTGGATTTTCACATTCTAGTTCCTTTGTTGAGAGTCTAGAAAGGTGTCAAGGTTGGCAAAAGATACAGAATTTTCTATATAAATGTAGCAGGCATCTTCCAGACTATCAGGATGGGGATATAATAGAGCTGCAACGTCCTTCCTCCAACCAGCTAAAAAGAATAATTTTGTGACTTGCTTTGTCTACCAAATTGATGGAAGTATATACTCAATTTCTCTCTCTGACTTGAAGGGGATGGGTCTTTGGCCTGGCTGAGCAATAGTGTTATCCCAGTCTCCTGGTTCGCAGGGGTGCTGTACTGAAGTGTGTCCCTCTTCCTCTTGGAACAGCACTTTTTAAAGCACTGTATGCCACTGTCTGTGAGACCTCTTCACTTCTGGCCTTTCTCCCTAGGAGGGACTATAGTGTTTGTTGCTCATCTTCAGCCCTAAGCACCACTTCTACATGCAACATTACATGCTGACTTTCCTCCCTTTGAGGCGTATGTCCCTCATCTCTTATTATACCAAAGAGGTTAGGGAGTGGCCTTGCAGTGGTATGCTGGTAAAGGTTTAACAGCTGGTCCTCCAGCAGGAAATAAGCCCTGATTTGTAGCATTTGCCAATTTCTGTCGTGGAAGCATTCTACCGTGGCTGATTTCAGGCTACCAACGTGACTTGGAGTTGGGAAGAAAGGTGTAAGGTGAGCCATGTGAGCAGATTGCAGTACATCATTGCCTTTGGGAACAGGGACTTGGGGTCTTCATTCAGGATTGCCAGACTCAAGGATGAAGCCATTTGCTGTTTCCATTGAGCTCCTCAGTTACTCCTGCCTATGTGTCTCAGCTGGGCTGACTCTGCTGGCTCAGTCACCTAGACTCCAGTCCGGGTCAAGACAACTCCCCAGTGCTCTGCGCTTGTCTCTTCTGTTGGCTAAAAATGTGTGTTCCCTGGTTTGATCTTAATTTTGTTATGTTTTTGCTCTGCTTTGATGTCTTCAGAAGAACCTCTTTAAAATTAGTTTCATGCACTGATGTGAAACTGATGGTATGTAGAGATTGTGTCTTATCCAGAAAGTTTCTTATGACTGATGGAAGGTAGCTGAGATTCCTCATTCTGCAGTTCTGTTAACAGTGTTTTCTTTCTCCCACAGCTGACAGGCCTGTCAGAGTATACGCCGATGGAATATTTGACCTCTTCCACTCGGGTCACGCAAGGGCCCTTATGCAAGCAAAAACACTGTTTCCCAACAGCTACTTGTTGGTAGGAGGTAAGAAGTGCATTTTCTTTTTGTCTAGAAAACTCTTTTATAATATGCTTTCTGAAAAGAGCCCCTTTCAGTTCCATCAGTAAAATCTCACATTGTTAATGCTTCCAATTCAGCCCATACTGGCTCTCTTGTTCAATGCCTGAAATTTAAAATGATGTTTGAAAAACCATAGGGGAAGTTACATCATGGGATTGTATAACCCTGATCCTCAGAGAGAGATGGGCTGATAGTACTACTAAGGGTAAATGCTTCATGTTTTCCATTAGTGCCTTTCTCCTAGTGTTTAAGGCTTGATCCAAATTATGTTTCTAAAATTTTCTAGAGGGATAAGAGAAGCAATATTATTCTGATTTCAAATCTCAAAGAACTGAAGGGAGTTAGGATGATGAAGAACAAACGAGGTCATTATCTATTTCTTTCGTGTGACCCACAGCACTTAGGACAATGTTGTGCTAACACTAGTGGCTTGTAACAGCCCCACTTAGTTGAATTTGTGGCAGTGTGTTAAAGACATGGAGATTTATATACTGAGGTAATCTTGGTTCACAACGAAGGGACCAATTTACTCACTGAGTCCATGGAAAGAGAAGGATCGTTAGATGTGGATTGAAATTTTCCTCCTCCAGGAGGCCTAACTATTTCAATTTGGCTAAAACGGACAGTACCTGACTCGGAAGACCTGTATCTCACTTGTGTAGCTTCTGGAAGGAGCATATTCATTCAGAGTAATCAGTTTTTGTGGCATATAAACTAGGCACCATCACATCTTACACCTCTACTGGGAGAAAAAAAAAGTACTGGTAAGAGACTACATAACTGTTTTTTAAAGCATTTTGTTACCTTCTGCAATTAAAAACCACTTGTTGTTTGTTTGTTTGTTTGAGGCGGAATCTCACTCTGTCACCCAGACTGGAGTGCAGTGGCGCAATCTTGACTCACCACAACCTCCACCTCTTGGGTTCAAGCAATTCTCCCACCTCAGCTTCCTGAGTAGCTGGGATTACAGGCACGCGCCACCAAACCCAGCTAATTTTTTTTTTTAAATATTTTTAGTAGAGATGGGGTTTCACCATGTTGTCCAGGCTGGTCTTGAACTCCTGACCTCAGGTGATCCACCTGCCTCAGCCTCCCAAAGTGCTGGCATTACAGGCGTGAGCCACCATGCCCAGCCAAAAACCACTTGTTGGACATTTAAGAGGAACTCTTCTGCAGATTTTGCCAAGGATGGTGACCACAGGACCATTGAATGGAGTTCTTTCCAGAAGGAAGAAATTGTGAAAGGCAACGGTTACTGGGCAAGTCATGCAGAGGGAACCCAAAACAGGCAGAGAACCCAACCCTTGCTTACCTCCCTTTAGCCTGAAAACCATTTCTTGAGAGAGCACTACCACCTGGAGTCTGGTCCTAGGCTACTGGGGCCCTGGAGAGACCTCTGCAGTGTTTGGGCTTTGGTCATTTGGGTGGCCTAAGTTTGGAGGTGGTTAGGTATGGGTCACAGTTAACAGGAACACTAGCTGTGGCCCTGTGTTATCACAACCAAGGTAAGATCAAAGGAAATGTGTAGCTTTCAGTATGTTCTTGTAAATTGGAGAAGGCAGTCAGTCAATATCAGTAGTTCTCTAGGTCGTTAGGCAACAGTGATTTAACTGATTCACTGAATGATTTCTTCATTCAACAACTTTTTTTTTTTTTTTTGAGATGGAGTCTTGCTCTGTCACCCAGGCTGGAGTGCAATGGCACGATCTCGGCTCACTGCAACCTCTGCCTTCCAGGTTCGAGTGATTCTGCTGCCTCAGCTTCCCAAGTAGCTGGGATTATAGGCACGTGCCACCATGACTGGCTAATTTTTGTATTTTTAGTAGAGACGGGGTTTCACCATGTTGGTCAGGCTGGTCTTGAAATCCTGACCTCATGATCCACCTGCCTCGGCCTCCCAAAGTGCTGGATTACAGGCACACGCCACCATGCCTGGCTAATTTTTTGTATTTTTAGTAGAGATGGTGTTTCATCATGTTGGCCAGGCTGGTCTCAAACTCCTGGCCTTAGGTAATCCACCTGCCTTAGCCTCCCAAAATGCTAGGATTACAGGCATGAGCCACCACTCCCGGCCCCTCCATCTAACAACTCTTTATTGAACTCTTACTATGTGCCAGGCATTTTTCTATACACTGGGGTTGTGGCCATGAACAAAATAGACTGTCTATGTCCTCAGAGAACTTGGAGTCTGAGGGAAAGGCAGTCATTGCCCACTAAACAGGTAAATATGTAGTAGTGGTACTATGAAGAAATATAGGATAAGAGAAAAGAGTGACTGGGTGGAGGAAGGAGGGATGTTTTAGGTATAAAGGTCAGGGAAGACCTCTCTGAGGAGGTGACATTTGTGCAGAGACCTGAATGAAATAAAAGCACTCAAAAGCCAGAACATCCGGTCTTCCTTGTGCAGCGTTCTCACCAGGCAAGACGACAGTGTGGGGCAAGCAGAGAAGACATGGTGACGTGTTAGTTTTTTGATTTGTGTATCTTAAGGAGGCTTTCCCTAAAAGCACAGATGATTCAATACTCAGAGAAATTAATATGGGCAGAAGCCAGGAAATAAAGCAGAATAAAAGGAGAAAAATTTCAGTAAGAAATCCTGGACTTTTTAGCAGCTATAGCAAAGGGAGCTACACAGTCATTCTATCACTCTCAAAATCTAGAAGCTGAATTGTGCCATCAGGAAGAACTAGTTTTTCCTGCCTGAGTTCTGAGATAACTGTTTCAGAGGGTCACTGTGTAAGGGGCATTGAGTAATCCAAAGAACAATGTCCTCTATAGCAGGTATACAAAGAAATTCAGATATTCCCTCAATGGCTATTACATGGGTTGTAGAAGCCAAGGGCATATTGAACTACTAGGATGACCACAAGACTGTATCCTTTGGTAAGTGACAGGGACTGGAGTACAGAAAGAAAATAAAACAATACAACATGAAGCTATAAAGAAATAGTACGTAGACTTCTGGGAACAGTGACAGAGTAAGAGTGAAAGCTGGGCATGGTGGTGCATGTCTGTAGAGCCGGCTACCCGGGAGACTGAGGCAAGAGGATCACCTGGGCCCAGGAGTTCAAGGGTATAGTGAGCTATGATCGTACCTGTACATAGCTATTGCACTCCAGCCTGCACAACACAGTGAAACTTCATCTCTAAAACAAACAAACAAGAAAAACACCAACCATGGGCAACACAAACAATAATAAATAATTTCAGTGTGTTCTTTTCTTTGTAGATTTCTTACTCTTATTATCTCACATAAAATAATCGAATGGTAATACTATGAAATATCTTCTAACCACTCTGTTAATAAAATTCAGTGACATCCTGGCTGGGCGCAGTGGCTCGCACCTGTAATCCCAGCACTTTGGGAGGCTGAGGTGGGTGAATTATCTGAGGTCAGGAGTTTGAGACCAGCCTGGCCAATGTGGTGAAACTCCGTCTCTACTAAAAATCCAACAAAAAATTAGCCTGGCATGGTGGTGCACGCCTGTAGCCCCAGCTACTCAGGAGGCTGAGGCAGGAGGATCACTTGAAACCGGGAGGTGGAGGTTGCAGTGAACCGAGATCGTGCCACTGCACTCCAGCCTGGACCACAGAGTGAGATTCTGTCTCAAAAAAAAAAAAAAAAAAAATTCAGTGACATCCTATATTTCATATGTCTCCATTAATTTAATATTTGATCCCAAGTCTGTTAAATGGAATCTCTAACCTCCTGTGTATAGGCAGACTGCTATGGGGGCATGGTATAAGAGCTCAAATCCTAAGAGTGGCATTGCTGTCAGGGTGTGATTTCCCAAATGGTGAATGCCTTTTGGTAAAATTGTAAACAAAACAAAGTGCAATCTTCCTTGATGTACATAGTAATTGCCTTCCTCTAAAATTCTGTGTCTATCATAACTGTTGCAGAAATACTTTGTGATTGTATGCAAAACAAAGGCAGATTCTAGACTCAAATAATTCTATTTTTCTAAGTTTTTTATTTAATCATTTTTTTTTTTTTTTAGAGATAGCGTCTTGCTCTGTCTCCCGGGCTGAAGTGCAGTGGAGCGATGACAGCTCACTGCAGCCTCAAACTCTTGGGCTCAAGTGATCCTCTGGCCTAGGCCTCCCAAAATGCTGGGACTACAGGCATGAGCTAGCACACTCAAGCTCAAATAATTTTAAATATTATGCAGGGACTTTCAGAAATCTTGCAGGATGTGGGAAAATTCTCATATGGAGCTGCCACATGCATTGCAAGATGTCTAGCTTCATTGGCCCCTGCCCACTAAATGCTGGTAGCTGCCTCCAACCATTATGACAACTGAAGATGGCCCACAGATTTCCAAAATGCTTCCTAGAGGATGATGAAATCCTTGTTGAGGACCACTGTCTTAGACTAGGAGTCGTGAAATTTTGTTCCCCACAATCTCTAAAGGAATTTTGAAAAAACTGTATACCTTCTTATACAGCTTAAAGTAGACGTCTAAAATTTAGATATCAGGCTGGGTGTGGTGGCTCCCGCCTGTAATCCCAGCACTTTTTGAGGCCGAGGCAGGCAGATCACAAGAGGTCAGGAGTTCTAAACCAGCCTGGTCAACATGACGAAACCCCGTCTCTACTAAAAATACAAAAACTAGCTGAGCATGGTGGCAGGCACCTGTAATCCCAGCTACTCAGGAGGCTGAGGCAGGAGAATCGCTGAACCTGGGAGGTGGAGGTTTCAGGGAGCCGAGATCGCACCACTGCACTCCAGCCTGAGTGACAGAGCGCGACGCCATCTCAAATAAATAAATACATAAAATAAGTAAATAAAATTTAGGTATCTGCTTCTTAATTTAAGTAGTTATAAAAGATGTAGTTTCTGGAATATTGTAAGTATTAACCTTTTTACAAATTCATAAACTTTATTTTTTAGAGAAATTTTAGGTTCACGGCAAAATTGAATGGAAAGTACATAGAATTCCTGTATACTCCTTTCCTGCACAGGCACAACCTCCCCTGCTATGAATATCCTGCCCCAGCCTGATGCATTTGTTACAATCCATTAACCTACATTGACACATTGTTATCACCTAAAGTCCATAGTTTACATTAGGGTTCACTCTTAACGTTATACCTTCTATGGGTTTGGATAAAATTTTACATTGTCCAAACTCATAGCTATACATTGTATAATGACAGGTATCCACAATGATAGTACCATACAGATAATATTTTTACTGCCCTAAAATTCCTCTATGCTCTACCTATTCATCTCTTCCTCCCTGTAACCCCTGGCAACCACTGTTCTTTTTAGTATAGTTTACTTTTTGTAGAACATCATATAATTCGCATTATACAGCATGTAGCTTTTTCAGATAGGCTTATTTTACTTCATAATATTCAATTAATGTTCCTCAATGTCTTTTCATGGCTTGCTAGCTCATTTCTTTTTGGTGCTGAATAATGTTCCATTGTCTGGAGGTACCACAGTGTATCCATTCATCTGCCAAAGGACATCTTAGTGGCTTCCACATTTTGGAAAATATAAATAAAGTTGCTATAAGCATCCGTGTGCAGGTTTTTGTATGGACATACATTTTCAGTTCATTTGGATAAATACCAAGGAGTGTGATTGCTAGATTGCAATCTAGCAATCTAGGTAGGAATATGTTTAGTTTTGTAAGAAACTGCCAAACTGTTTTCCAAAATGGCTGTACCAGGAGCGGGTATAGCCCAGAGGTAGAGCATTCGACTGCAGATTGAAGTGGCTGTACCATTTTACATTCCTACTAGCAATAAATGAGAGCTCCTATTGCTTCATGTCCTTGCCAGCATTTGGTGGTATCAATGTTTTCAATTTTTGCCATTCCAATAGGTGTGTAGTAGGTTGTTTTAATTTTCAATTTCCTAGTGACATATGATATTGAACATTTTTCATGTGCTTCCTGGCCATCTGTAGATCTTCTTTGGAGAGGTACCTGTTAAGGTCTTTAGCACATTTTAAAAAATCCAGCTGTTTGTTTTCTTATTGTTGAGTTTTAGAGTTCTTTGTATATTTTGGGTAACAGTCCTTTATCAGTTGTATCATTTTAAAATAATTTCTCCCAGTCTATGTCTTTTTTTTTTTTTCAAGACAGAGTTTCACTCTGTTGCCTGGGCTGAAGTGCAGTGGCACGACCTTGGCTTACTGCAACCTCTGCCTCCCAGGTTCAAGCGATTCTTGTGCCTCAGCCTCCCAAGTAGCTGGGATTACAGACATGTGCCACCACACCTGGCTAATTTTTGTATTTTTAATAGAGACGGAGTTTCACCATGTTGGCCAGGCCAGTCTTGAACTCCTGATCTCAGGTGATCCGCCCACCTCGGCCTCCCAAAGTGCTGGGACTACAGGCGTGAGCCACCGCGCCCAGCCCCCAGTCTATGCCTTGTTTCCTCATTCTCCTAACATAGTCTCTTGCAGAACAGGAGTTTTTAATTTTAATGAAGTCCACCTTATCAATTGTTTCTGTCATGGTTCATGCCTTTGGTGTTGTATCTAAAAAGTCATTACCATACCCAGAAGAAACCAATCTGGGTTTTCTTCTGTAGAGTTTTATAGTTTGATATTTTACATTTACATATAGTTTGGCATTTACATTTGATTTTTTGTGAAGGATGTAAACTTATGTCTAGGTTAATTTTTTCTTTCTTTTTTTTTTGCATGTGAATGTCCATTTGTTCCAGCACCATTTGTTGAAAGGTCTATGTTTGCTTGCCTTTGCTCCTTTGTCAAAGATTGGTTCTCTATATATTTGTCTGGGTCTATTTCTGTTCCATTGATGTATTTGTCTGTTCTTTTTGCCAGTACCACACTGTCTTGATTATTGTAGCTTTATAGTAAGTTTTGAAGTCAGATAGTGTCAGTTTTCTGACATTTTCTTCTCCTTCAATATCAAGTTGGTTTTTCTAGATCTTTTTCCTTTCCGTATACACTTTTATTTTTATTTTTATGTATTTTTTAAGAGAGAGGGTCTTGCTCTGTCACTCTGAGGCCCTGCTTGAGCTCCTGGAGGTAAAAGTCACAAAAGTATTTGTCCCCATGGCTTCTTGAACTCTTAGACTTTGTCCACACTGAGGTGCCAGCGATTTGTCAGTTTAAATTTTCCTATCCCAGCACTGGTTCCTGGGGAGGTAGCTTTGCTTGTGGGTTTCTGCTTTAGTAAGCTAATATTCTCTCTATCTGCCTGTTACTCTCTCCAATTTTGGGAGTAGTGGTTTGCCCTGTGACCTCAGTTCTCTGACGGATCTAAGAAGAGTTGTAGATTTGTCAGTTAGTTCGGTTTTTACTTGTTGTCAGGACCGAGTGGCCACTTTTAAGCTCCTTACATACCAGACTGGAAACCAGAAATTCAATATCGACATTTTAAAACAAAATTGTGGGCCGGGCACAATGGCTCATGCCTGTCATCCCAGCACTTTGGGAGGCCGCGATGGGTGGATCACTTGAGGTCAAGAGTTCGAGACCAGACCAGCCTGGCCAACATGATGAAACCCCATCTCTACTAAAAATACAAAAATACTAGCCGGGCGTGGTGGCGTGCACCTGTAGTTCCAGCTACTCGGGAGGCTGAGGCAGGAGAATTGCTTGAACCCAGGAAGCAGAGGTTGCCATGAGCTGAGATTGCACCACTGGACTCCAGCCTGGGTGACACAGCAAGACTCTGTCTCCAATAAATAAATACATACATAAATAAAAAACAAAATTGTTACCCAATCACTTTAATGCATCTATTGGCATCTAAATACTGTAATGCTTTGAAACATCATCATAAATTTACAAAACATATAACAAGTTATTTTTTAACTTTTAAATATTTATACATTTCATTTTTTCTCCTCAAACTTATATTTTTATTCTGCTTCTTTCCCATAATTTTTCCTAATGGGATATGTTTTAATGTTTGCAAATCTTTTAGAGATCACTGTATCATACTTCTCTGAAACAAAAATATGTATATAAATTAGAGCATAACTAACCAAAGCACCACATTATATATACTTTGATAAATAATTAATAACCTAAACATAAATTTGGACAGCAATGTATCTCTTAATGAGATGAATAGTATGTACCTGTAGATGTACTTATGGATGAATATAACTTACTGCTAAAATTAACATCAATTTTTTCCCAATTTTACTTGTTATAGTTATAAGTGCTGAAATATGTTGTCCATGCAAATGTGTAGATAGAATGGAAGGAGTTTGTTACAGTGATGCCACTCAATTATTTGAACTTCTGAGTTATTTACCAAAAATAACAACATAATTTATTACTATTATTGCCATCAAAAGTAATTTTAATGGTCTATCGAGTGACAATTTGTTAAGATCCTCCTTCAAATTTGTTGCAAGCAATGGATTAGAAATGACCTGACCTGCAAAAGGATTTGTTGCCAAGCTATTAGAATCATTTGCTTTTTCTCTTTCTGGGAATTCTAACAAAAGGCTATATCAAGACTTATTAAATGACTCTTAATTATATCCCTTATTGTTTTACTTGAAAGCAACTTATTCAACTAGATATAGCCAGAAAGGGTTGGGGAAATGGTAATATTAGTAATTTAATTATGCCATTGCCAATCAAGTAATTTTTGATAAAATGTTTTTATCGTTTGCTTACAACCTTTTTTAAAAAACAAAATCTCAGGGCTACAGTTTTAGATTACTAACTTTGCAGAAAACACCATCCAACAGAATGGGCAAAACCAGTCCTCATTGTCAAACCTACTAAAAACCTACAAACCAAGAAAATGTCTTTTCAATTCAAATGCATTAATGTATTTTCAGTTCAAATATATTAATGTATTTTCAGTTCAAATGTATTAATGTATTTCAAGAAGCTTTATAAAAACACTGGGAAATAAATGATAGAATGGATTGTGTAAAATAAAATCAGTCAAGATTAAAATAATGTAGATCTAATATAGTAAGTTATAAACAAGACAAGACAGTAAATCAATTCACTTAATTTGTAGTAATGCAATGTAATTTACAGATAAAATTATGTGATATTTATAGGAAGAAGCATATGATTTTTAAAAGGCATGTTATTCCTTCTCTAAATATTGGCACGTGTGTGTGTGTGTGTGTGTGTGTGTGTGTGTATCAAATTGTAGTGTTTGCCTTTTGGAAATCATCAAATAAATACGAAAAACAGAAATAGTTATCTTTAGTAGATACTATGACTAAACTTTTCCTATATATTTAAAGATAGAAAGGGGGCATATATTATTTAAAAGTAATTGATCTGGAGGCAGATAATAATTTGATTTTTTGTTATAAAGAGGTAGAAAATAAACATAGAGAATGAGATGAATTAGGATGACTTGTAAATAGAATAAATATTTTATGATGTAAGTTGATAACGCAGGTTTTTAACTTCCTTTTTAAATAATGCATATGAAGTCTATAAAAAATTATGTGAATGTTTTACCCATGTATCTATTCCAATGTATCTCAAAAAATTTGATAATTCTAGAAAAAATTCTAGTCACATTTCTAAGAAGCAGCAGTACCAGCCTATATAGCTTTGGTTTATTGAAGTGATTTTAAAGGAAATAGCTGGAAAAAAAAATGCTTACTCTTAACTACAAGAGAAAAGCCATTTTTAGGATTCAATACAAGTGTTAAGAATAGCTGAAAAAATGCTTACCCTTAACTACATGAAAAAGCCATTTTTTTAAGCATTCAATATTTCTTTCCAATGCTCCTTTTGCTTTGAGTTCTTGGGCCTTATCCCTAAAGATCCATGTGTTCTTTGACAATAGCTGGGAGAAGAAGAGGCAAAGTTGTTAGGCAAAAATTTGCATTATTCTCCACTCTACCATATTGAGTTTCTAACACTAGGCTTCACCTGTGACAGAAATGTGTGTAAGACAGGGAAAGACAGGAAGCTTTCATAGGTTCATGGTGCTTTGAATGGTCACTAACTGAGATTTCCATTTGGTTTGCCCTGAAGGCTAAATCGCCCTCCACCCCTTCCAATGCAACACATTAAGGTTTGGGTGGTGCCTTTCTTTTGTAAAGTGGAGTAAGCATGGCTTTGGACCCAGAGACTTTCTTGACCTAGTTAATATTAGGAAAGTGAACCATTGGAAGTTGAATCTGGACATTGATTGATTTAAAACTACCTGTTCATGGGTACCTTTTGAAAAGTCTTTGTGGCTGGGTGAGGTGGCTCACACCTGTAATCCAGCATTTTGGGAGGCCGAATGGGCGGATCATGAGGTCAGGAGTTCGAGACCAGCCTGACCAATGTGGTGAAACCCCATCTCTACTAGAAATACAAAAATTAGCCAGGTGTGGTGGCACACGCCTGTAATCCCAGTTACTTGGGAGGCTGAGGCAGGAGAATTGCTTGAACCTGGGAGGTGGAGGTTGCAGTGAGCTGAGATCGCACCACTGCACTCCAGCCTGGGCAACAGAGTGAGACTCCATCTCAAAAAAAGAAAAGAAAAGAAAAGAAAAGTCTTTGTGTGTCCATGAGGGTATATATATCCTAGTTTAAGGAGACTTTTATCTTAGACTATCTTTCTGGAGTATGACAAACCAACCAACTTAATGGCAGACAATTCTATACTGAGGAAAGTTAGGGAGCTCTTCAAGAATAGATGTCCTGTGTTGTTGGTTGAAAGGCTGGTTCTTGATAACTGTATGTGTGGTCAACATGTAAAATGCTTACAGTGAGTTAAATGGATCTGCCATATTAACTAGGGTCCCCTTTACATATGCAGGTAGGTTAGGTATAGGAGTTCCCCTGGGTGGAGTGAAGACTTCACTCATGAAACCACTTTGGTCAGGGCAAGTATAGGGACAGGTATTTGGTAGAAATACTAGGTATTTGTCAGAAATCATTTATTAAAGGACCAGAAACTGTGATAACTGGAGGTACTATAGTCTATTTCTCAACCTTAGGCAGTAGAAGACACCACAATTGTTATGGTTTTGCACTATGATTATAACACCTGCACTTTTTTTTTTTTTTTTTTTTTGAGATGGAGTCTCACTCTGTTGCCCAGGCTGGAGTGCAGTAACATGATCTTGGTTCACTGCAACCTCTACCTCCTGGGTTCAAGCAATCCTCCCACCTCAGCCACCCCAGTAACTAGGATTACAAGCATGCACCACCACACCTGGTTAATTTTTCTGTTTTTAGTAGAGACAGGGTTTCACCATGTTGGCCAGGATGGTCTCGAACTACTTACTTCAAGTGATCTGCCCACCTCAGCCTCCCAAAGTGCTGGGATTACAGGCATGAGCCACCGCACCCAGCCCAATACCTGCACTTCTAATTTTTTAAGCATGTAGCCAGTAACAATTTGAAAATTCTTCTATGCAAGCTTATCTTGTTGGCATTATTTTAGTGAATTGAGACTCTCCACTTGTAAAGCTCTTTTTTCCTCCACTTTAACTTGCAAGTTTGTGTCATTTAAAAACAGGCCAAAGAATTAAAATTTATACTAGAGTGTTTTTTTCTCTAAAAAAATTTTTATAGAGTCACCAAATAGCCACCTCTGCTTCGCAGGAGGGCAATAAAAATAACAACTGTAAACATACTACTACTACTATAGAAGACATAAAGATTACTCCACAAACTTGGATTTATTTTATTATATTTTAATTGAAACTAAATATTCTTTATGAGTCCATTTTGCCTGACTGGTAGGAAATTCAGTCTCGGTCTTTTTTTTTTTTTTGAGACAGAGTCTCACTCTCTCGCCCAGACTGAAGTGCAGTGATGTGATCTCCGTTCACTGCAACCTCCGCCTCCCAGGCTCAAGCAATTCTCCTGCCTCAGCCTCCTGAGTAGCTGGAATTACAGGCATGCACCACTACCACCCGGCTAATTTTTGTGTTTTTAGTAGAGATGGGGTTTCACCATGTTGGCCTGGCTGGTCTCGAATTCCTGACCTCAAATGATCCACCCACCTCGGTCTCCCAAAGTGCTGGGATTACAGACGTGAGCCACTGTGCCTGGCCTAGTCTCAGACTTTGCTGGGCTCTCTTCACCTCCGCAGAGTCAAACAAGTGTCCACCATGTTTACAGAAACAGGAGAGGGGCCTCCAGTCTTCAACCCAGGGCCATTTTTGCACTGCCCTCACTGTCTGAGCCCACATAATTACTAGAAGGGAGCAGATTCGTTGCACCTATCACAGGTCAGATTCCTGCAGTCTGTTCCCAGGTGGAACTCCCATGCCTAGGGCCTCACATTCTCATATCTCCTGAGGTCCTGCCACTGGCACCTGCTGCTTGTGGGATCCATAGACATTTGGCCCTTTCCCTGCAATTTGGAGAGATCTTGTCTCTCATTGTCTTCTTCTTTCCAGAATACCCCCCAAGTTGCTCTGGCTTCAGGAAAACAGCAGCCAGGAAGTCAGGCTATCTACCAGCAACTTGAGTTCACAGCACCTACAAAGGAGTCTGTGCCACAGGGCCCTCATACCTTCTTGGAGTAGGGGGCAGGGAAAAGACAGAACACAAAATCTGAAGTAATAGATCCATGAATGATCCTATTTTCCTACTGCTATTCATAAATGGCTAACATTATTCAGCATTACTCTCTGCTCATAAAGATGATCAAATTTAATTCTCAAAACTTCACCATGTTTTAAAGATCAGACAACCGAGGCTGAGAGAGTTTGAGTAACTTTCTCGGTAATAGCAGAGCTGGGATTAGAACCTGAGTCTGTTGGGCTCCCAAGTTCAACCCCTATGTTGTATTTTCTCTCCTGTGGGAGCACAGTGAGGTGCCAGCATAGGTTAGCTGCAGCATGAGTTCCCAGATAGCTCAATGAATTCATCCATGGAATACCGCTGCCCAGAGCTCTCCATCTGGTTGTCAGAGTGCATTTGCCAAGACTCAAGAACAACAGTGCTGCTTTGGGCGTAATTAATGTTTAGACAATAACTGGTCAGCATGTTCAGCTGCTTCTTGAGGTCACTCCTGGGATAGGAAAATAGGACCCCGTATTGGCATAAACAGGATGTTTGTTTTCTTTGTGCTCTATCAGTAGGCCATTATCTCGGTCATGTAGAAGTTATACCAAATTGCTCAGGTGCAGAGATTCAGAAAGGGGGAGGATGTGGCGTGGCCTAGTTTTGTGCTGTTTAAAATAGAAAATGGAGTCTGAAATCCATTTCTGCTCAATATGATTCTTGGGGTAGTATTTTAATAAAGTCCTAAAAGAACATTCAAAAAGTCTTAGATTAGTTTTAAAATCATATTGCATGGCCCATAAAGAATTCCTGTTTATGGGGTCAAGAGCTAATATAGTCAGTAAATCAATACGTAGCTATTATGGCCCTACTACCTGCCACCTCCTGCCCACCTTTCCCCCCACCCCCACCTCTGGGCATGATGGGTGATTCGAAGACAGGTAGAGCTCTTGACTTAAGTTATTTATAATATGCTTCAGGGTTTTCAAATGTTGTATTCATCAGAATCATCTCTGAAGCTTGTCAAAGACAGAGCTATCTGGGCCCCACTACAGACGCACTGAATCAAAATCTCAGGGAGTGGGCTGGGTTTCTTTATATGTATTTAACAAGTTCCTTGGGTGATTCTGATACTCAGCAGTTTTCAAGCCAGACTTATGGTTGATGTTGTTTTGGTAATATAAACTGCTACAATAGAAAACATCTCGGGAAGTATGTATAGGAGATATAGAGGCATATGTGTGTGTATATATATATATATATATATATCTAGAAACTCATTAGTCTCTCATTTGCATGTATGTTGTTGAAATGTTCCTGTAGGCCAGACGTGGTGGCTCACGCCTGTAATCCAAGCATTTTGGGAGGTTGAGGCAGGTGGATCACTGGAAGTCAGGACTTCGAGACCAACCTGGCGAAACCCTGTCTCTACTAAAAATACAAAAATTAGCCAAGTGTGGTGGCAGGCACCTGTAATCCCAGCTACTCGGGAGGCTGAGGCAGGAGAATTGCTTGAACCCAGAAGGTAAAGGTTGTAGTGAGCTGAGATCGCACCATTGCACTCCAGCCTGGGCAACAGAGGGAGACTCTGTGTCAAAAAAAAAAAAAAAAAAAAAAAAAAAAAGAAGGAGAGAGAGAGAGAGAGAGAAACCTGTAGATAAATATACATCTATTATTGTAAATAATAATAAATATTTGTTGATTTGTTGAGTATCTATATGTATCAGGCTTTGTTAATTCATTCAAGAAATATCGTTAAAAGCCTACTAGGGGCCAGGTATGGTACATCAGAAAATGAAACAAAAGTCCCTGCCCTCGGGGAATTTATAGGGGAACACCAACAATAAAACTAAATAACAGAGCTACATGAGACAAGTGTCATGGGGAGAAGTAACGCAGCAGAGGATCACAATTCAGAAGAGGGTGGGGCTACTTGGGAGACTGAGGCAGGAGAATTGCTTGAACCCGGGAGGCGGAGGTTGCAGTGAGCCGAGATCGTGCCGTTGCACTCCAGCCTGGGCAACAAAAGCAAAGCTCTGTCAAAAAAAAAAAAAAAAAAGAAGATAGGGGGAAAGACTTGAGGGAGAGGAGGAGGTGAGCTCTATGAGTATTTGGAGCACAATTATTCCAGTTTTGGGGAATAGTGTAAGGCCCTGACCTGAGGAGAAGTATTCAAGAAACTGCAAGGCCAGGGAGCTGGGAGACACTAGGAGGCTGGTCAGGGAGGCAAGGAGTGGGCAGAGGCATGGGTCTTGTCGGCCACTGGAGGACTTCGGTTTTACTCTGAGTGAGATGGGAAGGGTTCTGAGTTTGGGAATGACACAGACTGACAAGCTTCAACAGGCTCATTCTGGCCAATGAGAATAAGTTGTTGGGAGTGGGCAATGCCAGAATCAGGAGATCAGTTAAGAGGCTACTGCAGTCATCCCTGGGAGAGATGATGAAGGGGCGGGGATGGGAGCAGTGGAGGTGCTGAGAAAAACATGACTTCCGGGAGTGCTTTGAAGGCAGAGCCTGCAGTTTTCTTGATGGCTTGGGTGTGGATTATGTGAAGGGACTACAACAGAAGGCTTTCCAAGGATGCTGAGTGTGGCTGTTGGCTATGCTTACTCTGTGGCCAGATTTGATTCTGACTGTGGGCCATCATTCTCTTCCAAGAAAATGATCATATTTTTGTTTTTAAAACACATCTTGTGAGATTAGGCAGTATCTGTCTTCCTGTGTCTGGCTTATTTCACTTAATGAAATATCCTCCAGATCCATCCATGTTCCCATAAATGACAGGATTTCATTCTTTTTCATAGCTAAATAGTATTCCATTGTGTTTATATACCAATACCACTTATATATGGAATCTAAAGAAGTTGATCTCATGGAAATAGAGAGTAGAACAGTGGTTACCAGAGGCTGGGGAAGGTAGGTGACAGGGGACAGGGAGAAGTTCATCAATGAGTACCAAGTTACAGTTAGGCGGAATAAGTTCCGGTGTTCTATTGCACATTAGGGTGACTATGGTTAACAATATTGTATATTTCAAAACACCTATAAGACAGAATTTCGAATGTTCTTACCACAAAGAAATGATAAAGGTATGAGGTGATGGATATGCTAAATATCCTGATTAGATTATTATACAATGTATACATGCATGGAAACATCACAGTCTACCCCATAAATATGTTAATTATTATGCATCAATTAATTTTTTTTAATTAAACACATATTGTGCACTTAATGTTAGTGAATTTATTGGCTGGGGACAGTGCCTCATGCCTGTAATCCCAACACTTTGGGAGGCTGAGGCCGGTGGATCACTTGCAGTCAGGAGTTCGAGACCAGCCTGGCCAACATGGTGAAAACCCATCTCTACTAAAATACAAAAATTAGCTGGGTGTTGTGGCACACACCTGTAATCACAGCTGCTCAGGGGGCTGAAGCAGGAGAATCACTTGAACCTGGTAGGTGGAGGTTGCAGTGAGCCAAGATCACGCCACTGCACTCCAGCCTGGGTGATAGAACAAGACTCTGTCTCAAAAAAAAAAAAAAAAAAAAAAAAAAAAATTAGTGAATTTATTGTAAGTACATAATACTTTAAAGAAAAAAAAATTCATTGCAAAGATCAGTCAAGGTAGTTTTGACTGGCCACTGCAAGGCTCTCACTGGGATCTTGGTAAACAGGGACTGTACCCACAGTGGTATTTCTTCCTGACACATAGGAGATCTTAGGAAAGCTGCCTTGGCCAGCCAAAAGATAGGATAGTGAATAGTATTTATTGTTCAGTTTGTTTAAAAGCACTTTTTTTGTAAGTTCTCAAAAAATGTTTTCTAAGGCTGATAGTGGAAGATATCCCCATTTGAGGGTTCAGGAACCTGAGATCTAGAAAGGATAAGAGATGTGGAAAGGATGAACTCTACTAGATCAAACCTTTGATTTTATGACTTTCTCCTCTTGATTGAGTGGCCTGATGTGTAGTGACTGGCCCTCAATCCAGAAACAGAAGTACATGTATTTGTGTGTGTGTGTGTGTGTGTGTGTGTGTGTGTGTGTCTGTCTGTCTGTCTGTCTCATACTTGGGTTGCAAAATACAATAATCTAGTAAAATAATTGGAACCGATTGTTCAAACCATTCAAACCTCCTATAAATCAGGCCTCTTGTTTCCTCTCCTTCTCTCACTTCTGTCTGTTCATTTGGTCATTTTATTTCTGAATGGTAATTTTCACTGAGGAGTGGGATAGGAAAATAAAAAGACATGAAAGTCACATTAAGTAGTGTAGAGAATAATTTTAATAGAAGCCTCCATGGAGAATGCAGATGTAATTAGCACTAAAATGAAATTCTGAATTGTCAGTGGATTTCAGCTTACTTTGCTCTCCAAATCCTTTGTTCCCTTAAAAAACTGAGTTCAATTATGACAAGCACCTAGCAAAGCTGTGCTTCTTTTGTCCTGCTGAAGAAGCCTTGTCTGAACCAGGGTGGCTGTGAGCAGGTCCTGGGCTGAGTAATGGCATTTAATGCATTTGCCTGTTTCAGTTTGCAGTGATGATCTCACCCACAAATTCAAAGGTTTCACTGTGATGAATGAAGCCGAGAGATACGAAGCTCTCAGACACTGTCGCTACGTAGACGAAGTAATCAGAGATGCTCCCTGGACACTCACGCCAGAGTTTCTGGAAAAACACAAGGTACTTGTCATTCTCCCACATTCTCTAAGTAGCAAGATTAGGGAGTCTGGTTCTGCAGCTAAGACTACAGAAAGCCCAAAGTCTCTCTCAATTTCTAAAATAGGTAATTTCAGGAACTGTCATGTGGAACTGCTTGATGTGGCACCTTTCTTTTCCGCCCAAGCCCGAGGGCTGGTATCCTTTCACTTCTTTGAGTATGGGCCCTGGAGCTAAACCACCCAGGTCCAAATCCTGCCTCTATCTCTTCCTAGTTGTGAGACCTTAAACAAGATATCTAACCACACTGTACTCGCTTACCTCAACTGTAAAATGGGATGATGTTGGTATCTTCCTTGTGGGCGTGTTTTGAAGATCTAAGAGACAATCTTAGTTAAGCAGTTAGAACACTGGCTGGCCCATAGCAAGAGCTCCAAAAATGTCATTGTCACCACCATCACCACCGTCATTATTGATGCTTATTGATTCATAGGCATTCTTTTTCATGGAACAAATGAACACACATCTTATCCAGAAGGTCACAGGTCAGCCTTTAAAGAAAGAACTTTATATCTATGATTTTGTGACCCTGAGAATCCTACTGACATAAGATTTTTATTAGTTGGAAACATGAGAGATTCTTTTGATCTGCATCAAATTATGTGCTTTGTATCTCCCTACCAGCCCCACATTAGGAGCTATTCTTTCCTTTTATAAGCAGTACAAAAAAAAAAAAATAAGATTAAGCTGTTCTAAGAATTTTCTTTTCTATTTTTAAAGCCACGATGCAGAAGAGAATAGAGAACACTGATAAATGTGCATGAGTAATAGCTGAAGAGACAATTTCCCAGTGAGAATAAAAAGAAAAAGGAAAAACTACAATATGATTTACTTCCAGTAATCACTACCACATTTTTACTAAGCATCTATTGTATATTCAACATGTGCTAGGCATTATGGGGGATACTTATAATGATAATGATGGCTGTAATTTATTGAGTATTTACCATGTGCCCGGCACTGTGCTAAGGGCTTTGTCATTATATGAATTGAATTCAATCTCACAGCTACCCTGAGAAGTTGTTATTATACACTGGAGAGGAAAAGGAACTAAGTTTGAGTGCTAAGAATAGAATTAATAATAATAATAAACATTTATTGAGGATATACTCCGTACTAATTATTTTTCAGCATTTTAACATAATTATATCATTTAATCCAGTGATTCTCAACTGGGGCGAGTTTGCCCTGAGGAACATTTGGCAATGTCTTGAGACATTTGGGGTTGTCACAGCTAGAGGGGTGCTACCGGCATCTAGTGGGTAAAAGTTAGGGATGCTGCTAAGCATGTGCCAATGCACAGGACAACTCCTGACACCAAAGAATTCTCCAGTCCCGAATGTCACTAGTACTGAGCTTGAGAAATCCTGATTGAATCCTTTCCCCCAACTTATGAGTTATATAGCTAGCAAGTAGTGGGGCAGGGAATCATACTACTCTAAACTACCTCTCAAGTATTTAACTACTACTACTCTAAATTACCTCTCAAGGTAGAGTGAAACCCCATTTTAAAGGACTTGTTATAAAGGGTTTTAAAATCTAGGCAAGGAGTGTTTACTTGATATTGCAGGAAACAGGAATAAAGATAAGCAGGCATTAAGATGACCAGAAAATAAATAAATAAATAAATAAAAACAAAAAAACAACCTGTTTAAGGAGGATACCCCATGTGACAGCAGGATGGCTTGGAGAGGAGGAGGCCTACAGTGAGGAAGGCCAGATACAAGTTGGTGTCAGTAATCTGGGTGACCAGGTCCTGGATTTGGTGTAGTCTCAATGGAGAGAAAATGATGGGTACACACTTACATATGCATGTGCGCGCGCACACACACACACACACACACACACACACACATCCCAGTGGAACCTAGGGTGAGTGAAATAAGTAGAGAAAAGAGGCTTATTCCAAGGCTTGGGTCTCCCCAAGACCCAAAATGAATAAAATAAAAGTGCCTTTGGAAGGGGTCACTCATTTTCAGAAAGGTGAAGTAAATTCAGGACAGGATGATTTAAAGTGACAACAAGAGGTGGTAAAAGAGAGGGCTGCAGTGGGAGTTAAGACCACCCGGCCTGGTGTGCCGGCAGCCCACTAAACCTGGCCTGGTGTGCCGGCAGCCCACTAAACCTGGCCTGGTGCGCCGGCAGCCCACTCCAGTCTTTAAGCCTCGGATAAATCTAACAAATTTTCTAGTTTCAGCACCTTATGTCCCAACTGAAGTAGTAACATGTGGCCTGCCCACCTCACAAGGTGGTTATGAGGATCGAATGAGGAAAGAGACAAATTCCTTTTCACAGTATAAAATGTGACCTAAGTGTGAGTGCCCATTGCCATCAATGGGACAGGAAATGAAGATTTGGGTTCCTCATCATAGGAGGGATGATAAAAATTCAAAGAATGAATGGGTTCTCTCAAGGATAAACTTTAGATGCAGAAGGACAGAAGGCCAAGAAAACCTACTCTCTGGGGTAGGACAAGAAAGAGGGACCAGCAAAGGAGAGAAACCAAAACATTTATTCTTCTAGTTCCCATTATCTCATAGAAATGAAAATAGTTGGAAATACATTTCAGCCAAGGATTCAGGTCTCCACTATAAATATAACATACAACTGCCTTATTTTGAAAAGGCATTCTGAAGTCACCATTCCCCCCTTCAAATCTGCAGACATGCACATCCATCCCAGTGGTGACATCACTCTTCTCTCTCTTCAACAGATTGATTTTGTGGCTCATGATGACATTCCGTATTCCTCTGCTGGCTCTGATGATGTTTACAAGCACATAAAGGAAGCAGGTGAGGCATTCCCCTCTGCTCACCTGTCAAACACATCACAATAATCAGGTGTAATAAGAGACATCTGCCCTGGGACATCTGCAGTGTATACAAACAGGGAGTTACAACTTTAGATGTCCCCCAAACAGCTTCTACAAGCCACTGTTAACATGTGCTAAGGCTCAGTTATGGCACAGATACCATTTAGGTATTTATATAGGAATGAACCTGAGCACCAAAGTGCTCAACTTTAGGTCTGAGGCTTAATTTCCGGGCTCATCAGACGAAAAATGCAGGACCCCATTACTTAAAGGGCAGCCATTTTCCCCATTCATAATTAAGTCTTCACAATGAAATTACTGGATACTCCCAAGAAATTTCCTTCCAGAAGAAGATAGATAACTGGCTAGTTAATAACCTGGACTCCTTGTGTCCAAAGTTAGTCCTGCCATATTTCTAGTGTCATCCTGTCACATGTTAGTAATATTATCAGGTACCACATGTAGAGGCAAAGAAAATGGGTAAATGTTTTAATGGCTTGGCTTATTTTCTGCTGTTTTACTATCTACCATGCATCTCATCTATAGGCACTGTAGGTACACCCATGCATACCTTCCTACATACATTAACCATTATCTGGCAGGTGCAGATACTATAGTGAGTTACCATATGCATAGGGATTTCAAGAAGTCTAATGCTCCCTGCATTATACTAGAGCCATTGTTGACATGTGCCATCAGAGCCATCTTCCCCACTCCTGGGGACCAATGGGACTACACTCAGCTTGCTCCCACCATTTCCCACTCAGCCCGCTGCCACTATAGCCTTTTCCTGGTACTCATGGACCTTCAGATTCTTGAGGTAGGGTGGGCTCCTAAGGGTCACTGACCCAGGCTCCTATCTCCTTCTTGGCATCATTGCCAGCTCCCGGCAGAACTGATGCTTTTACATTTCCCATGATGGGGAGCTCCCTGCCTTCTGAGACAGCCTGTTCCATCTTTGGATGGTTTTGGCTGTCATTGTTTAATATATGAATCCCCTGAGTGCATCTATAAGCCAGGAATTGTATGAGAGAAAATGAATAAGACATAGACCTCACCCTTGAGAGAGAGCAGAGAAAGACATAAATAATTACCCAAAATATAACCAGCCTGTGGCAGAGTATGTACAGCAGGCCAGGGCAGCGTGTTCGAAGGTGGAACTGTATGAAGCACAGCGTATCTGGAGAAAATAAACATGTTAATGTAGTGTAGGGTGTGTGGAGGTGAGAGGCAGAGATGGAGACTGGCAGGACAAGCTGGTTGAGGCTTGCTTCCATATGATGTTACATGGAACCAAATACTGTTCTGAGGCAGGGGAATCTGTGATCAGGTCTTTTGTGTGGGAAGGAGCAACTGGGGGGCCATAAGTGGTTTCCATAACTAAACTTAACTAGGAAACCCCATTTCCACAGCTGACAGGGAAAAAAAACACTTGACATGTGAAATCATTCAGACTCTTCTAGGTTTGTACTTAGACTGTGTAGAGTAAACTTTTTGCCTTTTTCTCCTGAGGTGATCTAAGTTTCTGGAACACTCTGGCCTGGCATGGGTTGGGGATCTTTAGTTGTGAGGTCTCAAGACCTGCTCAGCCATCAGCCCCACCTACCAGACCCCTGTGGCAACCTCTGAGACTCTGTCACCTCCCCGCTTTGGCCTGTCCTGACCACAGCCTCTGTCGCAGGATTCCCTTCCCTGGGCTATAGGTGTGCTGCCCAGCAGTCATGCTGATCTTAAATCTTGGACTTCCTTCCATGTTCCTCTAGAGAGTCCCCAGGAAACTTAAAAAACGTCCTCCATAATCTACTAGAGGGCAAGGGAAACCAGGCAATGTGAGTAAGCCATGTCACGCCCTGTCTGACCTGCCCGCCATGCTGGCCTCTGTAAAAGTATTTCCTTCCAAAATTCCTGACAAGGTGCCAGTGGCCCTGCACTGAGCCTTCTAAAGGGGTCTCTTCCCTGCCCCTGCCCCTGCCCCTGGGATTTGAACCTGAGTCAGAGCAAGGGACAGACCGCACTTCTGTTCCCTCACTTCTGCTGTCTGCCTCCCCATCCCTCTCTGCACTCCTCCCCTCAACTCCCAGAGGTCCTTTTCTTCTTCCTGGAGAGCAGAAAACTGCCCCTTAATTAATTTAATGCCTTCCCAGAGTTAACATACACTCCAGGGCTTATAGTCAAACATTCTGTACCCTGAGTCTACTCAGCCTCTGGTTCTTAATAGTTCAAAAGACACTTCTGGGATTTAGAATACCCTTTTTATACTCCTCAAAGCCTGGCTCTTCCTAGTGAAATTCTTGCCTTTCTTAACTCTTCTTTTTAAATGAGCCTTAAAAAGAGACTGTTTTTGAAGTTGAAGGCTGAACATGGTCTCCTGTACTCTCAGCTTCATCTGCCTCCCCCTGAAGTCATCAAGGTCTCAGTGTCCATGAGAACAGGGCCTCAGGACAGACATGATCCCTAGAAATGAAAACAACATTGGATACTAGTTTGAAAAATGATTGTTACATAGAATGTATGTATTCTCCCTGCTGGCATTTTTGTTGGTTCACACTCCTTGGGGGCCAGCCTGGAAAGCTCCATGCCATCCCCTGCAGGGCTGGTGGTGGGGACTGTACCATCCTCTTAGGAAGGACTTCTTCAGAAGTCAAGAACATTGGATAATGGGAGGTCTGACATTCTCAAGTCTCAATCTTGTTTGTGAGGAGTTCCAAGGAAGGAAACCTCATACACTTCGGACTTGGAAGTCTGCTCTGGAACTGGAGAAGAAACTGGCAGATGCCTCAGTTACATCAAGATGGGTTATAGCATGGCGTGATTAATATTTATTTATTTACTTACTTTACTTAATTTATGAGACAAGGTCTCACTCTGTCACCCAGGCTGGAGTACAGTGGTGTGATCATAGCTTACTGCAACCTCAACCTCCTGGACTCAGGCGATCCTCCCACCTCAGCCTCTCAAGTAGCTGGGACTACAGTCACACACCACCATGCCCAGATAATTTTAAAATTTTTTGTAGAGTCTCCCTATGTTGCCCAGACTGGTCTCAAACTCCTGGGCTCAAGTGATCCTCCCACCTCGGCCTCCCAAAGTGCTGGGATTATAGGTGTGAGCCACCATGCCTGGCCTGATTAATACTCTTTAAAGTTGTATGATCTGAGCTGTGAGCCAGCTGCTCCTTTCCTAAAATTGCCATAAGGATTTGTTTTAGACCAGTGCTTATGAAACTTAGATATGCCTCAGATCATCTGTGGAATTTTGTGAAAATTCAGATTCAGATTCAGTAGGTCTGGTGGGGCCAGAGATTCCCATTTCTAGTGAGCTCTCAGGTTGTTAGATGCTGTAGGTCCATAGGCCTCACTTAGAGTAGCAAAGATCTGGACCAGGCATTCTCATCCAGCTGAGTTATCCCCAGTGTTTCTTGAATCAGTGTTTCCTGGGGGCAGTAGTTCCTTGGCTACCTTATAGAGTATAAGAATAAGCATTTGGTGGCGGTTTTCTTTCTGGGTGAGTGGCCGTCAGTGAGCCAAGAATATGTTGCTTTCCTGATTTGGGGAATAAAATGTCAAGTTCCAGTTGTTTAGGTGTAGGAACAGGTCCAACATTTTTCTAACTCTAGCAATCCAGCATCCTTATTGTTGCATAAGAAAGTGACTCCCAAAGTTAGTGACTTAAAAGAGCCTCTTGATTTCACTCATGATTTTGTGGGGCAGGATTTTAGCAGAGGCTTAACTGGGTAGTTCTTGCTCGGGGTCTCTCAAACAGTTGTCAGATGTTGGTGGGGGCTGTGGTCATCCGAAGGCTTGACTGGGCTGGGGCTCCCAGGTGGTACATTTATGTCGCTGGCCTTAGATGCTGGCTATGATCACAGAACTCAGTTGCAGTTGTCACTGGGGCGTACAGGTGGCCTCTTCATGTTGCTTGGGCTTCTCACAGCATGGCAGCTGAGAGGCAATATCCAGAGAGAAAGCAATCTTGACAGAAGCCACAAGGCTTCCTCTGACTTAGTCTTGGAAGTCACACAGAGTTACTTTTGCCACATTCATTTGGTATAAGCAAGTCACTGAGGCCAGCCCAGATTCCAGGGGAAGGGAATTGGGCCACCTTTAATCCACCACAATGCCCTTTCCAAATTGAATAGTCAGGTAGTATTTTACTTGCCCTAGTAGCACAGGCTAAGACTCAGTGTGACTTTTCCTATGTGCAAGGACCCTTCCTTGTGCTCCATCAAATCTGCCTGCTGATTCCTTAGCAGGAGGGAGAATCACAGTAATGATCTATTTGGGACCCAGGTAGAGAAGGCCAGAATTCATCATGGGAGAAAGATGCTCAGAAAGGGCCTCAGCATCCATATTTGGCTTTCATACTCAAAATCATGGCTTATTTTGAAAGTCAAAAGTCTCTTTAAATGAAACCAGAGATACCAAGGACATGACTTAAGCTTTACAACACTCTGCTCTGCTTATCAGAACTATGTGTCAAAATCCTCTAGCAAAGCTGGATAAAAAGATGGAGCTTAAATTAAATAGACTGTAAGGTCCACATTACTCATCACCATTCTAATATTGCCTACTACTGTTGAAAGTTTCCTTCATTAACATGTGCTTTGCTGCTTCTTAAAATAGCTCCATAACCAAATGCTGCAATTCTGAAAAGCATGATAAAAAAGGTTCTCTGATCGTGCTCATTACTGAATATTTTTAGCAGAGCAATAATTAGGATTTGAAGGAAGCCGGGTATCTCATTATGTCAACAGAGGGCTTGGCTTCTTTCAGAGACCTACCTCCCAACCAGCCAAAGCAAGTCTCTCCCTAAGCCAAATCTACTTTCGGTTACTCAAACACAGAGACTTCACCTTCTGGCTTCAAAGAAAGGGTAAGCTCATGGCATCAATGTCTTACATGACTTGCTAAAATCCATTAGTCACTAGAGAATTGTCTTATTATTTCAGCAGGAGGGGTGTGGGTAAAATATCTGCCTGCTGAAAGATGGGGACATCCCACAAAGGTGGGGACATCCCACAAAGGTGGGGATGTCGTCTCAGGGTTCCCCCACCCACCAGAGCCTCCTGCACAGCTGGGTCAATTTGGGTGCTATTTATGTTCATGTGTGTAGATGTTTACATCTTCTGCCTTCCATTTGGTTTTCCGTGTTAGATTCTTCCCTCCTAGAAGGTGATAAAAGAAGTGTTTGGCCTAGTGGCAAACCCCAACTGTCCTCTGACCATGGAACATAAGAAACTGGCTGTTTTGTGTCTAACATCAGCAGAGCCACTCTGCTAGTGATACTATAAACGTGCAAATGACATCAAAAGAAAGCTCCAAAGAGACACCGTCACTGGGGCTGCAAGATGGAAACATTCAGAGAGAACTGGATTTGGAAGGGCACTTAGAGATCAATATTCATCTGGTCATTCATTCAACAAATATTCCTATGGTGCCTGTTTGTCACCCAGTGCTGAGAATGTAGAAGAGGATGAGAAAGGCGTGATCCCTTCCCTAGTGTAGTTTATAGTCAACAAGACAGTTGTTGAACAAGTTATTTTATAAAGATCTTGCTGTATTTGGAGGGAAGGGGAGTGGTCCATGGGAAGGAACAACACACCAGAAGACCTAGTCTGAGGGTTGAGATATTTGCTTGAGGAAGTGACACTAAAGCTGAAGCCCAGTGGATGCCCAAGAGTTAACCAGGTAGAGATTGTGTCTGTGGCAGAGTGAGGGGAGGGGAGCCAACCCTTTCAGGACACTGAAGAAATCCAGCATGGCTGGGCTGAGGCAGGGTCAGCCTACTGCCCAACTCCACAGAATACAACAGCAGTGCCCCTGCTGCAGTTGTATAGCACTGGGGCCTTGGTTTAGGGAGTGAAGGGGAGAGGGTCTGAGATAAAATTGGAGAGAAGCACAGGGAATAGACCATGCAAGCTGCTGCACAGCCAAGTTAAGGATTTGACTCTGAATCCAGAGAACAGCACAAAGCCAGTGGAGGGTTTCGAGCAGACCTCTGACTTGCATTTAGTAAGAACGCTCTGTAGAACTTGCTTTATGGGTTGAGGCAGACAAAAATGGCATCGCTGGAGACTGGTTTTGAGGTTCTTGCTGTGATCTTTGGCCAAGATGGTGTTGAATTGGTTTAGGATGGAGGAAAGTGGGTGAATTAGGGAAACATTTAAGAAGTAGATTGGGAACTCGGTTGGATATGGGGAGTGAGAGAGAAAGAAATGGCACAGATGCGTTCCGGGTCATCATGTCCAATCACCTTTTTCTCAGCTGAGGAGGCTACAGTTAAGTAACTTGCCTTCAGAGGGTTTGAGTGACTCGCCCACGTCTACAAACCAAGAACCCAGTACCATTGTCCCCAGGCTTTGTCCATCATACTGTCCCATGCCTGATGCCTCTGACTGAGTGGCTGTAATGATTTGGGGTAGAAAGATCTCAGTTGCCAACAACATGTCATTTCAGTTCACAACAGAAGTGTGAGCATAAACCTGATTCTTGTCTTTGTTAATATTTGTGACCTCTTTATAGCCCTATATTTGTTGATGTACCCACATTTATCTTTGAAGACTTTAAGGAAGTTCTATTAGAACTTGGCATCCTCTGTGCTTGTTTATTTTCACTGAGCCCCACATATTCTAGATGAAAGGGCCTTTGAGTGGTGAAACTACCATGTACAGTAGACTGTTCTTAGGAAGATAAATCATCTAACCATCCCTACAGGCATGCCTTCAGATCAGAGACGACACAAATAGTACAATTTTTCTTCTTTTCCTTCAGTATAACATGAGCAGACTTCCTTGGGGATGAAGCAGAGTTGCTGTGATCTAATTCATTGACTCAGTTTTTAGTCTTCATTTACTTTCTCACTCAATTTGCATTTATTGAACACCTTCCATGTGCTAGACACAGGGGCTGAGCTGGGTGCTGGGGGTGCAAAGACAATTAAGGCACTATCAGTGCTTTCAAAATGTGCATTTTCTACGTGGAGACAAATATTTAAATTATGTTTTGAGATGGAGTCAGGCTAGAGTGCAGTGGCGCAGTCACTGCTCACAGCAGCCTTGACCTTGGACTCAAGTGATCCTCTCACTTCAGTCTCCCAAGTAGCTGGGACCACAGGCGTGCACCACCACACCCAGCTAACTTTTGTATTTTTTGTAAAGACAGGGTTTTGCCATGTTGCCCAGGCTAGTCTTGAACTCCTGGACTCAAATGGTCTGCCTGCCTTGGCCTTCCAAGGTACTGGGATTATAGGCATGAGCCACCATGCCTGGCCCAATATTTTTTGTTAATGAAAGATAAGTTAGGTTCTGAATGTTGTGGATTCTGCCTGGTGATGTCAGAAAAGACTTCCCAGAGGCATAATCTTGAAGCTGGACTTTGCAGGATGAGGAAGAGTTTTGCAGTTAATATGAGCAGGGAAGGGGTGTCCAGGGCAGAAATGAAAGGCTCAGCATGGCTAAACAGCAGGGGCCAGACAAGTAGATGGTACATCCTGGAAACAGGTCTGGGATGATGAACATGTAGCATTTAAGGTAGGGAGGAATTCCACGGAACTGAGGCTGGAAGAGTCACTTGGGGCCAGAGATAAAGTCTTCATTGGCATACCCAGGAGCTCCAACTTTGTCCTGTAAAGGGGGACCATTAAAGGAGATGGGTCAACTGAGGTGATCTTAATTTTTCCTCTGTCCGCTCTTTTATGCTTGAACAGGGATGTTCGTTCCAACACAGAGAACAGAAGGCATCTCAACATCGGACATCATTACCAGAATTGTTCGTGACTATGATGTTTATGCCCGACGTAACCTCCAGAGAGGGTATACAGCCAAGGAACTGAATGTCAGCTTTATAAATGTAAGCATGCCACCTCAAACCGTCTGAAGAAAACCATGCCACACCACCACCACCACTGCTGCTGTTTGTTGAACACTTACTAAGTGCTCTGCAGTGTTCTGTGTTCTCTCTCTCTCTCTCTCTCTCTGTTTTTTTTTTTTTTTGGTAGAGATGCGGTCTCACTATATATAATATTTTAAGTTTGATTTAACTTGGTTTTTTTTTTTTGAGACAGGGTCTCACTACATTGTCCAGACTGGTCTTGAACTCCTGGGCTCAAGTGATCCTTCTGCCTCAGCCTCCTGAGTAGCTAGGATTACAGGCATTTATTTGCCACCATGCCTGTGCAGTGTCCTTAATGCTTTGTATTTATTTTCTCATTTAACCCACACAATAACCCATGATGTATTATTATCCCCATTTTACAGGTGACAAAACCAGTGTCCACAGGGGTAACATAAATTAACCAAAGGACACGGGTAGTGAGCTTCACATTTTATAAAGGTGCTTCCTTGCTTCCCTCTCCTTACCCCAAACTCTCTCTTTAGAGCTTTTAGACTTGATTGAAGGATTTCTGGGAGATCTGCCCCTTGTAAAAGTAAGAGTTATCTTCTGCTGAAAGGAAAGGGAGGAGGGCAGAGGCAATGAAAAGCTAAACCCAGAGAAACTTTTTTATTCTAACGTTTTAAAATTTTCATTTGATTAAGGCCTTACAGATGCTCATTAGAAACCTTAATGGCCATTTTTCATTGTCCAAAGAAATTACAGCTGCTTAAATAAAGCTTAAAGTCTTTGGCTTCCTTTTGTAGTTCTACCATATTGTTCCCACAGGGCTGCTGTGAGTTTAATAATAGAGCAACTGTTAAAACAATATTTAAGTTCTGGCGTATATGTGCAGAACATGCAGGTTTGTTACATAGGTATACATGTGCCATGGTAGTTTGCTGCACCCATCAACCCGTCATCTGCATTAGGTATTTCTCCTAATGCTCTCCCTCCCCTAGCCCCCCACCCCCTGACAGGCCCCGCTGTGTGATGTTCCCCTCCCTGTGTCCATGTGTTCTCATTGTTCAGCTCCCACTTGTGAGTGAGAACATGTGGTGTTTGGTTTTCTGTTCCTGTGTTAGTTTGCTGAGAATGATGGTTTCCAGCTTCATCCATGTCCCTGCAAAGGACATGAACTCATCCTTTTTTATGGATGCATAGTATTCCATGGTGTATATGTGCCACATTTTCTTTATGCAGTCTATCATTGATGATGGGCATTTGGGTTGGTTCCAAGTCTTTGCTATTGTGAATAGTGCCGCAACAAGCATACATGTGCATGTGTCTTTATAGTAGACAAAGAACATTAACAGTGACTTAGATTACCTCAGGATGTCATTTTTTATATAATAATAATAATAATAAATAATCTTTAAAACAAGCAAAACAAGCTGTTAAAAAGCAAAGAGCGCAGCCCAGTTGCTGGAGATGATGTTAGTGATTCTGAACAACTGTATTCGCCTGGGCTCTGAGGTGCCGTTATCTTTGATTAAAATAAGAACCCTCCATACATACAGAATTCTAACCCCCCAAAATAGACGCTGCATTTTCAAAGGATGATTCATCTTCAAAGCAAGATACTTAAAATTACATGCAGCTATAATTATCCCATGGCTCACACGATTGATCATTGGTACCTTCAAAATAGGAGGGGCTCATTAATTGTGAATTGGTGATCATGAATTGTCCTCACAAGGCAGGGAGCGTTGAGAGTCTAGGCTCTGTGACTTCATATAAGCTGGGCAACAAAACGTCAGGAAATGTTGGAAAATGTCGGGTTTGAGTGGCACCAGAACAAGTGGCTGAACATAATTCAGTCAAAGTGATTATTTAGTATCTGATAGAGAATAAAGCCCTGGTTATTTCAATAAATTAAACTGTCTGTTCTTTCAAATTGAATTCAGTCAACCATCCAAGCATGTCAAGCCGTTTCCAAAAGTTATTGCTCACTCTCTTTAAACGGCGTTTAGATAAGCCACTTAGCTCAAGGAACCGTGCAGGCAGTTCGGATGCACTCGCTGTCTTCCTGTGACGACAAACCTGGCTGCAGTTCAGAGATGAAATCTAATGTGTTGCATGGGCGTGTAGACAAATCACGGAACCTCAGAGGTGACAGGGACCTGATGCCAGTCAGTCACCCAGTCCAAGTCCCTCAATTTAGAGATGAGGAATGCTGAGCCCAAAAAGGGAGCCTGTCCAAGGTCCTTCAGGTCAGGGAGAGGTAGAGGCAGCAGCAACTTCCCAGTCTCATGACTCCCAGCCCAGTGCTCATTCAGCTATTCTGTGCTGCCCTGAGAGCCATATATAGTAACTATTTCCAGTGCAGAATGAACTGTGGAGAAGAGTGATATAAAGCCAACAGCTAACACTTGCCAAGAGCTCATCATATGCTCATCTAACTGTTTTACTTGGGTTATATCATTTAATCCTCATGATGAGACTACAAGGGTGGGTAGGATGACTATGCCCAATGCAGAGATGAGGAAACAGAGGCTCAGAGAGATTGAACAACTCACCTAAGGTCACATGGTAAGTAATGGAAGACAGAGTCACCTCCCATAGCATGTATATGTGTACATATATCTCTCAGTGGCAACACACATAGCTCACATCCTACCCTGAGGCTGCAGGAAGGTTTGGAAGGTCGAAATCAAGGACTCTTGATCCAGTTTTGCAATATTCCAGGTGTTTCAAAAAATTCTGAAACACAGGCCAGGCACGGTGGCTCATGCCTGTAATCCCAGCACTTTGGGAGGCTGAGGCGAGTGGATCACTTCAGGTCAGGAGTTCAAGACCAACCTGGCCAACATGGTGAAACCCCGTCCCTACTAAAAATACAAAAAATTAGCCGGGTGTGGTGGTGCATACCTGTTATTCCAGCTACTCAGGAGGCTGAGGCACGAGAATTGCTTGAACCCGGGAGGCAGTGGTTGCAGTGAGCTGAGATTGTGACATGGCACTCCAGCCTGGGCAACAGAGCGAGACTCCATCTCAAAAAAATAAATAAATAAATAAAAAATTCTGAAACACAAAATGAACTTCAGTCCCACAAAGTACAGAAAAACGATAAGCCTTACCCCTTTAGGAGAAACATCATGATTTCATGGGGGAAGAGCCTCATGTTATTTTCATGGTTTTAATACTGCTCTCATCAGGTGACACAGACAAATGCCTCTGCCACTTAGTACTAATGAAACAGCCAACACACACTGAGCATTTACTAAATGCTGGCCTTTGTACCAAGTACTTTGCATGCATTGTCACAGCAACCCTAAGGTAGGGATGATTATTATCCCCAATTTACAGATGAGGAAACTGAGGTTTAGAGGTGACATGTGACTTGCCCAGCATACGATGGTTTCCAAGCACATAAGTAGACACTGCTGCAGAAAGACTATAAGAAGAACAAAATCTGAGTCTAGAGAAACTATCAGTACAAAAGCTTTCATCACCACCAAGGAAATCAATACAGTTAAATTAGCGTAGTGGAAAATATCATTACAGTGGAAATTTTAGTATAACACATAGGTTCTAAGGCCCAGTCAATGGCCCACTTATTTCAAGCAATATTGTTTTAACCATATCCCAGTAAAACAGAGAACTCAGGCAGCTTCTGAATAGTCATTGTGTACACAATTCATACTTCTGTCTAAGTCCCAGCAAATTGAATGGGGTTATTTGCCCAATATCTACCCACAACAAAAGACAGCTGTGTGTTTTTTATTCTCTTATATAAGTGAATCCAACTCAGAGACGTTTAAAAGAAAGACGATATTAAAACCAGTTGTACTTCCCTTTACATATCCAAATGGATTAATGGCAGATGACTTTTCTTACAAGAGATGTGCCTTTCCATCAACATAGCCCTTGGGAAATGGCAACATCGTGACTCTTCAGGTTAGGAACAAATACAAATTGAAATAAAATGTGACCTTTAATGTGAATGATTGATCTCTCTCATGTCCTCTTGGATAAATCTGTTTTTTTTTTTTTTCCTGTAAACTTTCACCAGGAGAAGAGGTACCGTTTCCAGAACCAGGTGGACAAAATGAAGGAAAAAGTCAAGAATGTGGAGGAAAGATCAAAGGAATTTGTGAACAGAGTGGAAGAAAAGAGCCATGATCTAATTCAAAAGTGGGAAGAGAAGTCAAGAGAATTCATTGGCAACTTCCTAGAACTGTTTGGACCTGATGGAGCATGGGTATGTAATTATTTCACTTTACCCCACAATGATGAGTGTTTTGAGTTTATCCTCCTTTTTATGGAGCCACTCAAGGGTGCCCCTTATCTCAGATCCACTGCGTGCCCTCTACTTTAGGCATCAGCCTGAACGACTTCAAGTCCATGTCACTTCCTTCCTGAGTTTCTGCTTTACTCGTCAATATGGCACCCAGTAGCACACAAAGCCAGGTCTGGTCTCAGTTTCTAGTTCTTATCCAGAGCTTGGAAGCCATTTGGTGATCTCTGAGTGTCTATTACTTCAGGGGTTGATGCTGTCACTCATCTCAGTCTCCCCATTGGAGATGATGAAAGTTTGGGAGTACAGATGAAGTGGGCTAGTGGCAGCATGGAGCTTGTGTTACAAGACATGAATGATGGGCTCTTGGATCAACTACTGGCAATTACATTTTGGGGAGGAGAATCCAAAGAAATGTACTATGTCAGTCAGTTTTTGTTGTCAGGAGCCCTCCTCTTTTACTGGTTGGAAGAGAGAGAGAGAAGAAGTAGGAGTTAGCCCTGCATCTGTGTCCATCGTGCCCTGATTTTCCCCTGGTTTTTCATGACATGCAAGTGTTGGGATAAGGCACAGCAGTCTTTCGTGACTGGGGCCATGATCTGAATCTTAAAACTGAGAGGAAATGTAGAGGGTCTCCTTGCCTAAAATCTGAACGACTCTGAATGACAACTATGGAAAGGGAAAAGAAAATTCTGGAAACCTCCACTGGTACTTTATTGGTATTTCTATTGTGCATGCCCTTCCCAAGTAAATACCAGTATCGTCAGGAGGGTTGATGAGGGGTCTGTAAAAGAGATACCAAAAGTTTACCTTAGAGACACTAAAGGGTTGATGAGGGTTGTATGAAAGAGATACTAAAAATGAAATTTCCTCCTACAACAAAAAGACATAATTCCATTTGATTTCTCTGATTTTAAGTAGCCTGGGTTTCCTATTATAACATGAGAAGTCTCTACCAAAATCCACTTTGACTTAATTATTTTATTGGCAGGTTGTCAGTGCTACTTCTGCTTGTTTGAGCTCATTCATTATAGGATTATCTAAAAGTAAAACACTCAATTAGTAATAGAAAAAGAACAATGTTTGGGAAGTTGGGAGAGATGCTTTGCTTAATACCTGGCGGCCTCTAAGTGATTATAGAGGTGGGTGTTATAGGCCAACCGTGTCCTATCGGCTGAGTCTGAGAGGGGTGAAAGGTTTACAAGGATTGCATGGGCCTTCGAAGACTCCTAGAAAGAGCTGGCAAACGTGGAAGAGCCAAGGGCTGGGCTCCTTTTCATTTTCCGGAGGCCTGTTAAAAATTTCAGCTCAGATAATTTAATTCCTGGTACATTTCTTAATGTTCTTGTCTGTGCACGGCACTATGCATAAAGAAGAACATAAAAACAGACAAAGTACAGACCCTGTTCTCTGGTGTCTATGACATATGGTCTGAAATTTCCTATTTAATCTAGTGCGTATTTTAATAGTTCACATTTTCACAACTAATTTCCAGGCTCTGAAGCAGCAGCTAGAAGTTTTTAATGAAACCATGTAGGTGTTCATTCGTCTACAGGGATTCAGAAACCTGTCTCTGCTGATAAGAGCTGGTATAATAACTCAAGGGGGTGGATGTTTTCTCCACTTAGAGTGAGTAAAGTCAAGGAAAAAATATAATTTCCCACTTTGGGAGGCCGAGGCGGACGGATCACCTGAGGCCAGGAGTTTGAGGCCAGCCTGGCCAACATGGTGAAACCTGGTCTCTACTAAAAATACCAAAAAATTAGCCAGGTGTGGTGGCGCATACTTGTAGTCCCAGCTACTCAGGAGGCTGAGGCAGGAGAGTTGCTTGAGCCCAGGAGGCAGAGGTTGCAGTGAGCCCAGATCATGCCACTGCACTCCAGCCTGGGTGACAGAGCGAGACTCTGTCTCAAAAAATATATATATGTGTGTGTGTGTGTGTGTATGTGTGTGTATATATGTGTGGTACATGTATGTAAATGTATGTGTATATATGTATGTGTGTGTATGTATATGTGTATGTGTGTATATATGTGTGTATATGTGTGTATATCTGTGTGTGTATATCTATGTGTGTATATCTGTGTGTGAATATATGTGTACATGTATGTGTGTATATATGTGTTTGTATATATGTGTATATATGTGTATATGTATGTATATATGTGTGTATATCTGTGTGTATATCTGTGTGTGTATATCTATGTGTGTGTATATCTGTGTGTGAATATATGTGTACATGTATGTGTGTATATATGTGTTTGTATATATGTGTATATATGTGTATATGTGTGTATATATGTGTGTTTTTGTATATATGTGTATATGTGTGTATATGTGTGTGTATGTGTGTGTATATATATGTGTGTGTGTGTGTATATATATATATATAAAATTTCATAATAACTATAGACCTTAGTCATTTCAGGCTCCCAGTGAAGGTGAAATAGTAGCTGGAATTGTTCTTGGGAGTCTGATGACAGCAAGCCAAGGTGATTTTTAAGAAATGAAACCCAGTTTAGAGACTGGAGGTTTTTCTTTTTAAAACTTGCTATTAGTGTCAAAACTGTTATTACCATTAATTTACCATATCAGCCAGACTAAGACATTGCTTTTTTTCTGTTGACATTAAAAATACAGGAATAGTTACAAGGATGTTAAACGCCAAGATAAGTAATTTGCTTTTCATGAATATGCTATTATTATAATTCTTTATTTGTGAATTTGGGACTGGAACTCATTTCTTAAAATAGAGGATCTGTATTACCGGCAAATACAGTACTGTTACAAACAACCCAAACTTGGAAAGGCACAAAATAGAAGGATTTAAGATACAAATTCTGGTGCAATGAGACTGGTATGCAGCATAGTATGTAACTTATAGTGGATATTCCATAAATGTTTCTGGGTTAAATGAATGTATGAATGAATGGATGTATGAGGAAGACCTATTCACGGAACCTTCCAGCATCTGCAAAGGATTTGTATGGTAAGACCTAAATCCCCAACCCCATATACGTGTGTGTGTGTGTGTGTGCGTGTGTGTGTGTGTGTGTGTGTGTGTAGACAGATAGATAGATGATAAATAGATAGATAGCCTTAGCCTTTTCTTGCTCATGGTGCTAGGTACAGGACTTTATTACAACTTGGTGTTTGGTGGATCAAATTCAGTACGCAGACGTAGTGTGCTTTGCCCTTAACAATGTTTTAAAATTTATTTTAGGGAAGGCATGAGCTCTTGTTTGCCATGGTCACACCTTGCACCGCTGCTCCTTCCCCCTTCCCTAACCTGACTCACACATTTATGCAGCCCATCTGGCCCCAGGGAATATTTTAATTTGCTCCTTGTGGTATAGTCTTTTTTTAAGCTGGGTCTCACTCTGTTGCCCAGGCTGGAGTGCAGTGGCATGATCATGGCTCACTGTAACCTCAAACTCCTGGGCTCAAGCAATCCTCCCACCTTAGCCTCCCAGATAGCTGGGACTATAGGTGTGTGCCACCATGCCCAGCTAATTTTTAAATTTTTTGTAGAGATGCAGTCTTACTCTGCTGCCCAGACTGGAGTGCAGTGGTGTGATCTTGACTCACTGTAACCTCGAACTCCTGGGCTCAAGAGACCCTCTTGCCTTGGCCTACCAAGGCGCTGGGGTTACAGGCATGAGCCACCATGCCTGGCCATAGTCTTTAAGTCTCCCCAAGTGACCTCATATTTGACATTAAGGATGGCAATCTAAAATTGAAACCCTTACATGCTATCTCTGAGTAGGAAGTGGTGATGATGATGATGATCATAGTAAACAAGAAGAAGATGATGATGATGCTATTGTCTGAAAGTTGTATAGCAGGTTGAATTCTTTTTTCAATGTCCTTGCACATTTATTCTACCCATTTTATTTATTCATTTGTTTTTATTTATTTTTGGGATGGAGTCTCACTCACTCTGTCACCCCAGGTGGAGTGCAATGGCGTGATCTCGGTTCACTGCAACCTCTGTCTCCTAGGCTCAAGCGATTCTCCTGCCTCAGCCTCCCAAGTAGCTGGGACTACAGGCATGTGCTACCATGCCCGGCTAATTTTTGTATTTTTAGTAGAAACGGGGTTTCACCATGTTGGCCAGGCTGGTCTCAAACTCCTGACCTCAAGTGATTCACCCACCTTGGCCTCCCCTCACCCATTTTAACCACACAAGAAGGTAGTATTATAGCCATTTTATAGATAAATATATAGATATAGACAAAGGCCTGAAAAATTATACTATGAAACATTCCCATGGTCTCACAGGAGTTGGAGGGCACTAGGGTGGAGCCTGGGGCTAGCCTCTTTCTCCTGGTCATGTCTGTATCCTTCACCACAGGAATGTCCACATGATGCAGTCCTTTTGCTTCACTTTCCTGTAGAGAAACTGTAGAGAAACTGAGGTCTACCAACATCCCCCTAAGGCCCGTGACAATGCCGGGTGCCAGAATTGTACTTGAGACCAGGCCATATAGATTTATGATAGGCACTCTCAGCCCTCTGCTGCTACCTCTAGGCTTTCTCAGCAAGCAGAAAGTGTGCTGTCTATGGCTACATTAGTTCCCTTTTGGTGGCAACAAATTACCTCAAAACTTGGTGGCTTAAAACGACAAACATTTATTATCTCACAGTCTCTGAGGGTCAGGAATCAGGAAGCAGCCCAGATGGATGGTTCTGACTCAGTCTTTCATGAAGTTTCAGTCAAGATGTCAGCTGGCGGCCGGGCACAGTAGTTCACGCCTGTAATCCCAGTACTTTGGGAGGCTGAAGCAGGTGGATCACCTGAGGTCAGGAGTTCAAGACCAGTCTGGCCAACATGGTGAAACCCCATCTTTACTAAAAATACAAAAATTAGCCAGGCATTGTGCTACACGGTTGTAGTCCCAGCTACTTGGGAGGCTGAGGCAGGAGAATCGCTTGAACCCGGGAGGCGGAGGTTGCAATGAGTCGAGATTGCACCATTGCACTCCAGCCTGGGGGACAAGAGTGAAACTCTGTCTCAAAGAACAAATTTGTGACAAATATATTCATAAACATAAAATGTACCATTTTAACCTTTTTTTTTTCTTTTTCTTTTTTTTTTTTTTTTTTTTCTGAGACTGAGCCTCGCTCTTGTCTACCAGGCTGGAGCGCAATAGCGTGATCTCGGCTCACTGCAATGTCCACCTCCTAGGTTCAACTGATTCTCCTGTCTCAGCCTCCCAAGTAGCTGGAATTACAGGCATGTGCCACCACCATGCCTGGCTACTATTTTTATTTTTAGTAGAGACGGGGTTTTGCCATGTTGGCCAGGCTAGTTTTGAACTCCTGACCTTAGGTGATCCGCCTGCCTCAACTTCCCAAAGAGCTGGGATTACAAGCGTGAGCCACTGTGCCTGGCCCATTTTAACCATTTTAAGTGCACAGTTTAGTGGGATTAAATGGTTGCGTTCACATTGTCCTGCAACCATCACCACCATCCATCTCCAGAACTTCTTCATCATCCCAAACAAAAATTGTAACCATTGAACAAGAACTCCCTATCCCCTTCTGCCCCCAGCCCCTGGCAGCCAGCCTTCTACTTTCTGCCTCTATAAATTTGACCACTCTATGTACCTCATATGAGTGGAATCATACAGTATTTGTCCTTCTGTGACTGGCGTAATTCACTTAACATGATGTCTTCAGGGTTCATCCATGTTGTAGCATGTATCAGAATTTTCTTTCTTTTGAAGGCTGAATGATATTCCATTTTATGTGTACATCACATCTTTGTTATCCATTATTCCACTGATGGACGTTTGGGTTGTTGTGAACACTGGTGTTCAAGTTCTGCTTTCAATTCTTTTGGGTATATACTGAGAAATAGAATTGCTGGACCGCATGGTAATTCTATGTTTAATTTTTTTGAGGAGCCGCCTTACTGTTTTCCATAGTGGCCGCACAGTTTTACATTTCCACTAGCAACGCACAGGGTTCTAATTTCTCCACATCCTCACCAACACTTGTTATTTTCTGTTTGTTTGTTTTTTTAAATAATCATCCTAATTTTAGGCATTGCTAATTTTTAAGATGTTTGATTTTGAGAAAAGAGCTACAAAATACAGTTTGTGGATCTGAATTAGATTTCCCACCTGAGACTTTGACAGTTTTAAAATTTGTCTTTTTTTTTTTAAAAAAAAAGATTATTGTTGTTGTTTTTAAGACAGAGTCTTGCTCTGTCGCCCAGGCTGGACTGCAATGGTGCAATCTTGGCTCACTGCAACTTTCGCCTCCTGGGTTCAAGTGATTCTTCTGCCTCAGCCTCCCGAGTAGCTGGGACTACAGGCATACGCCACATGCCTGATTAATTTTTGTATTTTTAGTAGAGAGAGGGTTTCACCATGTTGGCCAGGCTGGTCTCAAACTCCTGACCTGACCTCAAGTGATCCACCCACCTCGGCCTCCCAAAGGGCTGGGATTACAGGCATGAGCCACTGAGCCCGGCCTAAAATTTTTATCCTTAAACAAAGGTACAAAGTAAAATTTGAATAAACATGAAAAGTTTCTTACTACGCAACTGGCTAATTACAAGAGAGGTGGTCATGAGCAAGGGGTCACTTTCTGAGTAGGTGGCTTAAGGCAAGTTCATTTGCCTCTCTGGGACTTAATCATAGCATCATTGAATGGGGAAAGTAAACACAGCTGCCACATAGGGCTGTTGCGAGGATTACATAGGTTCATACTTCATTTTTAAAAATGTTACTTTTTGAGACAGGGTCTTGCTTTGTTGCCCAGGCTAGAGTGTAGTGGTACAATCATGGGTCACTGCAACCTTGAACTCCCAGGCTCAAGCGATCTTCCCACCTAAACCCTCTCCCCGCTCAACCTGAGTACCTGGGACTACAGGTGCATACCACCATGCCCAGCTAAGTTTTTCAAAATTGTTTGTAGAGATGGGGGTCTCACTATGTTGCCCAGGCTGATCTCAAACTTCTGGACTCAAGCGGTCCTCCCACCTCAGCCTCCCAAAGTGTTGGGATTATAGGCATGAGCCACCACAGCCAGCCTGGCTCACACTTCAACGCCCTTAGAGCAGTGCCTGGCACCCATGTCGGGCACCGTGTAAGGGTTAGTTGTTGTTATTGATTTGGCCAGAACTGAAGCATGGACCCTTTTCTCTCCTTGAGTTTCATCTTGCTTACCCAAGGCCCAAACCAAACCAGATCGTACTAGGAACTTTTTCATTTCTTTATGGCAGATATACCAGAATATATCTGAAATACTGAAACCTTTAAAGGCATTTGTCAAGACATTTATTGCCCCACTAGATGTTAAGTACTTCTGGTTTTTTGTTTGTTTGTTTTTGTTTTTTGAGATGGAGTCTCGCTCTGTCGCCCAGGCTGGAGTGCAATGGCATGATCTCGCCTCACTGAAACCTCCATCTCCTGGGTTTAAGCGATCCTCCTGCCTCAGCCTCCCAAGTAGCTAGGATTACAGACACCCGCCACCACGCCCAGGTAATTTTTGTATTTTTAGTAGAGACGGGGTTTCACCATGTTGGCCAGGTTGCTCTCGAACTCTTGAACTCATGATCCGCCCGCCTCGGCCTCCTAAAGTGCTGGGATTACAGGCATGAGGCACCACACCTGACTGATGTTAAGTACTTCTTAAAAGGGAAAACTTTGTAGGAGAGAAATAGCAAATTACTTTCATATGGACAGGACTATAAATGGGATTATTTTCTTGGGGGAAAACTTTATAAATGGAAACCTCTTAATACAGCGAGAGACTGAATTTAAATACCTTTACTCTTGGAAAATGTCACGCATGCTCTTCCTTATTTGTTATATTTGTAAAGTGCTTTTCTTCCCAGGAAGCTCATTACAAACTGTCTCCTGACTGTATTGAATTCAGCTCCTTTGCAGGGGAACCACCCTTCAAAATGCACCAGAAACAGATCAGAGAGCTGGCAAATTGAGGCTGGGAGTTATTTTGCATGGATATTGCATTTTATGAAGTGCGCCACCGTTGTTTATCATTGAAGATTCAAGTTCTTTCATCCCCTCAGGCAGAATATTCTCAGCTATGAGCTTGATTCAAACTACAGTAGACAAGTCGTAGATTTCTTAGAAAGTGAACTTCTAATGGAAATGCTGACAATCCATTAACAGCAGGAGGCCTAATGGCTGCCACAGAAAATATACTTAAAGATTACAGTAATAAAAACACATATTTTAAAGTGCCTGCTACAAGTTCAAAAATGTTTTTAAATGTTGCTGTTAATAATAGGCCACCCAATCCTTATGGCATTTGATTTTGTCTCATAAATGGGTTTAATCTAAGGGAGTGCTGTTGTACTGCACCTTTTTTTTCTGTTTGACTTTGAGGGGGGTTTGATGTCTTTTGGCAGAATTATCAATGCCTTAATGGAAGGTAAATAATTGGTATATTAGCAGACGTGTGGAATTTTAAATCTGGAAAAGACCTGAGCAATCAGCCGTCATATGTTATTATATCTGCTAGAGGAAACTTGGGACTCTAAAAAGTAAGGGGCTAGTGTTTAGAAAGGAAAAATGAGTGTTGGGGGCAGGCAGTGCTATTGGTGATGTGCCTGTGGCGTTAATAGTTCCTTACCAATGTCATTAGTGTAACACCTGCCCTTCTGCCTAATCTCCTTGCTTGGGTTACCTGAGTTCTTTCTTCCTACTGTGATGCTTTTTTATGATGATAAAAGTAATATATATTCATTATATAACTATTAGAAAGTAAAGAAGGGGCTGAAAATCACTCGCAGTCTCATCATCCAGAGCAGTCTCTGTTAACATTTCGGGTTATCACTCCCATCTGTTTCCCATCTCCATATACGTACATTCCTTCTACAAACTTGAGATCATGCAGAACATAGTGTTCTAAAATCATTTTGGCTTTGCAGTTGCTCATGAGCATTTTCTCACATGATGAAATATTATTTAAGAATCTGATTCTCCTCATCTGCTTATTATATCATCTTGGAGTTGTACAGGTTTCTCTAACCTAGTTAGAGAATTTGCAGTGCTGTGTGTTATACGTTGCATTGAATATCCATTATACACAATAAAGATTTACTTACATCTCTGATTATCTCCTCAGAAAATAGAAGTTTTTGCATCTATTGCCAAATTACCTCTCAGAAAGGCATTGCTATTTTATCCTCTTACCAGCAGTAACATGAGGGGGTAGCCCTTTTCCTGAGCCCTCACTAGCTGTAACAAAATTTTAAAACTTTAGCAATCTGATATATAAAATGTATCTCATTTCAGCCATTTGCATTTGTTCGACTACTAGTGATGATGAACAGTTTTTCTAGCTCATTTACAAATTTCTCTTGTGACTTGCCTATACAGGCCATATGCTCATTTTTCTACTAAGCTTTTCACCTTCTTTTTGATTTATAAGCTCTGTTTATATACCGAGATCTATCATTTGTAGGTAAACGTTGCAAAAAATTCCACGATTTTTTCATTTGCCTTTTATCTTATTTCATGGTGGGTTTTTTTTTGGGGGGGGGAGGGTACAGAAATTAAAAAATTTTGTGTAGTTAAATGTCAATGTTTTTCCTTTATGTTTTCCTTCTTTGCTTTTATGCTGACACCTAAAGGTATTTCCAAAACACAGATCTAATCAGACTCCGCCCTTGATTAAAATCTTTCTGGGGGTTCTTGAGTAGGAAATCCAGTCTCCTTGTGGTGCTGTAGGTCCAGACCATTACCACCACATGGGCATTTGGGATTCTGACCACACCAAGCAACTTAGACTTAGTACTCCTTAGTTAGTGTGCTCTGCTTGGAAAGGCCATCCTCTACCAGCTCCCATGGACCCACTCTCCATCTCCACCCACCTCTTCCTGGTCATTATCAAAGACCCAGCTGAGACATGACTACCTCTTCTACCCTCTTCTTCCTCCCCTTCCTCCTGTGTAGCACCTGGTCCCCAGAAGATCTCTGTAATGGTATGTAAAATGAATAATCCAAGGGACAAGTCTAAGATGGTAAATAGGAGAATTGGCTTTCAGGGCCAGTTTCGTATCAAAAGATTGAACTGAGTGGCTGGGGGCTAAGGCTCAAATGTGAGCAATTGAAAGACCCCAGGCAGCACAGGCAGGATGCTCAGGAGTTGGTGGGATGCAGCGTCTGGGGGGCTGAGCAGCAGGCAGCAGGCACGGTAGGCTGGCAGCACTGGGGACCCGGTGGGAGCATCAGGGAAGGGCTCAATTCTGAAAGCACCCAGCAACCATTACATGAGGTCCCAAACTGGTAAACTGATCTTAACCACCAAAATCTCCTCCCACCCCACAGTCTTCCCCAAACTGGGAAATGGCATCACTGCTTTCCAATTTCTCGGGCCCGAGACTGGAGTCACTTGATTCCCGTTCCTCCCACACCCCATGTCCCATCTGTCAGTGAGTCCCGTTGGCTCTACCGTGAAAACATAGCCAGACCACATACTGTAGGATTCCATTTTGATGACATTCTAGAAAAGGCACAACTGTAGGGACAAAAAACAGATCTGTTGCCAGTGGCTGGGGGAGGGGAGACTCCAAAGGGTCACAAGGGAATTTGGGAACTGATGGGACCCTCCTATGCCTTGATTGCAGTGGTGGTCACTCAACTGTATGCATTTGTCAAAACTCACAGAACTGGCCGGGCACGGTGGCTCATGCCTGTAATCCCAGCACTTTGGGAGGCTGAAGCGGGGGGATCACGAGGTCAGGAGATTGAGACCATCCTGGCTAATACGGTGAAACCCCGTCTCTACTAAAAATACAAAAAATTAGCCGGGCGAGGTGGCGGGCGCCTGTAGTCCCAGCTACTCGGGAGGCTGAGGCAGGAGAAGGGCGTGAACCCGGGAGGCAGAGGTTGCAGTGAGCCGAGATTGCATCACTGCACTCCAGCCTGGGCGACAGAGTGAGACTCCGTCTCAAAAAACAAACAAACAAACAAACAAAACCTCACAGAACTGTACACTAAAAAGGGTGAGTTTATTATACCCCAGTAAAAATATGGGGGAAAATATACTAGGAATCCTGCCATTTTTCACCACACTGCCGTCATCCTGGGCCAGGCCAGGCTCCATCACCATCTTGGAATTTTTTTTTTTTTTTCCTCTTGAGACAGAGTCTCACTCTGTTGCCCAGGCTGGAATGCAGTGCTGCCATCTCGGCTCACTGCAACCTCCGCCTTCTGTGTTCAAGTGATTCTCCTGCCTCAGCCTCCCGAGTAGCTGAGATTACAGGTGCCCACCACCATACCCAGCTAATTTTTTTGTATTTCTAGTAGAGACAGGGTTTCACCATGTTGGCCAGGCTAGTCTCAAACTCCTGACCTCAAATCATCTGCCCGACTTGACCTTCAAAAGTGCTGGGATTACAGGCATAAGCCACCATGCCTAGCCTTGGATTCTTATTGCAATGGGCTCATAACTGGGCTCCCTGCTCCTGCCCCCGCCTCATTGCCATCTGTTCCTAACACAGCAGTCGGAATGGTCCTTTGAAAACAAGCAGCAGATTGTTAATCCTTTGCTCAGAACTCTCCAGAGGTTTCTCTTCTCAGAGACTGTACGTGAAACTGCCGCCTGATATGTCTCTGGCCTGATCTCCCGCAGTGCCTCCCACTCTCCCTTCCCCACCAGCTGGCTCCACACTGCCACGATGGCCTCCTCCTTTCCTGGGACCTGTTGCGTGGGTCCCTTCAGACTGAAAGGCAGAGTTCTCACAATGGCTGCCAAGGCCCTCCGAGGCATAGCCCTCTGTGCCTTCTCTGGCAACCTCTTCCTAACTCCCTCCCTCAGCTCCTCCCCTCCCTCAGCTCCTCCCCTCCCTCAGCTCCTCCCCACCCATCAGTCCTCGAGGCAACTGCAGTGCCCTGCCCGCGCTCCTGGGTGTGCGTTCCATGCTCCTTTCTTGGGGTGCTCTGTCTGGAGTGCGCTGCCCTCTGATTTCCATTCACCTGGTCCCTCCCCTCATCTCTTCCAGGTTCTTCGCTCAAGAAGCGTTTTCTCAGTGGGGCCTTCCCTGAGCACCCTTTTTGCAATCGCAGCCGCCCTGCCCCCAGCCCCACTTGCTATCCTCTCACCCTCTTTTTCTCACAGACCACAGATCCGTCTGACATACCGTATTTTGTTTATTGTGTGATTCCTCCTCATATCTGTGAAGGTATGAGGTCAGGGGTTTTGTTTTCTGTCACCCTCCAGTCCGCAGATCATGGCTGCTTGCCTGGCTAATCAGAGACACTCAGTTAAATTTTGTGGATGGAAGAAAAGAAGGGAAGAAGGAAAGAGTGTTAAGAACCAGCAGTAGCCGGGCACGGTGGCTCATGCCTGTAATCCCAGCACTTTAGGAGGCCGAGGTGGGTGGATTACCTGAGGTCAGGAGTTCAAGACCAGCCTGACCAACATGGTGAAACCCCATTTCTACTAAAAATACAAAATTAGCCGGGTATGGTGGCAAGCGCCTGTAATTCCAGCTACTTGGGAGGCTGAGGCAGGAGAATTGCTTGAACCTGGAAGGCTGAGGTTGCAGTGAGTCAAGATCAGGCCACTGCACTCCAGCCTGGGTGACAGAGCGAGACTCTGTCTCAATTAAAAAAGAACCAGCGATCACTGTACTCTTCTGTCACTGCCCCTGAATATCACTCAGTTCCTTACTATACATAGTCTTGGACAACATGGGATGTGGTACGAGTGTAGGTTTGTGGGCTCAGGAGTTTTAGGGTAGTGGCTCTCCTGCCTGCCTTACCTTTCTGTTTTGCTGCTGTCTCAGATGGCGAAGTTAACAGATGCCTTCTCTCCAATTTCTCTTTAGAAGCAGATGTTCCAAGAGAGGAGCAGCCGGATGCTGCAGGCCTTGTCCCCGAAGCAGAGCCCTGTGAGCAGCCCAACCCGGAGCCGGTCCCCTTCCCGCTCCCCATCGCCCACCTTCTCATGGCTTCCACTCAAAACCTCACCCCCTTCCTCACCCAAAGCAGCCTCGGCCTCCATCAGCAGCATGAGTGAGGGGGATGAGGATGAGAAGTAGAGGCTGCTGGCAGGCAAGAGCCGCACCACGCAGGATGGGGAGGAGGGCGAGGGTCACAGGGTTGCCTGGGTGATGTCTGAAGGGTAATAGTCACAGGAGCTGCAGCTCAGCAGAGAGACCCTGAACTCTGCTAAGGGAAGGTCTTGGGACCAGTTCTCTCTCACTCTCCATACAGCTCAAGAGTTGGGCGAGGTGCAGAGATTTCCAGCCGGACAACCTACACAAACCTTAGCGTCATCTAGAATCACTCTAACCTTGCTAAGGAAGGATGCAGAGTTCCCTAGAGAGACTTGCACTGATGGGGTGACTTCTGCTTTTGTCCTTCCACCACCCCCACCAAGTAAACCACCTGTGGAAGCGGCTGTTCCCTCAATCTGCTACTTCTGCGTCCATAAGGGTCCTGCACGTTGCCTCCCACCACCCCAGCTCTGCCAGAATAAAATTGTTTCCAATAGAGGTGGCAAAGTGCTTCTGAAATAGTCGAGTTAAAGACAAATTCCAACCTTCTCAGTCCAGCCACTGAGACCTGATGTTGGAACGCATCAACTCCTTCCAGTTCCATGAACGTGGCTCATAGACAAAGCCTTGCTTTAGGCCGGTTATAAAAGGTCATCTAGTGTGAACCTTAACTTTTTATTCAAAGGACAGTTTTGTCAAGAACTCCACGTAAGGCCTGATGTGCTCCTGGTTGTACTTTCTCATCACTGGTTTGACTTCATTGTTTTGCAGAAATTACCTTAATCTGTGGGAACTGCAACAAAGAAAAACTTCCTAATATATAAAAAAGAGGAGCTGCTTTGCTTTGGCTCCAGGTTTAGCAGACAAGAAATGTCTCCTGAAGCTTCTCCTTAAAGGATGCTATTATGGAACGGCTTTTCCCATTTCTGACCAGTTAACGGTTTCATAGACCTCAAGTAACAGTTTGAGGTATCAAACATAGTATACCGATAGGGAGTGCTACCTGCACGTATCTGTTCTATATATGCTCCAATATGCCATTCCCGGGTGTATCCCATGTGCAATATGAGTATATAGTGGTGGCATTTTATAATAGACCCCACTCCTGCGCTCCACCGTAATACTCCTCTGAAATCCTTGGTCTCAAGAACCATCTGTTCTCTTGT